>NC_137007.1:23648731-24008731 GCF_032717465.1 Coenobita brevimanus | reverse complement strand
GCTTTCCTCTACTTCACCCTGCCTCATTCTGCCTCCCCCTTCCTCACTCGACATCACTTTGCGTCGCTCTGCTTTACTCATCCTCATCCTGCCTCACTCTGCCTTACCTGCCTCATTCTGCATCACCCTGCATCACCTTGTTTCACACTATCTCGCTCTGCATCACCCTGCATCACTCTGCCTCACCCTGTCTCACTTGGCATCACCCTACTTCACTCTGCCTCACCCTGTTTCACCTTGCGTCATCTTACCTCATGTTGCCTGATCTTTACTGTAACGCACCTTATCTGTTTTTTACCCTGCTTGCTTACCTTGCTTAATTATGCTTCACCCTACCTCCCTCTATTTCACTCCTCCTAACCCTGACTCACCCTGCCTTTCCATGCCTTCCTCTCATTCTGCCTCAGCCCGTCTCATTCTTAGCTTGCCTCATTATGCTTCAGCCTATCTCATCATCATTCTACCTTCCAGCACCCTACCTCATTCGGATTCACCCTGGCTCACCCTTGCCTTGCCTTATTTTGCCAGACTGCTTCACCCTAACTCATTCTGCTTTCCTTGTCGTCATCACCGCTTCATTCTGTTTCACCCTGGTTCACCCTAACCTTGCTTCATTCTACTTCACCCTGTCGTCCTGACCCTGCCTCATTCTACCCTTTGACGGAACTGTATCTCTCTCACAAGCTGAAAACAAACTTGTAGCTGCATTAAATTCGGTGAGCTTTGGTAATGAGATAGGAATGAGTCTCCTTGGTTATTAGTCAAATAGTCTCCACTCTACAGTAAGTACAAGTGGTTATCATCTGAGCTGAGAGGGTCAAGGGATCATCGTCAGGTTAGGACAAATCCGCTATAGTCTGTCGGTGGGTGGACAGAGAGAGAAATAAGTACCTTCCCAAAGATGACGAATATATACATAGTGGACAAGTCAAACCAGCTGAAAGACGCACCAGTAGAGGTAGGGGCGTCCGCAGGATTTTTTGTAAGGGGGGTGCAAAATAAAAGAAATTATGCATATACTGTATGTGCATTTATAATATATCAAAATATTGTACACACACTCCAAATAGGCATAGGCATATACTTACATGAGTTACATGACATCAAATGCATAAAGTGATAGAAAGCATGAATCGACTCAAATCACTCAGTCATCACTGAACAAGAACTGAAGCACTTTGGAATTCCAAGTGGGGGCAACTGCCCCCCTTTGTCCCCCCTCCGGACGCCCATGAGTAGAGGCTGGGTTTTCATTGTACTACGCCAGTTGTAACTTTTCTTCAGGCGGAACTCGGAAGATAGTAATTTCTCTCTCTCTCTGTACACATCCATGCCTCGTTGCAAGAAAACCATCTTGACCTGACTCACAATCGGTTATTCACACTTAACTCATTAGCATGTTGTATAGGCGAGACTAACCCTCTATACTGTAATGAGTGGCTGGTCCTTTGGTTGGTACGGCACCCACTGAAGGAATGTCGCAGGGTGATGGATGCTTCTCTACGGTATCTCACCAGGTTTTGGCCATATGGGTCTTATCTCCTCGATGCTTGGTGAGGTAATGTGGATATTGGTGAGAGACATCGTTTGCTCAGGGCGCAACTTCTTTATGCATTATATTTCCCATTATAGTCTGGAGGAAATTCACTGAACCTCGTTCCGAGACATATACAAAGTTTCATTGCATTTTTAGATACATTGGACCCTACCAATGAAAATAAAAAGTGCACCAAGTTGGCACACTTGAGCATTTTGTTGTATGGGCCGAAATCCAAAATGGCCTCCCGAAAAAATGAAAAATTACAATATTTGATTACTATTGTCACTAGTTTTATTAATATTAAATTATTTAATTGTAGAATTATTTCAAGAAGTTCTAGGCATAACAAAATATATTATATATGTGTAAATTGTGAAAAGGAAAATTACTCAGTTAATTATACTTGCTTAAAAATGGCACCAAATGTGATTACCGTACCCTGTTAGACTATCACCAGGTATTACCACAATATTTCATTTTCTTAACAAACTATACAGGGAAAGGATGGAGAATTAGGTCTTTCTGTCAGTAAACATTTTTAAATATTTAACATGTCTATTCCAACAAACATATTTAAACAATAATTATTTTCACAGTAAAAATTTTCATATCCCTTATATCAGAAAGTTAGACCAATTACGTCCTTCAAAATTGATCAAAATGCTTTACAGCAGAAGTCTATGTTGCTTAAAAATATAAAAACACTGATAAACAAAACACATTTTCAATTAATATATTAAGTGACTGTCATTTCCATGTCCATACTTTCCTCCATACTTTCCTCTTCATCAACTGACACTCTTGATTTACTTTGAGGATTGTGGCAGTCAGTTCCATGGCAAGCACAAAACAGTGAGCAAGAAAGTTGTGCTGCTGCACAAATGCAACGGGTAGTTGAACATGGGGTGCGGGATTAACACCCACACTTGATCAGTTTTAGGATATCAAGCGGTGCAGGAGAAACATCGGGTGGCGAGCCAATTGGAACCAACATGTTTGAATCAGGATCCTTGGTCCAACCATAATGAAGAGGGTTCATTTCTGGTGGCTCTGGATCAAGAGAGCTTCTCCAAATTGCTGCCTGTAAATGGGCTCTGCAACATGTTCTTCAAATGCTTCTGTTGTTGGTGGCAAAGCTTTTAGCTCTGGTGCTGTGGTGAGCCGAAGATTGCCCATCTTTGCTTGCCATGCAGTACATCTTCAACATGTCATATTGTTTTCATTTGGAAAACCATAACATGCTGCAATGAATTTTGTGGCATCAGCAGTAACAACAGTCAGTTCTTCTTGTTGCCACCCTAATCTAGTAAGTGTCTTCCTACTCTTTATTGCCTTTAACATTGCTCCTTTACCAATACCCCACAAATATGAAACACTGTCACATCCTGAAAGAACATGGGCAGGTAACAGACTGTTGAGAACATCTTGGTTTTGCTCAACTGTTGCTTTGAAATCTGCACTTGATCGTGAAGGGCTTGTTCCAACCATTACCATTTTGCAGGCAAGATTTTCTTGCTTATAAAAGTGGCATAGCAGGACAAATATGTCTGTGTCATCAGCAACAGTTCTAATGCTGTGTCTTCCTGACCTTGGCAAATGGACAGCCTGCTGCACCACAATAACATCAGCTTCCTCATGTGTAGTGCGCAAGTCAGGCCTGCTTCTTCTGATTCCATTAAAAAGCTCTACTGGTATTGGTTCCTTACCTGTAATCACAAGGTGTTTGTCATTGTGTGGCAGTAGATCAGTGTGCTCACACAGATAGTGAAAAGTGAGATTAATCACCTGGGATTTAGTGTGTGTAACAGATAAGAAGACCTTCCGTGGTGGCAGAAGTGTTGCCAGTGACAGTCTATGGCATCTACTTGCTTCCTTCCCAGCTCTAGCTGCTCGTGTTGCCTCTTTTATGCTTCCACTGTCATATCTGTCAAGGACCAAATGTGTGTTTGCTGCTAAAAGACAATGACATATGTACTGTACAAACTTTAGTATATAATCTTCTGTGACACCTTTGCTTGGCCATTTGACAACTCAGAGAATTACACATCAATCAAGTATTATAGCATCAGCTGGGACCGTTCTGCGATCAGATACCTCCACTTGGATGCTGGCTTTCAGGGTGGCTTTAGAAGGTGACAGCTTCGTATCACCTGTATTTTTCTGGAATATTGAGGGTGGAAATGCAGCCAACTCATAAGAGAGAACATCTCTCGAAGTTGATGTTCCTAGAGGTTTGAAGAAAAAGCACTCTTGAATAGATCAATGTGGTATCATACACAGATATATTATCCACTTTAATTTATATTCTTGAAGTTGACACGAGCACAACTGGTCTTGTGAGTGGTTTGTGAAAACTCTGTGGCCATCCTTCCTCAAATGTTTTCATCATAGCTGCTCCCAATTCAACAGCCCTGTCAACATTGACATGCTTTGCACATATCCTACCTGTAACCACACTAATAAGTCCAGGTGGATGGCACTCCTTTCGGTGGATCTATGCAGCTTTGAAGCTTCTGAATCTTTGCTCTGTCTACTTCATCTCTTTGTATTCTTGAAATTCCTTCTTCCTTATGGGTCATGACTGTGGACTGTGCGTTTTCAGCAAGCATGGATACAACATTCTTTTTCAGTTGAGCACAGATATGTAGTTCAAGAGCCCACCTTATCAATGCTGCTGGTTGATGGGTTATTCCAATAATTCCTCCTGGACTATGGCCATAACGCATGAAAGTTGTCTCAATGTACTGGTCAGACCAGATGCCATTGCAGATGCCTGGTTGATGACCTCCGTCCTTGATGTCTTGAAGCACTTCATCAGGCCGTTTGCTCATAGAATGAAAGTAATACAGGGCATACTTGCATAACTGGTCACTAGCAAAGAAATGAGAAGCATCTCTTTGATGACAAGCAAATGGAGTGACCAAACACCTTTTCGTTCAGCACGAACAAACTGCATCATCAGAAATACTGCCTTCACAAGGATACTGATCCATAATTTTGCTGTTCTACTTTGTGCTGCTCTGAGGTTTAATTCTGTCATCAACCCAGAATAACTAAAATATAAGCAGCTTTGAATTACGAAATAGCACTCAAATGATATCTTTACTGTTTTATTGACTTTGATGATAGCAATTTATTAACATTCAAAATTTCTTCTATCGGCACCTGAAAATAATCATAAAAACTTAAAAATCGTTAAAATAAAATGTTACAATGTGTAGTTTACAGGTGATCATTTTGTTTAGTGCATGTTGTGGTAGGAAAAGTTAATATTATTATTGTATGAAGAAAATTAAAAACTGAAAAAGATAGCTAAACATGTTTTATTAGCATCATCATTCATGCAGGCGGCCATATTGGATTTCAGCCTCCATTTTGAAACGCTCAAGTGTGCCAGCTGGGTGCACTTTTTTATTTTGATGGTTACATCCCAAAGTATCAGAAAATGCAATAAAACTTTGTGTATGTCTCGGAACGAGGTTCACCCGAAAATGACCATTCTGCCACCAGACTATTACATGAGATTGTATAGCGCGTAAGTGAAGTTTGTGTGCTTGGATTCGTTATTTTTTTTTTTTTAAATTCATTTTTTATACTTTTTGCTATGCGGCAGTATGAACTTTTGCTCTTAAACTACCAGGATCAGGTTATTTAATCCGCCATTCCATCCACACCCTGCGCTGGTAAATGTGTTATTGTAAATTTACGGACAATGCACTGGCATCACCGCTGCTTATTATTTTCCGTAAAATAATTCAGATTCTGTAAAAATTTATATCATCATTGAGAGTTTCCCGTATATTATCCTCACCCCCCCGCCTTCACCCTGTTTTGCTTTGTTTCACGGTCTTATCCTCTTTTTGCCTCATTGCCTCACCCCGTCTTAACCCAATGCTGTGCGAAGATCCTACACATGGTGTTGAAAGATGAAGAAGCTTAGCGTACTGTCGTTTGCCTACAGACGCAATTATCTCAAACATATAGGCCCACTTAGACTGTGGGTCCAAGCTCGGGTTCCTCCTGCAGTCAGTTTTAGAAAATGCCCAACAATGTCCTCTGTGAAAGATGCTGCCCAGTAAAGAAATAGCTACTTCACTACGATGGCTTGGATTAGGTTATTCCTGCTGCTGCCAGTCGACTTTATTAAGTTTAGAAGAAAGGTTAGTGAAGGCTACTCGTATATCTAACCACATGTTAATCTCACACAAAGACGCAGGCACATCAACGGTGTAGAGAACCTTTGGAACAACTCCATAGGGGCAATTCCTTACCTGCGGTCGACGCGTGTGCTCGATCAGACGGACCAGGGTTGAGCAACAACAGCTAAGAGGTCTCGAACACTCTGTCCTAAATCGAATAAAATCGCTTTAAGTTTGCATGAATCAAATCTATAAAATGGCTTCATGGGACTATTGGTGATAACGAATGGCTGCTTTGTGTTGCCTCACTACCAATCAACCTTTCCTGCCTCACACTGTCTGCCTTCCTCAGTCGCATTCCCTCCCTCTCTCCTCCTGCTACACCCTATCATTCCCTCACCCTGCCTCTCTCCCTCCCCCTCATCTCGCCTCCTTTTCTACCTCACCTTGCCTGCCTCCTCCGTTCTTCCGCTCTCCCTAACCTTACGTTTTTCCCTCTCCCACCCATGTTACTCCCTCCCTCTCACGCTGTCACCCTCCATCTCCCTACACCTCAGCCTACCTTCCTCTCCCTTCCCCTGCCCCTGCCTCCCTCTCTGCACCTCACCATGCCCTCTTCCCTCCTAACCTTTTTCTCTCCTTCACCCTGCCTTCGTCCCATTCCATGGCCCTACCTCTCTCCTTCCCACGCCCTTCCTCCCTACTTCCCTCTCATCCTGCATCCCTCCACCCCTCACTTAGCCCCCTCACCGTCCTCCTTCCCCTGCCTCCTTCCCTTCCTCTCCCCCTCCTCCTGCTTGCTCCCCCGTCACTCTGCCTCCTCTCCATCTCTGCCTCATATCTCAATTAGCCTGTCTCGTCCCTCTGCCTCTGTCTGCCTCACTCTGCATATCCTCTACCTGCCTCTCCTCCTACTTCTCTTCCTCTTCCTCCTCCTCCTCCTCCTCCTCCTCCTCTTCCTCCTCCTGCTTGTTTTCTTCTTCTTCTTCTTCTTCTTCTCTTCCTCTTCTCTTCTTTTCTTCTTCGTCTCTTCCTCTTTTCTTCTTCTTCTTCATCTTCTTCTTCTTCTTCTTCTCCTCCTCCTTCTCCTCCTCCTCCTCCTCCTCCTCCTCCTCCTCCTCCTTCTCCTCCTCCTTCTCCTCCTCCTCCTCCTCCTCCTCCTCCTCCTCCTCCTCCTCCTCCTCCTCCTCCTTCTGTGCGTTTTCCACATTGCGTCTACAGACGCCCCGTTAACTCAGCGTACCCGAACATAATGTCATGCTTTAGTTATTTGATTATTCATTTTACTTTATTACTTTCTGTTTAAGGTTATTCAAACTGGTAGCTTATAGATAAAGTATTACAGAATGAAACTCCTTCTTTTCAGTTTTTCCAATGGATTTTTCATGTCAGTTTTCCATGCTGCATGACGATCTTTCTCACTTTTTCCTGCTGAAGGGTTTGGAGGCGAGGGAAGCCTTCTTGCTTTACTATCCTTACCCTTCGGCATGTAGAATTAGATCTTGTAGTCACAGTCTACTCTGTACTTCCAATACATCAGTCCTGTATGAAACAACCCTAGCATGTATTCAATATGGACGGTGGGTGATAGCGCCGAAGTGGTGACATGTTGAGGTGTATGGTATGTAGGACTACTGAGCCTTGGAAGCAGGCTGTGAAGCCTGTGCCCAGAGTCGGACACATAAAAAAAAAAAAACAGCCTCGAGAGGACCATAAGGTCTGTTGCTATTTGCTTTCCTTTGTATTCCTTTGTATTCCTCCTCCTCCTTTTATTCTCCTTCGCCTCCTCCTCCTCTTCCTCCTCCTCCTCTTCCTCCTCCTCCTCCTCCTTTTTTTTTCTCCTCCTCCTCCTCCTCCTCCATGGAGGAGTATGCCTCTTGTATATCCTCGTGCCTCACCCTTCCTGCCTCTTCCTACCTCACCCTTCTGCTCTTCCTTCCTCACCCTGCCTGCCTCCTCTTGCCTCACCCTTCCTACTTTACCCTTCCTGCTTCTTCTTGCCTCACCTTTCCTGCTTCTTCCTTCCTCACCCTTCCTGCCTCCTCTTGCCTCACCCTTCCTACCTCATCCTTCCTGCTTCTTCCTACCTCAACTTTACCTGCTTCTTCCTGCCTCATCCTTCCTGCCTCTTTCTGTTTCACCCTTCTTAATTTGTCCTGCCTCACCCTTCCTACCTCTTCCTGCCTCACCCTTCCTACCTCCTTCTGCCTCACCCTTGCTAGCTCTTCCTGTCTCGCCTTTTCTACCTCTTCCTGCCTCGCCCTTTCTACCTCTTCTTACATCACCCTTCCTGCCACTTCTCACCCCACCCTTTCTACCTTTTCTTACCCCACCCTTCCTACCTCTTCCTATCCCACCCTTCCTACCTTTCTTTTCCTCACCCTTCCTACCTTTTCCTGCCTCACCCTTTCTACCTCTTCCTACTTCACCCTTCCTACCTCTTTCTGCCTCACCCTCCCTATTTTTTTCCTGCCTCAGTCTCTCACATTCTGCCACGACTTATCATATTTTCCGTCTGCCTAAAGCTTCAAAAACTCTGGCTACTTTGCTGTTCCTTCTCCTGCCTCACACTACCTTTCCTACCTCACCACCAACCTCCTGCCTTACCCTGCCTTACTGTCTGTCTCGTGCTTTACCCTGCCTCACTTCCTTCTTCCTGCATCACCCTTACTCATCCTTCTCTGCTTGCCTCCGATCTTTCCTACTCGCTGCCTGCCTCGCTCTCACCCTTCTTCACCCTGCCGCACAACCTAACTCCTTCCTCATCTGCCTCACAACCTACCTCCTTCCTCTTTGTTTACTTCCTGCCTCACCCTGTCACAGTGCCTACTTCTAGCTGACTGCCTGCTTCCTGCCTCACGCTGCCTCACTGCCTACTGCCTTCCTCACCTTGCGTCTCTTCCTCCTTCCTGCCTCACCCTGTCTTGCTTCACTCACTCTGTACCTCCAGGCTTATCCTACCTCACAGTCAACTTCCCTTCTCACCCTTCCTCACTGCCAAGCTACTGCCTCACCCAACCTCACCCTACTCACGGCCTGCCTCACTCTGCCTACTTCTGGTAACCCTGACTTAATCCTACTTAATTCTACCTTCATTTGCCTAACCCTCCCTCAGTCTTTCTCACTCCCCAGCCCTTCCTCACTCTGCCTAAGCCTTCCTCTCTCTTTCAAATATGTCCCGCTGTAACCCTGTCTCGTTTCTCCTCTCCCTTCCTCCCTCTGCCTTTCCCTGCCACAGTTGTCTTTCCTCTGTCACACCCTGCCTCACCCTCCTCCCTCTGCCTCCCTCTGTCTCACTTCTCTTCCATACTTTAACTCACTTCTCCCCTGCCTCACCCTGTCTCACTGCATCCTTGCCTCATCTTGCCTCACTCTTCCTTCCTTGCCTTACTTCTCCTCTCTTGCCTCACCCTTCCTTCCTTCTCTGTTTCTTCATCCTGCCTCACTTCTTCACTTGTGACTCACTTCTCCCCTGCCTCACCTTACTTCATTTCTTCTCCCCTCCTCACTCTGCCTCACTTCTCATTCCCTGCCTCCCTCGGCCTCATCCCCTCCTCCTCAGTACACACCCTGCCTTACCCTCACCCCGCCTCTCTGTATATTGTAAAAGCCTACAGCCATTGCCAGTTTTACACTCTCTCTCTCTCTCTCTCTCTCTCTCTGTGTTTATCTATCTGTCTATCTATCTATCTGTCTGTCTCCATTATTCCCTCAGTCCCTATTCTTTCATCCATAGTTCTCTACATTCTCTTGCTGTTCCTTTCTTTTTTCTTCCCTATCTTTTTCTCATTCGTGTTTCCTTCCCTACTATCAAACATCCTTTCTCCCTTCCTTAGTTCGTTTCTCATTCCTCTGCACCTCCTTTTTTCCCTTCATTTTTCTTTCTATACTTCCTTCCTTTTCCTGCTCCTTCCTTCTTTCTTTTCTTCCTTGTTTGTTTCCTTCTTTCCATCTTGTTTTATTTCCATCCTTTCTTTCTTTTTTTTTTTTTGTCGTTCGTTCAGTTTATTTTTCTATTCCC
Source organism: Coenobita brevimanus (assembly GCF_032717465.1). Taxonomy (NCBI): domain Eukaryota; kingdom Metazoa; phylum Arthropoda; class Malacostraca; order Decapoda; family Coenobitidae; genus Coenobita; species Coenobita brevimanus. The sequence goes on along the minus strand of NC_137007.1, from coordinate 23,999,031 downwards.
TTCCGTCCCTCTTTTTCTCTGCTTTTTCCTAGATTTTTTTTAATTCCATTCCTTCTTTCCTCTAAGTCATCTTTTTTTCTTTTCCCCTCCCTTCCTTCCTACTTTTCTTCCATCCTACTTTCCTTCCTTACCTCCTTTCTTTCCTTCCTTCCTTCCTTCCTCCCTTCTTTCCTTCCTTTCTTTCTTTCTTCCTTCTTTCCTTCCTTCCTTCTTTCCTTCCTTCCTTCCTTCCATCCACTCATCCTTACTTGCTTGCTTGCTACCTTTCTTCCTTCCAACTTTTCTTCCTTCCATCCTTCCTTCCTTCCTTTCACCCATCCTTGCTTCCTTCCTTCCACACGTCCTTGCCTGCTTGCTTCCTTCCTTCTCCATCTCCTCCTCTTCTGTTTCATCTCACGTACGTCTGCATCATCAAATAAGGTAATACTGAAGAACATATCAGGGGGAGATGAGGACCAGAAATTGAATGAGAGAGAGAGAGAGAGAGAGAGACAGACAGACAGACAGACAGACAGATAGACAGAGAGTAAGAGGAGGAAAGCAATAACATCAGTAAGAAATATATGATATGGAAGGAAGGGAAGAAGGAAGGAAGGAAGAGGAGCAATTGATCGAGAAGATAAGTGATACTGAATATGCGAGGGAAGATGAAAAATAAAGTGACGAAGACAGGAGGGGTGAATAGGAAGCAAGAGAAGCAAGACAGAATAACTAACAGCAAATGTCAGTGGAGGATCCCACAGTGAAACAGAGTGAGGTCAGACAAGACGGACACATATTTGCTTTGGAGAGGTGACGGTCAAGTAGTTAGAGAAGTGATCGGCTGTCGGAAAGGACGCGAGGTCAATCCCTAAGTAGGGCAGATAATCTGGATATCCTTTAAACAGACTTACTGATCTATTGAGCCCACCGATATGTCATCAGTACACCTCCACATCTCTTAGCATGTATTTGTAATAAACGCTGGGTATTAGCACCGAAGTAGTGACATGTAAGGGTGTGCAACACGTATAGGCGTTTAAGCCTGTGGTGGGTTATTCACTCAGTATTGTGGAATACAAGGCCTCTGTATAATCCAGATACCACAGTTACCTCCTTTAGATGTCGACCTTGCCGCTCATTTTGCATACCAACTCACAAAGTGTGGATATGTACAGTTGCGAGCAGATGACTCGAGGCCACCTAGTGCACCAATACGTTTTCTCTGGCAACAGTGGTAGCTGTGAACTTGACCGAGATTCAGTCAGCTGTTCGGGTGAAATGGACTGTCAGGTTTATGCCTAGAGCTGGACTCATAAGATACATAGCGAGCAAGAGTATGCTGTGTCTTCGTAGCGGTTGTTGACGTGCAAGTGACCGTCTGAAAGTGGCAGACGGTCTCACCTCGATTCAGGAGTCGCTTTTTAGTGGTTTTAAAGATCCTGTAACACCCCTTTCTTATTGATTTATTCCACACATTACAACTCGGTAACTTCATGCTCATTACTGGTGCAAACTATATCGATATTTAAACGACATGAATAACTCCAATACGAAAACTACCAATGCTCCTATTCTGTATGAGACAGTCCTACCATGTACTCAAAACGAACGGTGAGTCTTAGCGCCGAAGTGGCGGCATGTGGAAGTGTATGGTATGTAGGAGGACGATGGACCTTAAGAAACGAACGCTTAAAAAAAGAAAAAAAAAAGACACACACACACACACACACACACACACACACACACACACACACGAGAACATATTTAAGAGTGCTATGCAAATGATATCGCTGAAGAGGAGGTACTACAAACCCTCCTATGCCATTTATAATACGAGTCCCGATCCGAAGCTGTGCCCTGGGCCTCCGAACACCAGCTTTAACCCTGTGATGTGTGACCCGCCGGCCTGACATTACTGCAAACATCGGTCCCATTGCCACGGTGACACCCGCCAACTGTGCTGTCCAAAAAATGAGTTATGCCGCGTTGGGAATAGGCTCGTTGCTCCAGGACTTTAATATATGAGAGAGAGAGAGAGAGAGAGAGAGAGAGAGAGAGAGCTGTATCATGTTTGGGTATGAATAGTTATGTGCTGGTACACGAGTAATGACGGGAGTATGTGTCTGGTGCACTGGTACTGTTATACTAGTTCTGCCTTATCCTGGCCCTGATTTTCGTCCTGTTGAAGCATATTTTGGTAAGTTCAGGGGCAACAAAGACAATACTAAGGCTCTACATCCTTTCGTGACTAACATCGTACTCTAATACTGGTCTTTTCCTACAGTTCAGCATTCAAGAAGGAGATATATGGCAATTTTAGGTCAAGTAGGAGTAAACGGAATATAGTATTGCAGAATCTAGAGATCGGACCTTCTATTGCATACCCAAAATCAGGTTCAATAATCCACCATCCATCCCAATAAGTCTTTACCCCATCACAAGTACTGGGGCTCGATGTAAGACATTTAAAGTGGGGCTAACCATAGTCGCGGCGCACGACTCTAAGGTTGTCATTATCGTACTCTGGTAACCTACCAATTAAAAGTGCGTCCGATTTAGCATTATATTATACACAAATCATATTATTTTACATTAATATATTATACACGAATATTATTATCCACGAACTTACTATACACGAGTCAAAATGCATCTCATATTATACACGAAATCGGACGAACTGTTGATGGGTAGGTTGCCGGGGTACGATAATGACAACCTCAGAGTCGTGCGCCAAGACTATAGTCCCTTTACTCTCCACTCTTCGGCAGCACGTGCAGTTAACCCTGATTTGACCCATTAAGGCAACATCCGTCTTGATCGCCGTAACATAGTCGTCCGTTTGTTGATTATATGATGTATGTGTGTGTGTGTAATTCACCGGGTCGGTCAGGATCACCTGATGTTCGTGAATCGTGATCGTCAGCTTTTACCCTCCCGGAAGGGAGCTGAGAGCTCATATAGTCCGATCTAAGGGCAAGGCTGTGACCTTCACACACGCACACACCCGTCCCCTTGCTCAAGGGGGACAGTAACCACCCACTTCGTCAGTGAAACTTTTCGCAACCTGAGCGAGGTGCGAACTCCCGTCTACCAGATGGCAAGCGAGAACGTTACCACTGCACCAGCGAGCGGTGTGTGTGTGTGTGTGTGTGTGTGTGTGTGTGTGTGTGTGTGTGTGTGTGTGTGTGTGTGTGTGTGTGTGCACTCTCGCTGAACACAAAAACCTCATCACTAATCATAAAACCTCCCTCTCATTGAAAACAGCCCGCTCTTACTCAGCATGTACCCTCTCGTTTAACACAAAGAAACCCAGTTCACATATCATGGAGCCTCTCTCAAAACATATAGCCTCTTCGTTGAACATGAAGCGTACCTCGTTGAATATATTCTCACTCTTTCATTAAATATTAAGCCTCGGTCTCGTGGATAAAAGTTCCTACCTCCTTGAACATAAAAATTCCCCTCGTTGAAAATAAACCCTTCCTCTAGTCGAGCATAAGGCCCCAAATGACAAACACAAAGCCTCACTCTCATAAATTCACCTTATTGTTGAACCTACAGCATCCGTCTCGTTGACCCTGCCGCTAACAAGAGGACGGAAGCGGGACTGGTGGTGTGGTGGGTGGGTGGCTAGGTGGAGGGGTCGTATGGGGGAGGGTTGATTAAATGGATGGCTGGTTAGGTGGGTGGATTGTTAGGTGATTGGTTGGTTAGGTGAATGGATCGATTAATGAATGGTTGGTTAGCTGGATGGATCGTTTGGGGGATGGTTGGTTAGCTGGATGGATCGTTTGGGGGATGGTTGGTTAGCTGGATGGATTGTTTAGTGTGTGGTTGGTTAAGTGGATAGATATTTTGGTGGATTGTTAGGTAGTTGGACTGATTGTGTGGTGAATGGTTATTGAACGATGAGAGTCTTTAAGGTCTCCTTTTGGGCCATGCTCTGCCCTTCCTGTAGGTATATGTAAACCAGCTCCACTTAAACAGATCTTTAGTGTTCTCCCCAGTCTCATTCATTTGAACAGCGAAATTTGTCTAAATAACACTTCTGATTATCCTTAGTTAGTGGTAGGAGGTGGCGACCATCAACCACGCACCTGATGTAGTGATTTCTACTTTTTCTGTGTCTGCCTTCTTCTTTCTATTTCTTTCATCTTTCCTGTCACTTTATATTACTCTTCTCTCCTTTTTAGGTGGCATTACATTGAGTGACAATCCAAATGGCTTCCTGTAAGTCAGGAAACCATTTGCAACGCTGGGTGGTAACCATATAACCAACCCAAACGTGTTCCCTACGTGTGAAGAAGTGGGTTGGCGAAGAGATAGTGCCCCTCTCCGTTAAAAGAACTAACACAGAGTCAAACGGTCACCCCTGACGGTATTGTGGCATCTGGCTGTAGATAGATAGAGAGATAGATAGATTAGCCGTAGTGGGGTCCATATATTCCGTATGCCGTGACACTAGCTGGATAATTCTAGTGTATTGCGAGTATGGCATAATTAACGTTATCAGTGTGAACATTTTGTACTTCTCGTAACCCTTACCATGACCCATAGTATGTGTGGTTTACGTCCACTGATTACATGGTTACTTACTAATTCATGAAGCCTTCAGATTGACTGAGCACCTTACTTCAGAAAACTGGGACGCTCCTCACTACACAAGGTAAAGGTGGGAACAGACTGCATGAGGCGCTTAACCACTGTGCTCATCTCAGTAAGTTAGGCGTTTAAGCTTGTGGTGAGTTATTCACTCAGTATTGTTGAATACAAGGCCACTGTATAATCCAGATATCACAGTTACCTCCTTTAGATGTCGACCTTGCCGCTCATTTTGCATACCAACTCACAAAGTGTGGATATGTACAGTTGCGAGCAGATGACTCGAGGCCCCCTAGTTCATCAATACGTTTTCTCTGGCAACAGTGGTAGCTGTGAACTTGACCGAGATTCAGTCAGCTGTTCGGGTGAAATAAACCAAGTGATAATTTGTCAATGTGCAGTTCTAACTGGTCTCCAATCAATATCATGCAAGTAAATGTATTATAATGATAACAATTAACGTGTCATACAAGTGGTAGATGTATTTATAACCATAGTATTACAACATAGGTATCCAAATAGTGGTGCGTTCATTCATGCGAGACACACGGGTATTGGTAGTGATTTGTTTTGTTCGACCATCATCGTGAACCAAACAACCTTTACCAGTTTTCAAGAGATATGCCGTAGGGTTATCAGCTTCCCCGCAACCTTTTTTTATTTTTTTTTTTTTTTTTTTTTTTTTTTTTGATAACGGAATTGAGGAAGGAAAAACAAATGGGTAAAAAAAAAAATAATCCATACACTAGATTACTGGTGTCCTCTGTTCATAAAATATCTGTAACAATTAGACTTGAACAGTTGTGGGTTGAAATTTGGAGGAAAACAACTCTGGGGAAACGAGTTCCAGAGAGATGCAGTTCGGGGAATGAAAGAATTCTGATAGGCAGAAGTTCTGCAATATGGTTGAGTGACATTCCAGTCATGAGCGCTACCAGATGCCCGTGTAGCACGAGGGAAGGCATAGAGAGGTGGCACCATGGACGCAACTTCGTCTGAGCATTTGCCAAAAAAATATCTGTAAAATAATGCAAGGGAGGCAACATTCGTTCTTACTTGCAGGGGAGGTAGTTTATATGTAATGGCAGGGTTGTTAATGATTCTAACAGCTTTATTCTGAATTTTGTCTAGTTGTCTTAATGCAACCTCTCCACAACCATTCCACAAGGGTGAGCAATATTCAAGCTGAGAGCGCACATGACTTTTATAAATTATAGCTAACTGCTCATCGGCGAAGAAGTTACGGACTCTGTACAATAATCCAAGTTTCTTTGAGGCGGTTTTGGGAAGTGATCTGACATGAGAGGTCCAGCTGAGGGCACTGTTAAGTGAGACACCAAGAATTTCAATACTTTTGGAGATGGGAATATTAGTAGCACTGAAGGTAATGTACGAATCTGGCAATATCTGTCTATTAGTAAACTGTATATATTTAGTTTTACTAGCATTAAAAGAGACAAGGTTGTTTTGTCCCCATTCACTGATTGTAGATAGATCTTGATTTATGGAGATGGCTGTACTGAGTTGAGAGGTAGAGATATTAGACTTTGTAAATGGATGTCTGAGTGTGAATGAACTATGTAGTGTTGAGTCATCTGCATATGAGTGAATGGAATTGTGAGTGACAGATAAGAGATCATTAATATGAACCAGAAATAGGGTTGGTGCCAGAACTGATCCCTGCGGCACACCGGCGTTAATTGAGTGGAAATTCGAATATACATCATCTACTTTTACTCTTATTTTCCTGTCACTAAGATAAGAAGAAATCAAAGGAACAAAAGATGTTAGTCCATAGCATGGGAGTTTGGACAGCAGGGAACGGTGCCATACTCTGTCGAAAGCTTTAGAGATGTCAAGAGCTACTGCATGAGTTTCTCCAAAAAGATCAATTGATTGATGGATGGTATGAGTTAAGAGACTGAGTATGTCAATGGTGGATCTTTCGTGGCGAAAACCGTATTGTCTATCACTAATTAAGTTGTTGGATTCAAGATGTTTAACAATATGCTTATTAATTAAAGTTTCAAATACCTTACCAAGAGAAGATGTGACAGCTATTGGTCTGTAATTGGAGGGGTCAGACGAACTTCCTTTCTTCGGAACTGGGTGGATATTGGCTTCTTTCCATGAATTTGGGAATAAAGAAGTACGTATGCAGTCTGAATAATTTAGCTAGGACAGAGGCAAGTTCAGGGGAACAGTTTTTCAAAACAGTTGGCGGAATTTCATCTGGGCATGGAGCTTTGTTGGTAGGTAAATTGTCTAGGATGGATTTTACATATCTTGTCTGTATTTTAAGTGGGGCAATTTCGGGAGAATCAAGTTCCAGTACTGAGACATTCTGGCTGGTATCATCTATGGTAGAGTTTCTGGCAAAGGTACTAGCAAAGATATCTGCTTTCCCACGTGGGTCATCTGTAATATTGCCATCTGAAGATTTTAGTGGGGGAATGGAAGATGACTTGTTAAAGTTATTATTGAAAGAATTAAGAGTTGACCAGAATATTCTATTGTCATTAGGGTTGTTAAGTAGTTTTGATGCTTGCTTTTGAAGAAAGTTTGATTTAGATAGATTTATTACAGCTTTTGCATGATTTATAGCAATTTTAAATTGGGAGAGTGATTCAGATGTTTTTTATTTTAAGTAAGAGTTATATGCTAATGACTTTTGGGCTGTTGCTCGGGCACAATTGCCATCAAACCATTTTGGAGAGTTTGATCTTTTAGTGAATTGTTGACTTGGTATGAATAAATCCATACCAGCTAGTATTAAGTCGCAGATGTGGGACTGGGTAGAATTGGGATCACTAGAGAAGAAAGACTGCCATGGAATATCAGCAAGATAATTTCTAAATCCATCCCAGTCTGCCCTGTCAAAGTGCCTCCCCATTCTGACAGGTTCAGAATGGGGAGGTGTAGGAGGGTTAACTAATGAGGCTTTGATGAGATTGTGGTCAGAGGATGCAAATGGTGACAGTACCTCTATCCTGTATTGATCTGGATTATTTGTCAAGAATAAATCCAAGAGATGGGCATTATGGTCAGGATTATCAGGTATTCTGGTTGGTTGCTTTACCAACTGGGTGAGATTAAACGATTCCGCAAACAGCTCGCATTCTAGACCAGCGTCGTCAGTCCGGGCAGAATGCAATAACCATTCAACATTGTGTATGTTAAAATCACCCAAAATGGTAATTTCATTGCCAAGGGCAAGGTCAAGGTTACTCAACTGAGTGGATATGGAATCAAATACACTGGGTTCCGAAGAAGCATTAGGGGAACGATAAACTACACAGATATATTTGGTAATGTTTTGGCATTTTAATTTATATAATGAGTAATCAAAACTGGATGAAGCATTATTATCACAAAAAACACCGTCATGCCAGTCATCCCTCACCGTGAACCTCATTTTTGTCGACCTCTGACTCCAAAGCAGGCGGGACAGTTAAAGGTTCACACCACAGTAGGGGGTACAAGAGGAGAGGGGTGTGGGAGCTATATGGAGAGTGGTGGGTGAGGAAGGGCGGGACGAGGTGGGGCGTGTGATGGAAGGGGGGTGAGGGGGCAAGTGGTTGGTTGCGGTATTTAACGTATGTGAGCTTAGAGGTTGTAATAGGTTTGTTTTGACCTAGAAAACCAATGTTTCTTTAATAATCGAGTGATAAAGTCGAACGATTACTCTCTATAAATGTTTATCATTATGAACGGGTCAACTAGTTCCAACCCTCCTCCATACGTGACGTCACGTGGTGCCTACGTCACAAACCAAGGTAGTGATGGAGCTGCACGCTCGGGGTACTCGTGTGTCACATGAATGAACGCACAACTGTTTGGATACCTATGCTGTAATACTATGGTTATAAAAATATCTACCACTTGTATGACATGTTAATCATTATCAGTATAATACGTTTACTTGCATGGTATTGATTGGAGACCATTTTTTTTTTTTTTTTTATGTCCGACTCTGGGCAAAGGCTTCAGGGCCTATATCTTGGGGGCAGTAGCCTATCCCAAGGCCCAGTAGTCCTCCTACACCTCCACATATCACCACTTCGGCGCTAACACCCACCGTCCATATTGAATACATGCTAGGGCTGTCTCATACAGGACTGGTGTATTGGTATTAGCGGGGGTATTTTTACGACATGTCGGCGGGTCATCTGGTAGATCAGGAAAGTCTGCTTTTTATTAAATTCAAATCCTTAAATTGTCCCCTGCCCCAGCCATGATTCGAACCTGGGTCCATCAGGACTGCAAGCCGCCTCTCTACCGATTCAGCCACCGTCTTTGTCAGTGTGCAGTTAAAACTGCACAGTGCACACTGACAAATTATCACTAGGTTTGTTTCACCCGAACAGCAGACTGAATCTCGGTCAAGTTCACAGCTACCACGGTTGCCGGAGAAAACAACATATTGGTGGACTAGGTGGCCTCGAGTCATCTGCTCGCAACTGTACCTGAGGCAAGTGGCGCCAGTTGCTCTCACCAGGATTTGAGCTTTGGAGCAATGGGGCCGGCAGTTCCAAAGTTAACACTGTTAACCACTCGGCAACCGCGGTGTGTTGAGGGAACGCATTGTACGGATCACCCTCTCTATCACTGAAACTATCTTAGGAACTTGTCATATAACATACCCATCAGCCTTGATTAAAACAGTTGTACCCGATAAACAGTCGTTAATAAGCTGCATTTTGTCTGTAATTCCAATAAATAGGATAGTGTTGGGGCATAAAGCCATCCCGTCACACAAGATACCACATACATCAATCATCAGGATATAGGGCAAAACTTCTCATGGGCTAGCCAAAAAATGTCACACGTACTAGTTTTGGTGTGAAATTTCACCAAATTTATATATATATATATATATATATATATATATATATATATATATATATATATATATATATATATATCAACAACTGAGGTTCCCGTGGGGAATCTTATACTATATATCCAGCCAAGGAGAAGCAAGATGATTTTCCACTTCATAAATAAATATGAAGTGGAAAATCATCTTGCTTCTCCTTGGCTGGATATATATATATATATATATATATATATATATATATATATATATATATATATATATATATATATATATATATATATATGTATATATATGATGGTGCTAAGGCTGCAGTGCGTGTGGATGGTGAACTAAGTGAATTTTTCTCTTTGGAGGTTGGGTTGAAACAAGATTGTGTCATGTCTCCATGGTTGTTCAATCTGTTCATGGATGGGGTAATAAAAGAGGTACAAGGTACGGTAGTGGATGTTGGAGTGGCCCTGGTGAGAGAGGATAGTGTTTGGAAACTCCCTGTACTGTTGTTTGCAGATGATACTGTGTTGCTGAGTGAAGACGAAGGGGAGCTGCAAGGCTTGGTGGATGAGTCTGGGAGAGTGTGCAAGAAACGGAATCTAAAGGTGAATGTAGGGAAGAGTAAAGTATTGGTCTTTGAGAGAGGTGAAGTCAGTGAATGTACAGCGAGGTTGGATGGTGAGGAATTGGAAAATGTGAGTACGTTTAAGTACTTGGGTAGTGTGATGAGTAAGGATGGAGGTTTGGAGGGTGAAGTGCTTGAAAAGGTACAGCAGGGAAGAAAGGTTGCTGGTTCTTTGAAAGCAGTGATAAGAAACAGGGAAGTGAGCATGGAAGTGAAAAAGTTACTACATGACAGTATTGTGATACCAACTCTAACGTATGGAAGTGAAGCTTGGACGTTGTTGGAAGGACACAAGTCAAGAGTGAGAGCAGTGGAAATGAGTTATTTAAGAGGAGCCTGTGGAGTCACATGGAGAGACAGGCTGACGAATGAGGATATAAAGGAGCGTTGTGGTGTGGATGTGGATGTGATAGGAACTGTTATGAGGAACACACTGAGGTGGTTTGGCCATGTGGAGTGGATGGAGGGTGAAAGGCTGACGAAGAGAGTGTATGTGAGTGAGGTGGAGGGGGGAAGAGGGAGGGAGAGGCCGAGGATGAGATGGAGGGATGGGGTGGAGAGGTATATGAGAGAGGGGTGTGTGAGTTGGGAGCAGGGCAGTGAAATGGCGGGGGACAGGACGACGTGGAGGCGATTTGTTTGTGGCCACCCCAAACGGGATTGAGGCGTCTGGCAATATATATATATATATAGATAGATAGATAGATAGATATATAGATAGATAGATAGATAGATAGATAGATAGATAGATAGATATATATATAGATATATATATATATATATATAGATATAGATATATATATAGATATATAGATATATATATATATAGATATATATATATATATATATATATATATATATATATATATATAGATATATAGAGATATATTTTATATATAGAGATATATATATATATATATATATATATATATATATATAGATAGATAGATAGATAGATAGATAGATATAGATATATATATATATATATATATATATATATATATATAGATATATAGATAGATAGATAGATATATATATATATAGGTAGATAGATATACATTATATATATATATATATATATATATATATATATATATATATATATATATACTTGGGGGAGGCGGTGGCAGAATCAGTGGAGAGTTGGCCTGCAATCCTAATGGATCCAGGATCAAATTCTCGCTGGGGCAAGGAACAGTTTAAAGATTTGAATATCATTAAAGCAGACTTTACTGATCTACCAGACGACCCGCCGACACGTCTTAAAAATACCCCCGCCAGTACCAATACGCCAGTCCTGTATGAGACAGCCCTAGCATGTAGTCAATAGGGACGGTGGCTGTTAATGCCGAAATGGTGACATGTGGAGGTGTGTGGATGTTGGGGGACTACGGGGCCATGGTAACGAGCTATGAAGCCTATGCCCAGAGTCGGACGCACACACACACACACACACACACACACACACACACACACACACACACACACACACACACACACACACACACACACATATATATATATATATATATATATATATATATATGTGGAGGGGGGGTATTTTGTGTGTGTGTGTGTGTGTGTGTGTAGATAATGATGTGTACATGTATATATATCTATTTTATTATGCCGCGTCCAGTATCTGGCTACTGGTAATTCTTTTTATCTAGTCACTGCTCTACAGGACAGTTTGTAATACTTAAGCACAATTGTTTGCTAAGGAAGACATATTATGTACTTTTCCATGCATTTTTTCTAAATTATGAAATAACGTGAACTGACTGAATGAGTGATTGACTACTACTACTACTACTACTACTACTACTACTATTACTACTAATACAACTACTTCTGCTGTTACTGCTGCTACTGCTGCTGCTATTATTATCATTATGATAGTATCTTTAGCATAAATATTAAAGAAATAATAAAGTTTTCGTTCAGTTAATTGTATAATATTTCTTGCAGGTAAGCGGCGTTCTCCTTTTGCGGTACCTCAACAACTGTAAGTATACAAGCAAATGGTATAGATGAAGTACTGTACTTCATAGAATTGTTTTTGTATATGTACAGTTAGCAATGAAAGTGTCATTATTTTTACTGTGTCTGCTGCTGACTCTACAGCACCAAACCATCAGGTTAAATCGCTCCATAATATCAAGTGTTCAAGAATTTTTTTTAAATATTTGTTTCAGTAATCTTTTTCTGTATCTTTATCCGTAACAGTGCGCTTGAGATTGATTGCAGGATAGACTTTACCTTGGAAGGAGAGTGATGGTTAGTATTTACCGTCATTCATGCTGGCGAAGAAAGATTCAGGAAGATGTGTCCGTAGCGAAAATAATGAAACTGATGTAATGGCTATGTTTGTGTGTAGCAGATTCACTATGATGAGCATAAACGAACAGGGTATCCATATACGTCATTATGGAAGGATATAATACTAACACCCTCTTTAAATGTCCGCCACGGCAGGGTATAAGCTCATACCCAGGGCACCTCAGACAACGTGATTCCTTTCAATAACCACATATTATCAAACCTGTGATGGAAGTTATTTTTTTTCCTTTACTAACCATTGGATGCAAACCCTAACACTCTGGGGAACGATGTCACAGGAAGCGATGGCATGCGTGGATATCAGTATACATACAGTGGCATTTAGATTGTCGGTATGACGAAGGGTACTGGAGCTCTGTAAATCGACTCTCCCCTTCAAGCACTCTTACACACCGTAAGGAGGGATTCAATACTCTGTCGTCTGGCTGTCTAGCTGTCTGTAACCAAACTCTTCCTAAACGTCTCCACACAGCTGTCTCGTAGTAAAAACGCCTCTAACATTCCATTTTAGCTGACGCCAGGTGATGTCAGCTGAGAGTTTATCGTAAGAACCTAAGTATTAATACTGGTACCAACATCTCTCTCATGGCTGGGACAACTCCGTTAATCTGTTCTAGCCCACGCCTAACGACTTTATTCAACTGAGAATGAGGCACTGGAGCCTGAAAATGGTAATGTCACTTTGCATGCCAGTAATTGGAGAAGCCGCCGCCAGCCAAATTTTGAGTGTCCCTTCCCCCGCCTCTCCTGGTGCCCTAACCAGCAAACAAACTGTCAAGGGTATATAGCTTTTGCAAAAATTTTTAGTCACATCAACATGATGTGGAGGAAATTTTGGTTTGAAAAATACCTTTATGAACGTAATAGGTGAGCTCAAACTCAAACGTTCATACACTTTTTTTTTTTTTTCCTGAATGAAACGACTGTTAGAATATTCTACTGCTTTGACTAACTTTTCTCTATGTTTTCACTTCCACTGTTATCAGTAATTCTTTTAGCTAGTCATATTAAGTCTGGAAATGGTTACACGAGACGAACCTTTAAAAGAACATTGGAAAACGATACAACTTTATAAACTGAAATAAAAGAACAGGTTTCTAAATAACTTACCTAATACATTCTAATTGATGATTAATACTGATGTACTTTACAGCACAATATACTACCATAACTTAGCTACTTAGTATTGCTTTTAGATAGATATATAGATAGATAGCTGTGTGTGTGTGTGTGTGATAAATAAAAACACGAGAGAGAGAGAGAGAGAGAGAGAGAGAGGGGGGGGGAGTGATTATATACTGTATTCTTAGTACAGTTGGATGTACAGTATTGATCAACCTTCATATCAAAGGAACTGCACATCTACCTTATCGCGTATTATTGCTTTATTTACTGTAGCGTCAGGTGTGTGGTGGCCGTGTCTTTCCTGGCCTCACTCACTGTTATTCTTACTGTTTCTCGCTGCCACTATCTCACTCTTGCTATCTTTCAGTTGCTTTCTCGTTTTCTCTCCTCATTTTCAGTGTTTCTACCACTTTCACTTACATTTCCTTCTCTCTCTCTCTCTCTCTCTCTCTCTCTCTCTCTCTCTCTCTCTCTCTCTCTCTCTATCCCTATTTCGCTCACTCATTCACTCAGTCACTCGCTCACTCACTCGCCTTCTCCCACTCTCGCTTTTTCTTGCTCTCCTACTCACTCATTCACTCACTATTCCTTGCTTTTTCCTTCGTTCACCCTGTGTCTCCAAGCACTGCCACATTTACTTTCTTTTACCGCACTTTTCTTTTTGCACACATACCAGTCCTCCAATACTCTCTCTCTCTCTCTCTCTCTCTCTCTCTCTCTCTCTCTCTCTCTCTCTCTCTCTCTCACACACACACACACACACATATATATATATATATATATATATATATATATATATATATATATATATATATACTTTATAGATACACAAACACACACACACACTTGTCCTTTCTTCCTCCTGTATACCTCCTCTTCGTCCTTCATTTTCCTTCTTCCACCTCTTGTCGAAAGACACTCCTCTCCTTCGCTTTCTTCCCTCTTTTCTCCCTGTATCACCAGTCGTCTTCTTCCGTTTTACCTCATGTCTTCTCCACCTCTTTTTTCTCCCCTCCTCCCCACCCTTCTTCTTCTGTTCTTCTGCTCCTTTGTCTTCATTTTTCTTATGCCTTCATTTTTATTCTTCTCTCTACTTCTTCCTTCCCATCCTCCCTCTTGTTCTCTCATTTTTCATTCTCTTCTTCCTTATATCCCTATCATTCTTATTCCCTCACATTCTTCTCCTCTTCCCTCTCGCTCCTTCTCCCCTCATTCTCCCTTCCTTTATCTCCCTTTCAGTTTTCTTATCTTCATTCTTCCTATTCCCTCATTTTTCTTCGTGTCCATCTCCTTTTCCTATCCTGCCCTCCCTCTGTCTTCTATTCCTCTCCTCCCCCTCCCCCCGTTTTCTTTCTTTATTCTTCCTTTTATCTTCATTCTATCTTTTCTCTCATTTCTATTCCTTTCTCTCCTTATTCCTTCCTCTCTTTCCCTCCCTTTCTTTCTTCTTTTTTCTTCTCTTTTTATCACCATTCTTTTTATTCCTTCACTTATATCCTTTTATTTTTCTCGTTATTCCTATTCTTCCTTCACCTCCCTTCCCCGTTTCCTCACTTTACCGTTCCCTTCTTCATTTCCTCTCCTCCCTTTCTCCTCCTTTTATCTTCGTTTCCCTTTTTCCCCATCTTTCATTTCCTCTCCACTTCCTCTTTTCCCAAACCCTCGCCTCTTGCTGTGACACGGGTTGGCTGTTTTCATGCATAGTTCGGTGGCATAAGAACGGCAGGATGAGGAAGAGGAAGAGGAGGAGGCAGAGGAGGAGGAAGAGGAAGAGGAGGAGGCACAGGAGGAGGAAGAGGAAGGGGAAGAGGATGATGATGTGGAAGAGGATGATGAAGATGATGACGATGATGTGCTGATGATGATGATGTGATGATGATGATGATGATAATGTTGAGGATGAGGATGTGTAGGAGGAGGAGGAGGAGATGGAATAGAAAGACAATGATGATGATGATAATGATGATGATGATGATGATGATGATGATGTGTAGGAGGAGGAGGAAATGGAATAGAAAGACAAAGAGAGGAGGAGATGGAAAAGGGACGAGGAAAAGGATCAGAAGGGGGAAGGGATGAAAAAGACGAAAATGAAGAAGAGGAGGGAAAGGTAAATGAGAAATGAAAGAGACTAACGAGAAGAGGAAAAAAGGGGGAGAGGAGGAGAAAGAAGATGAAGAGGATGAAAAAGAAAAGAGAAAGAGAAAAAAGAAGTTCAGAAAGAGGGGGAGAAGGATTGGAAAGGGATAAGTGACGGAGGAGAGAAAAGACAAAGAAGAAAAGAAGAGGAGGAAGATGAAGAAGAAGAGGAGGTGGAAGAGAAGGATAGTGGGAAGGAAAGTGATATAAGAAAATGAAGAAGAATGAATGAAGGAGGACGTGAAAGATGTAGCGAAAGACGGCAAGAGAGGGAAAATAAGAGAATTAAGAGAAAGAATGATAAGGGAGGTGGAAAAGGAATAGGGAAGTGAAAGGGAGGAGGGGTATGGATGAAAGGGTATAGGAAAAGAAGATAAAAGAATGAAGAAGATGTAGAGAAGAAAGGAAGGAGGATAAGAAAGGAATGAAATATGAAGAGAAGGAAGAGAGCTAGGAAGAGGGAGAAGAGAGGAGAGGAAGGGCAGAAAGATGAAGAGGAAAGGGAGGATGAACAAGGAAGAAATGAGGAAAAAAAAAAAAGATGACGAGGACAAAGAAGAAGAGGAAGGAAGGAGGGAGGAGAGGAATAAGAAAAAGAAAAAAAGTGCATGGGGAGGGAGACTTGGAGTGGGATGAGGTGGTGAATAGTGTCAGATAAAACTGTGAGTGATAGATAAAAAGATTGGTAAACTGATTGACAGGAACAGATAAATATAAAGGAACAGGTAGACAGAGATATGACGGTACATAGATGGACTAGATAAGAATACATACCTACATGAATTACTAGACAGAATCTATACGTTAAAGAGAGAGCGGGGGGCATAGAAAGATAGGTGTTAAAAGAGAATTAAATGAAGACAGAAGGGATAAAAATAAGAAAAACCAAACGAACAGCGATGTGCAGGATAACAAGGAAGACTAACTAAGGAAGGAGACATCGAGGTATAAGAGACGAGCAAAGGAAAATGAAGAGAATATTAGAGTAAGGAAGATGATGAATAAAGATGAAGAGAAGCCAGAGGAAGGTAATGACGAAGATGAAGAAAATAGTAGTAGTAGTAGTAGTAGGAGTAGTAGTAGTAGAAGGAGGAAGAGAAGGAGGAGGAGGAGGAGGAAAAGAAGAAGAAAGTTGTAGAACAAGACATGTAAAATAACTACAGGAGAAGAGGAAGGAAACGAGGAGAGTGTTTGATGAGAAAATATGATTATATACAAAAGAAATATACAAAGGAAAGCAAACAGCAGCAGACCTTATGGTCCTCTCAGGGCTGCTTGTTACAGAGTAGACAGTAGACTATGACTACGAGATCTACTTGTACATGCTGAAGAATAAGGATAGTAAAGCAAGAAGATTCCCTCCGCCTCCAAACCCTTCGCTTAAAACTTGTAGGAAAAAAGTAAGAGGGATTATCATGCAGCATAGAAAAACTGAAATTGAAATATCATAGGAAAGACTGAGAATGAAAAGTTACATTCTATTATACACTATCTATAAGTTACCAGTCTGAATAACCTGAGAGAGAAAGTAATAATGCAAAATGAATAAGTAAATAAATAACTATGGCATGACATGATGTACGGGTGTTGAGTTAACGGGGCGTCTGTAAACACAGCGTGGAAAATGCACAGTGTGGATGTTCAGGGATGGTGCGGCAGCCTTGCCTTGTGCTTTTAAGGTAGGCAGCAGTCAATCAGGCCCCAGCTCCGTTCACTTCACTGAGACAAAGAACTTTCCCAAGCGGGACAAGCACACAAGTTACCTCCTGAAGCAGTGACCCCTGGTACATTTAAAAAATCCCGATGATGGTCACTTAACTAGGGACCCTCAGTGATCCACAGCCCATCACAGGTCGAAAGTAAGAGTAGCGACCGTAAACTCGGGGCTATCTGTGCAGATCCTAGGCTGTGCTTATACTACTTTATTTGCATTTAATAAATTGACAGACACAGTATATAATGACTGATGAAAGAGGAGAAGGAGGAGGAGGAGGAGGAGGAGGAGGAGGAGGAAGAGAAGGAGGAAGAAGAAAAAGAACAAGAACAAGAAGAGGAGGAGGAAGAAGAAGACGAAGAAGCAGAAGAAGAAGAGGAGGAGAAAGAGAAGTAGAAGAATGAGGAAGATTAAGAGGAGGAGCAGGGGCAGGAGAGAAGAGAAAGATTAATCGAGAAGGAGGAGGAGGAGAAGAGGGAAGATTAATAGAAGGAGGAGGAAGAATGAAGAATAATGGTTGTGAAGTGAGGACACAACGGGAGAGAAAAGTTGTTATTAGACACCGGTGCGCTCTCTCTCTCTCTCTCTCTCTCTCTCTCTCTCTCTCTCTCTCTCTCTCTCTCTCTCTCTCTCTCTCTCCCTGATAAACATATTATCCCTCTACTTCCCTCAGCACTCAGCCCCCCTTTACCAGTTTACTTGCTAATAGACTAAGGCAATTACCCTCCTCCTTTGAGAGAGAGAGAGAGAGAGAGAGAGAGAGAGAGAGAGAGAGAGATTTTAGCCGTACTTAGATACAAAAATTGCTAAGGTCGTAACGTCAGAATGAAGTGATCTGGTCTCACCGCCATGAAAATTTACTCTGTTCACAACCAGAGACTTACAAGGAATTGCTAGTACAGCGTACAGCTGAAGTGAAGTCTCTCTCCCTCACCCCTCAAACCCAAAGCGGTACAGGAAACAGTGAGAAACAGTATTTTGAAATACTTACAGTTCTACGAGGAAATATCAACACAAAGGTAGACACTGGAGCCAGGAACGAAATTACTTAGCTTACATTAATATTGATTTACTTAACCCCTTTATACTGATGCCGAGGGTGTCCTAAGGTAAACGAACTCGTCTGCCTTAATTCAAATTTGTACTAAATAGGATGTTCTTGGGCTAAAGTGGTTACTTTTATCATCATGCACTATTATTACCCGTCCCCGCTCCGGAGGGACTCGGGGACGGGTATTGTTTTCACTCGGTTTATCTCTTTGTTTGTTGTCTGTCTGTCTGTCTGTCTGTTAACAACTGGTGCGATTTTGGCTAAAACTACAGGGATGATGGGCTATCACTTTCTGATCACCTGATTAAATTTTGGGCCAAATTGGGCCAAGGCTTAGGCTGTAGGCCCAAAAAATATGAAAATGAAAAAAAAATATCTATCTATCTATCTATTGCCAGACTCCTTAATCCCGTTTGGGGTGGCCACAAACAAATCGCCTCCACGTCGCCCTGTCCCCCGCCATTTCACTGCCCTACTCCAAACTCACACACCCCCTCTCTCATATACCTCTCCACCCCATCCCTCCATCTCATCCTCTGCCTCCCCCTCCCTCTTCCCCCCTCCACCTCACTCACATACACTCTCTTCGTCAGTCTCTCACCCTCCATCCTCTCCACATGGCCAAACCACCTCAGTGTGTTCCTCATAACGCTTCCTATCACATCCACATCCACACCAAAACGCTCCTTTATATCCTCATTCGTCAGCCTGTCTCTCCATGTGACTCCACAGGCTCCTCTTAAATAACTCATTTCCACTGACCTCACTCATGACTTGTGTCCTTCCAACAACGTCCAAGCCTCACTTCCATACGTTAGACTTGGTATCACAATACTGTCATGTAGTAACTTTTTCACTTCCATGCTCACTTCCCTGTTTCTTATCACTGCTTTCAAAGAACCAGCAACCTTTCTTCCCTGCTGTACCCTTTCAAGCACTTCACCCTCCAAACCTCCATCCTTACTCATCACATTACCCAAGTACTTAAACTTACTCACATTTTCCAATTCCTCACCATCCAACCTCGCTGTACATTCACTGACTTCACCTCTCTCAAAGACCAATACTTTACTCTTTCCTACATTCACCTTTAGATTCCGTTTATTACACACTCCCAAACTCATCCACCAAGCCTTGCAGCTCTCCTTCGTCTTCACTCAACAACACAGTATCATCTGCAATCAACATTTCAGGGAGTTTCCAAACACTCTCCTCTCTCACCAGGGCCACTCCAACATCCACTACCCTACCTTGTACCTCTTTTATTACCCCATCCATGTACAGATTGAACAACCATGGAGACATGACACATCCCTGTTTCAACCCAACCTTCAAAGAGAAAAATTCACTTAGTTCACCATCCACACGCACTGCAGCCTTAGCACCATCATACATACTCTTCACAGCATTCAACAACTTCCCACCTACTCCATATATTCTTAATACTTTCCACAATCCTTGTCTATCCATCCTGTCATATGCTTTCTCCAAATCCATGAAAGCCGCATACAACTTCTTTCCCTTCTCTAGAAACTTCTCCACTAAAGATCTAAGAATGAATATCTGATCTACACAACCTCTTCCCTTCCTAAAGCCTCCCTGTTCTTCTCCAACTAATTCCTCTGTTCTTTCTCTAACTCTGTCAATAAGTATCTTACCATACACTTTTCCTATTATACTAAGAAGACAAATGCCCCTATGATTACCACACACTTTTTTTTCAACTTTTCCTTTGTACAAGGGAATAATTATACCTGACTTCCAATCCTCCGGGACTCTACCTTCCTCCCAGGCCAATCTGCACATCTTCCATATCCATTCTACCACTATCTCTCCCCCATGCTTCAGCATTTCACCACACACTCCATCAATTCCTGGGGCTTTCCCCAATTTAACTTTCTTCATTGCGTCCACAACTTTTATCCTACTGATTTCTTCCTGTCTTCTCACCTCCCTCCTTCTCCCAGCCATTCCCCAGCCACTTATACTCGCATTACTTCCATCCTATATGTTCAACAATTCCTTAAAGTGTTCTCTCCATCTGCTCACTTTTTCTCCCTTCTCCACTAGTAATCTACCATTTTTATCATTCACTCCCCTGCTAGCCTCACTTCCACCCTGTCTTACTCTCTTCACTTCTTTCCAGAACATTTTCTTACAGTCCCTCTACTTTACACTCAAATTCCTTCCAAATTCCTTATCCATTCTCTTCTTGCTCTCTCTTACTAATCTTTTCACCTCTCTCTTTCTTTCTACATATAACTCTCTCTTCCGCCTCTCAACTTCTTCCACGCCCCTATTTCTCATCCATTCATTGTATGCTTTCTTCTTTTGTGCCACAGTCTCACCTCTTCAGTCCACCACGCTGTTCCTTGCACCCCCCTCCGTCTTCTCTTCCCCTCACACACCACATCACATGCTGCACATATTTCTTCTGTAAATATCCTGAACACACCTTCCACGGGTAAAAATCGTTTTTTCACCATAACTACTTTCAAATTCGTCATATCGACATGTAACCAAATCTGTATCCTACAACATGCCTCATTACATCAAGAGGGGTCACCCCCCAGTTAGCGGTTGGGGGTCAATGTCGGGTGGGTCGGGCCTGAAATTTCAAGTGGGCATAAAGTCGTCAATTTTCATCCGATTTACTCCAAATTTGATATGTGACATCTTTGATTAGATATCCTGTTGTGTTTATACGTCAGCATTAAAATGACTGCCGGGGACGGGTTTGTTATGAATTGGCACCGCTTTTTGTTTACTCTGTTACCTGTATTTTTTGTGTGCTTTCATTCACTCTCGGGTTTTTGTGACTCACTTTCATCCTGAATAAATGTGAATTAAACTATAGCCAAGTTATAATATTACAGTTGACACCACCTTGAGAGGGTTAATGGAGAGAAAACTAACATTCAGGTTTGCATGCCCATCTTAAACTGGTGAGAATTGTGTGGTGTTTGCAAAAATAAAATAGAACTGATGAGGGGAAACAAGAGGGCTATCACTGCCCTGACCTAGTTCTTCAATAACAAATGAAATGGGCTGGATACAGAAATAGGAAACGGGGCCAGTGAACTAGGTCATATAATCATTCACTCTCCATTTAACCCATTTAGTCTGATGACTTATTTCTCAGCTTCCTTTGAACTGCAGGGAAATTTATAGTAGCGGCATGAGTCAAAGAAAAACTACGTCATGGGAGTGAAGCGGTTAAGCCTTAGCAAGTCTGGTTCCACTCCACAGGCATACGTCTTCTGTACTGTCTGCTTTATTGGATTAGCCTAAGTCCCGCTCGCAACATAAAGGGTAGAGACCATTACATCGACTGCAAGTTGAGAAAGGGTACAACACATGTGCTCCTTCATAAACACTTTTCATTTTTTATCATACTTTATCAATTGTTTTCTTTCCTCGACTTCCATACCTTACCCTTTCCGAAGCTCACACGCTATCTGCCACCTATTTCTTTATTGTCCAGCCAGAGGTACTGGGATCCGGGAGTGCGCTACTTAGTCTTGAAATTTAAGGAGGCTGACCAGCAGTTTCCTCTCAGTGGTATTATTTGAACGGTAAATCCCAGTCACTCCTAGGATATAAACTTTTATATGTTGCTTTATGATCGATGTGCCTAACCTAGACCACCAGGCGTTCATGTGGTTTTGTGGTTACCACCCAGCATCGTATATGCTTTTCTGGACTACAAAATATCGTTCGGTCTGTCACTCACCGTACAGTTATCTGCAGATAGCACTATGAAATGTAAGTGGATGGTGGAGAAGAGGTGTCATTACACTCTGGAGGACCTTCATGATTAAATAATTCGGGTAACGTGTGGCAGAGAGGAAGCACTCAGACTCAGGACCGTATTCTCATCAGATATGGAGGCTGCTTTACTATTAATTACCTGTTAATATCTGCATATGGCTGGTAAGTATTCTGTTGTACGACAAATCTGCATACTATTTCGTTACTATGGTCAGACTCAAATATGAAGTCGGTTTGGGTGGGGCCCGCGCGGGGATTTCCCTCTCTACAGCTCTGCCAAACCTCCTCTCTCTCTCTCTCTCTCTCTCTCTCAGTTGATTGAGAAAGTTTTTATATATTTATAAGTTGTGTTTTCTTCTATATTGTTTCGACCTTTTTTCCACACCACCACTGAGGTAAAAGTCTTGGCGCGTTTTTTTTTTATAGAGGTTTCCCCAGTAGGCATAAGTCCTCTCTGATCTTTAATCAGACAATTCATCCTCCGAGCTTTCTGATATGTTGATTAAGAATGAATCCACGAAATGGTCGACTGCTACGTCTTGCTGTGAATCTTCTTCTTGCTGTTGTTCAGCATGCTGCACTGCTTTCATCCAGTTATTCGGTGTTACATGATTCAAAGCTTCTTTGGCAAGACGTTTAAGATCAACCATTTTGAAGGTGTTTGCCTTGGCTATATAGGTCTTCACCTGAGCCCAAATGAGCTCAATAGGGTTGTACTGACAATGGTACGGTGGTAATCTTATGACCCGATGCCCTGCTTCTTCAGCAATTGTGTCAATTACATACTTTGTGCCAGTATCAAACTTCTTTGCAAGTTCATACAGCTCGTGTTTTAAGAGATCGTCGCTGGGCCGTACTCCCTTCTTTATAAGCCAGTCCCTTATATCCGATTTTCTCCAGGACGAGGTTGTTTTTTTTCAAGTTGGACTGAATGATAGGAAGCGTTATCCATAACAATTACAGAGTTTGGTGAAATGTTTGGTATTAGTTGATTCCTGAACCAGTCTTCAAAAAGTGTTGAATTCATCTGATTATGGTAGTCCCCATCGTTTTTTGCTTGAAATATCAACTCAGCATTGTTAACAAAGCCATTTCTCGTTCCAGCATGCACAATAATTAAACGACGTCCTTTTCCAGTCGGTTGCTGTATTCCAGTGGCTTGTGGGGATGCAGTGTCAGTCCAGCATTTTCCAACTGTATAATTTTGATTTACCCAAGTTTCGTCAAGATATACAATGTTCTGGGAAGACACTTTGACCTGCCGAATTTCTCTCAAAAATCTGGTCCGAGCTGCTGCTACATCGCTCCTTTTCATAAGGAACTTTCGGCCATCAACTTTTGCATATTTGAAGCCCATCTGCAAGAGAATCCTGCGAAGAGACTCGTTGCTTCCGTTGAAAGATATGTTTTCCTTGAGTTCTTCGTAAATCTTGTGCAATGTAGGAATTTCATGCCTTTCATAGAATCCCAGGACAGTTCTTCTGACCACACGCTTGTCGAAATCGTCGAGATTCGTTACAGTTGCACTGCGCTTCTTTTTTGGTGACGAGAATACAGGCTGTTCTGGTGACATTTGTGTCACACAAGCTTTATTAAATTTTGAGCAGATTCTTTGGACTGTTTTTTCACTAACATTGGTAGCTTTGGCAGTGCGAGCAACTGCTCCTGAAGGTGGAATTATAAAGTCTCCAATAGCCTTTTCTTCTAAAAAATACTTGTTCACATTGTAAATAAGTTCTTTCTCCGGACTGTGGAGCACACGAGAGCGAGTCGGAGTAGCTGCCATCGTGGGTGGAGATCAGGGAGGAAATGACCGGTCACCTGTAGTCTGAGGTGGGTGTCCTTGACCTCTGGCAACGTCGGAAAGCGACGATGTCACATGGTGTGGAATTTATACAAATCATTGTTATTATCCTAAAAAGCGACACATTCATAGCACTATATAGCCTTATTTAATATATTTAATAAGTACAGAATATTTAATATACAATTTCAAATAGTAAATAGCTGACGTATGACAGAGAGAGAGATAGGTACTGGGGTTGATGTGGCAGAGCTGTAGAGAGGGAAATCCCCTCTCGGGCCCCACCCAAACCGACATCATATTTGAGTCTGAGAATAGGATGCTATAAATGATAAATATTAGCATATGTAGCTGTATATCACTCAGAAAAAAGTGCTTGAAAGCATCTTTAACTCACGAAAACTGACCTTCATTCATACATGCTCTTCACCATCCTATAGTCTTGGCGCACGACTCTGAGGTTGTCAATATCGTAACCTGGCAACCTACCCGTCAACTGTGCTTCCGAATTCGAGTATAATATGATAACGCGTGTGATTCGTGTGAAATATGTTCGTGCGGGTAAGGGGATGGGTCTGTTATGATGTGGCAGGGGTAAACCAGTTCTGCTGTCGGGCCCTGCTGTAGATGTCACTGCTTGCATTGCGCAGTTGACCCTTGTGCGGTGTGATGCGGTGAGGATCTGTCCGTTCTCCCCTTTGGGGCTAAGATGCGAATGAATGTGTTTGAATGGATGAGTAGATGGAGAGTGAGTCGTCCTGTCTCGGCTACCTCCCTTTCCTTGGGGGAAGCAGCCTAGGTATATAGATAGATAGATAGATAATAATATTCGTGTATAATATATTCGTGTATGATATGATTCGTGTATTATATGATACGGAATCGGACGCACTGTTGACAGGGTACGACAATGACAACCTCAGAGTCGTGCGCCACAACTGTAGTGATATCATTTTTCTGTCTGTGACCATACCATCTCAGTACACTCACTTCTATCCTTTATTCAACAGACTTCTTCCATCTTTCACGAACCTGTTCACCCATTCTCGCTCTTGACTGTCGATTTCTAAACTGCTGTGGAGACTTCTTAGTAGCGATTTATTGAGCATGTTCATTGCAGTTTTCTCTTTTATGTTATCATTTCTACTAAGCAGAATGGTATCATTTTTAGCAACTCGCTCCATATCGGTGCACGAGATTTAGTCCATCTATGTCTGTCTGTCCTTTTACGTGTCAGCCTTAACCCCTAAAGACCTATGGCTGTTGAACCAGTTACAAAAAATGTCGCTTAAAGTCCTATGTCTGTCGATGGTACAAAGGCTACCAAAAACTGGTGGTAGGTAGCACTGCCTCTCTTATGATGTATATGATCCGGCCCCCTCCCGGGGTGTGGGGACCCCCCCTCCCCAGGCCATCTCTCCACCTCACTTTCCCCAATTGGATCCTGCCTTCTGTGTCCCCTCCCACCCAGACTACCCCCCATACCCCCTCTAGACCGGACCATACTTGATGTGTGTAGCGGACATATTCCCTCCCTTTCACCCCCTTCCTGATGTCCCTCTGCACTCCCACCACCTCTCTATTCCCCCTTATTTTTCAAGAACGTCCCATTCTCGCTCATCTTATATATTTGTCGGTCAATTGTGCAGTAACCATTAGACATATAAGAGTGAAGTATACATAGTCTGGTGTGTAAAATCAAGGTCTTCAAATTTATAAGACCAAAACTTACTTTGGTGCATTTTTTTTTTCTTTCTCTCTCTATGCAGTACACGAGGGGTAACAATTTTTATTTTTGACATTCTTTGACGGTCAATACTGCGGTAACCGTAAGGCATATGAGAGTGAAACATGCATTTTCAGATGTGTAAATTCAAGGTCTTGAAACTTGTAAGAAAAAAAAATACCTTAGTGAAAGTTTTAAAAATCGGACCCTTTTTGTTGACCCAGGATAGGGGGGGCTGGGAGATTGGCTGTCTTTGGGGTTAACTCCTCTTAGGCTGATCGATGGATTTGAATGAAACTTCCCAGATGAGTTCGTCTGGTTACTCCAGAGCTCTTCCACTATATACAATTTTCCATTTATGGTTTTTAGAGGGGTTATCCCCTGTACCAAATAAGAACTTCTCATAAATATTGAAAAGAGGAAGATATGGCTTTGATATCTTAGCAGCGTACGTGTTGTACAATGGACTGTCATCCATAATGCAATACTTGGGAAGTGTGTCATCCCTCTAATAATTCGTAGGGGATCAGCCCCCCTCCCAAAAATAAAAGCGGTCAGAAACCCGGGGTAGTGAGCACATGGATTTCAACAAAACTTGTTCGTCTGGTTCCATGATAATTTCATCCAATATATAAAATTTTCAACCATTATTCTTAGGGGTTAGTTCCCTGCCAAAACTTACAAAGGATACAAAATAAGGGAAGGAGCGCAAATATCGATCTGTATAAATTAATCCATGGTGTAGAATGGGCTTCCATCTGCTAACTACTACTGCTACCACTACTGTTACTACTATTACTACTCACTGAGTGTATAATGGGATATCACCCCATTCACGTGTGTCACTATTGCTATCATGTGCCTTTTACATCGGTATACTAGCTTCGTTTATGACGCAGTCCTATTATTTTTTCATTCTTTCAAAACGTCCCGGGTATCACAGGATTGGATATTCAGTTCCATGTTCTCTCTAAACGAACAGGAAGAAACTGCACATCTACTCTATTTGGCTTGCATCGATATAGTGTATTTCATTATCAGACAAGAGGATAAAAAGATGTAATAGGCACAATGAACCAGTAAGAATGAGATATAGCAAAGTCTCAGATGCAACTAGAAATACTTTCCTTAGCCTAAGGTCACACCAGTCTGACACCAGTGCGTTAATACTGATCCTAATCAACCTTTATGAAGCTATTTTGCAGCTTCTGTTCTTATCTGCTGTAGACCTTCACGGCACCGGCCGCTTTACTTGTTTCACCTAATCTACCTTCCACCACACATACTACAGAGGTAGATTTCTTTATACTCTATATCAGTTTCAGAATAACGTGCTGCAGATGTACATACTGTATACGTGCTCGACCACACAGTCTTTTTATACCAATTCTAATAATCATTCAGACAGCCACATAAATACATATCCTTTTTAATACAAGTCTTGCAGAAATATGTGGTGGTTACATGCAGAATTTTAAAGCGTTGTATGAAATTTCTTCTTAGTTTACTCACGTTTAAGAAAAAAAAAAAACAGTTGATTTTATCTACTCCTTTACTGAGGGTTTATTACACTGGGAAGATAATACTTTAATTGCTTTGTGTGGTATCGTTTGGTATTTGTCCATGTTCTTACTTGCTGCGCAAGACACTTGAATAATATACTGATGATATCCTTACTTTTGAATATAGAACTTCCGCCAATGAATCCTAACTTTGTGTTATTCAGAAACAAAGATAAAAACAATAATAAAATATTTTAAGATTTAGGGAGGGTGAAGTGATTAATGATGGCTCTGTCTAACCCTCTCTCATTCGTAAAATCTTTCTTGAGCTGAATATTATCATTTGGAGAGAATAACAGGTCTTTTGACCTACTTCTGTGCTTTTAAACTTTGACCGACTGTTATACTTGATATGCTTCATCCTTGTGTTACCATGAACCCCTCCAGTAAGCTGGATCACATTGGATCAAAAGTGTTCAAGTTGACCAGACCCTCGACCTTGACCCAAGTCCAATGTTCTCAAACTGAACAGTTTAGTTACGTCTGGCCCTAATCGTTCCTTCAAGTTTAATTTTAAAAAAATAGTTGAAGGGCCAAAAGTTTGACACTGTCCTGTGACCTTAAATTTTGACCGATTGTTCTCAGAAGTGAAACACTTCACTCTTTGCTCACCCTTTACCCTTCTACATACTTTTGTTTACATCGAATCAAAACTGTAAAAGGTTACCTATTCCTAACGTGTTACCGTTGAGCTTTTTTCGGCCAATATCTACCGTACTTCCGACCCAGTGGACGATGAACCCCCTCTGTGGGGGAAAAAAAAAAAAAAAAAAAAAGTGGTCGGTTTTGCCATTTTAAAGCTAGAGGTATGTAAGGAAGAAGAAGAAGCAAGAGGAGAGGAGGAGGAGGAGGAGGAGGAGAAGAAGAAGAAGAAGAAGAAGAAGAAATAAGAATATGAAGAAATCGGGATATTTGTCAGTTATGTTTTAGCGGGTTAGCGTTATGTTTTAACTACATTAGATGTTTTAGTTAAATACAGGCAACAGGATTAAGTCTATCTGTTTGAAAGAATTCAGTAGCTCTGTGTCAAGGCTAATGGGTGCACGGCGCCATCCCTAAATGTGTCCACCGACGCTCTGATGGGGAATTTCCTGGCTTCCAAAACTGTTATTCCTGATTCTTATATTAGAGGTTTTCAGTATCTGTCCCGACGTTTCAAACTCAAAATTTTTTTTACGACTTCCGACCGTTGGCGTATTACGTTATATCTCACTGGAATGATCATTCTCAATTTTGTCATTCTCTCTCTCTCTCTCTCTCTCTCTCTCTCTCTCTCTCTCTCTCTCTCTCTGTATATAGATAGATAGATAGATACTATATATATATATATATATATATATATATATATATATATATATATTATGTGTGTGTGTGTATGTATGTATACACGTGTATGTGTGTGTGTGTGTGTGTGTGTGTGTGTGTGTGTGTGTGTGTGTGTGTGTGTGTGTGTGCTCGTGTACATACATATTTTCTTGAAGACAAACGAGGTGTTTGATGATATCACGTCCTATGTCCAAATAACTCATGCCAACTGTGAAGAACACTGTTGGTGCTGCAATATTTCCTGATAACCACAGTTGGCATCGTAGGATTCGTGAACGCATTGCCCCGGCGGTTTGTTTTGCATATCATACACCAGTATTATCTTGTATGTTATTTATGCAGTCTTAATTATGAAACAGTCTGAGAGAATTACATGCACAAAGTTACAAAGGAGTAATGTGCAAAAAAAAAATTGCTAAGGAATGAGTGTTACCAAATCTCCAAGGTCGCACAGAATTCAATCCTGAAACGCAGGTGGGTGAACCATACTGTACAGCCTCACTATATTTACAGTTTTATTGACTCCCATCTAACCTGTCATGTTCAGGGATTCAGTAGTAACAGTGCGTATTAGATGTACTGTACTGTTTAGTGATGATGCCCAAGGTAGAGAGTAACACCCGTAGATTTCCGCCTTAGGTATCTTTAACACGCCATCTAAAACGTGCTACTGAGAGGATGGCGAGCAGTAGTCCTTATTTTGTGGGTCCATTTAGTCTTTCAGTGACTTGAAATTTAGTGTATTCTTTGACCTATCACGCTGTATATGAGGCTTTCTGGAAATTTTGGTTTATGATATTGAACGATTTACAGTCATTGAGAATATTTGACAGTTTATCATTAAGTTCCTGCAGGCTTTTTATGCAAGATCTCTGGCTCCTAAGTACGGTACCTGATGAATGTTGGAAAAAAAAAAAAAATAAGTTACCGTACACAGATAGACAGACCACAAGGGCCTTACGATCCTTTCTAATGGCGGTATGACCTTAATTTAAATAGAGGGACTTGTTCTGTGCCTACCAAGTTGAGCAGCATGACAGGAATGAGAGAAGACAGACAGACAGACAGACAGACAGACAGACAGACAAAGGGTGGCTAAATGGACAGTTGTCAGATAAACGGATGAGCAGACAGACAGACAGACAGACAGACAGACAGAGAGGCAGGCAGAGGAGGTAAAAAAATAAGAGAAAGCAGAGTGAACTGAGAGAGCTGGCGCCTCGGTGGCCGTAGTTTTGTAGGAAATGAAGGGAGGAGGCAAATGGCGGAGGAGGGATGGAAGACAGGAGGGAAGGAGGGGAGGGACGGAAGGAAAGAGAGAGGAGAGGAAAGAGGGAAGCACACACGAGAGGGAAGGAAAAACGGAAGTATAAATTAGAAGGAAAGAAGGAGGGAGGGATGAAGAAGCGGAAGAAGGAAAAAGAGAAGGACGGATGACGAATGATGGAGGAAGGACAGATGGAAAAAGGAAAGGATAGATGAGAGAGAATGAAGGAGAAAGAAGAGAAACGAACACGGAATAAAGCATGGAGAGAAAGAAGGAGGGAATAAGGGAAAGAGAGAAAAAAAAATAAAAGGAACAATGGGGAGAAATAAAGGCAGGATCGAAGTGGAATAATTAGAGAAGAGAGAAGGGTAGGGAAAGCGACGAGACAGACAGACAAACAGACAGACAGACAAACAAACAGACGGACAGACAGACAGACAGGCAGACAGACATACAGACGGACAGACAGACAGACAGACAGACAGACAGTCAAACAGAGAGATAGGAGGGCATAGGGGAAGAAAGTAAGGAGAAAGAGGGGAGAGAGAGAGAAGAAAAACAAAGTAAATAGAAAGGACAATAACAGCAGGAAGAGGGATTTTGAAGAGATGGAGGTTGAAGGCGAGGGGATGGAGGAGGACAAGGATCAAAAGAAAAAGAAGAAGAGGATGAGGAAGAGAAGAAATCAATGAAGAAGTAGAAGAAGAGGGAAGGTGGAGGAGGAGGAGGAGGAAGAAGAAGAAGAGGAGAAAGGGGAAGTGGAGGCGGGAGAGAAGGAGAAGACAGGAAGGAAGTGGGGTGGAAGGAAAATATATCAAAATGAAATTGAAAGCCAAGATGAGGATGGGGAGCAGAGGAGGAGGAGAAGGAGGAGGAGGAGGAGGAGGAAGAGGAGGAGGATAAAGGAGTATAAAGGGAGGAAGAGGAGGAGGACGAAGAAGGAGAAGAAAGGGAGGAAGAGAGAAGAAAGGTGAAAGGGGATGACAACAACGATGATGACGACGAGGAAGAAGAAGAAGAGCATGGGAAGGAAGGGGACGAGGAGGACGAGGAAGAGAGGAAGGAAAAAGAGAGGGAAGAAAAGGATGGGGAGGAATATGATGAAGAATCGGAGATAAACGATGATCTCTTTATCTATCTATCTATTGGCCGATGTCTCAATCTTGGAAGGGATGGCCACAAATGAATCGCTTCCTTGTTATTCTACCTCTTCCATCAGGCTGCCCTGTCTCCAACTCACACACCCCTCACCCACATGCCTCTCAATCCCATCTCCCCAGTTAAACCTCGGTCTCCGTCCACCATTCACACACACTCTCCAAGTCAGTCTCTCATTCTCCACTCTCTCCACATGGCCAAACCATCTCAAGGCAATTCTGATGCTTTCCCGAACATCCATATCATCACCGCAACGCTCCTACACTTCCTCATTTGTCTGTCTGTTCCTCCCTGTAACCTCGCATGCTCCTCTCAGATGACTCATTTCTGCTACTCTCACTCTTGACTTGAGCCCATTCAGCAAGGTTCAGTCTTCAGTTACATATGCTTTATACTGTCATGCGGCGACTTGATTACGTCCATTCCCGTTTCTCTTCGTCTTATCACTGCTGTCACTGAAGCAGCAGCCTTTCTTCCCTGCTATACCCTTCAGAAAAAATAGGAGGAAAAGAAGGAAGAGGAGAGAGAAGAAAAGAATGAAAAATAGGAGCTACAAGAGACGTAGGAGGAAAAGAGGTGGTGAAGAGGAGGAATCAGGGAGGAAGTAGGAAAGGAGAAGAAAGAGGAGGAGGACGAGGAGAGAGAAGGAAGAGAAGAAGAAAACAGTGAGGAGGAAGAGAGGAGAAGAGGAAAATGAAAAAGAAGAAGAAAGAGATGAGAATCAAGGAATGAGGAAATTATTAAAGATGGAATGGAAGATAATCAGAGGCGATGGAGAGAGAGAGAGAGAGAGAGAGAGAGAGAGAGAGGTAAAGCAGACCCTCCAGGAGTGACCACAACACCTGATACCTCCCTGTGGTTACCTATTCTCTCTCCCTCTCCCTCTCTCTCTCTCTCTCTCTCTCTCTCTCTCACTGACCGTCTATCTTTAATCTCATCCATCTCTGCCTTTCTCCTCCCGTCACCTCATTCTCTCTCCTTTGATTTTTCCTCCCTCTTGCCTCCGTCTTTCTTCCTCCCTTCTTCCCTGTCCCTTCATCTCATTCGCCTGTCTCTCTTCTTGTTTCATTCCTGCCTTTTCATGACCGCCTCCCGTGTCTCTGTTTCCATTATCTTTATAGCTTCTGATTCTTGTCCACTCGAACCATCAGTGACGTAGTGAGCGGTGTGTGTGTGTGTGTGTGTGTGTGTGTGTGTGTGTGTGTGTGTGTGTGTGTGTGTGTGTGTGTGTGTGTGTGTGTGTGCAGGAATTGTCAAGCCACCACCACATTCGTGAAAAATACTTAACGCCTTCACTAAGATGGCGTGTTTATTATTCTATTCTTGTTACCACCAAACGATTCTGTTTACCTTATGAGACTTCCTCGTTCTGAAGGGATTAATCAAATCCAGATGTTTCCCCTTAATTTCACAAAATATTTCTTAAGCCTTATAAACTCGTCTGGCAGCGTCAATAATGATATGTCCAAGACGACACTGCAATGGAGGAGTTCAACCCGGCAAAATCCACGCTGAGTGAGCAGATTTCTCCGACGGGATGTATGGATCTGGTGGGTCAGCGAATTTTGAGGCAATTTCAGGTGCAGTAAGGGAGATAGCCTCATGCATATGTTATGACTATAACGTATGTCCTCCAAAAATGCTATTTTATGATTTCGATGTCCTCCAAAATTGCGATTTTATGGTTTCGTTATGTGCGACGAGGAGAACGGCTGGGAGGAGGAAGGAGAAGGGTGTCTTGTGTCAGTACCTCAGCACAACACGTGCCGCTTAAAGTGGAAGGAAAACATCTGGCGGTGGAAAGCATAACGTAAAGAAAAAAATGTAGTGAAGGAGTTACGCATGAAATCTCGGGTGGTTTCCCCGGTGCCGATTAAAATCTTTTGGTGTTAGCTACATTAACCCCTTTGCTCCCAGAGCTCCTGTGCGAGGGATTTCGCTGGAAGGGTGCTAGACGTACCGCCCTCCTCCTGTAGGCACATAGTCGCGAAGCTCGTAGGTCCGTACCCCGGGATTCCCTTCTTTATTAATTTTTGAAAATGCCCAGTTCCGTCCCATACTGGGGACGCAGGGAGCAAATGGTTTAAAACTGTATGTAGCCCCGTATTGCGGGAGGGATATCGTAAACAGAGTATAATCATCTGGCTGCAACAACAACATAATAAAACGTCTTCATTGTTCTAACGAGTTTAAATTATTACTATGAACTTAATGAGATGCTTCAACGTGAGTAGTATAAATATTATTCTGTCACCATACATTATGAACTAAAACTGGAATCCCACTAATACCATCATTACGATCATCCCATTACCCCACCAACATGACGGAAACAGGAAGGCACAAGAATATAGCTATAACTAGGACGCCTCCATAAAATGATCCAAATATCCAAATTATCTTTCAAGCCTTCAAAATTATGTGCTCCAGCTCACAGGCCAGATGTTCCAAAGTGATGTGTACGTCACGATGCCTATGAGACGGACAACATTTGCTCGACGGCTTCCTCCACACAACATACTTTCCTTTACAACGTCTCCTTCGATGTGGCCTTGTCCCTTACTAGCCATCCATACATCTTTTCAGATTAAGTTGTATATTTTGTTTTCCTTGTAGTCATTTCATTTCATTTCATCCATTAATCTATCTTTTGGTCTACATCTACCCAGCCATTCATTATTCGCCCAGACGGAGTCCAGGGAGGTATTGTTTTTGATCGAGTTTGTTTCATTGTTTCTATGCTTGTTTGTTAGCAACATTACGGAAAAACGACTGGATGAAATTACATGAAACTTTCAAAATATGTAGGCACTGGTCCCAAAAGAAAGTAAATTTTGGAGGTATTCGAGTAATCCTGGAAGGTCAAAATAAAGGTCACGCATTTTCAGAGGGCAATAACTTGAAACCGGTTGAAGAGAGAGATATTTACTATCACCAGTATACAGGAACTCGCATATGAGCTTTCATTTGGTCCCAAGACCTTTGACCTTGAGTGACCTTTGAAAGGTCAAACTCATGGTCACGGATATTCAGGGGGCTATAACTCGAAACTGGCTGCACATAAATATTTACTATAATCAACCTATAGGAACTCCCATATGGGTTTTTAATTAGTACCATAACCTTTGACCTTCAGTGACCTTGAAAGGTCAAACTCAAGGTCACGGATATTCAGGAGGCTACAACTCGACTCTTTGAAGAGAGACAGATATTTACTATTATCAGCAGATAGGAAGTACCATACAGGCTTTTAATTGGTACCATGACTTTGACCTTAAGTGACCTTGAAAGGTCACTCTCAAGGTCACGGATATTCAGTGGGCTGTGACTCGAAACTGGTTGAAGATAGAGATATTTATTATTATCAAGATACAGGAAGTCTCATATGGGCTTTCATTTGGCACTATGACCTTTGACCTTGAGTGACCTTGAAAGGTCAAAAGCAAGATCACGGATATTCAGAGGGCTACAACTTGAAAACGGTTGGAAATATAACTGCTGTTGGGCGAGGTTTGTTGTGCCTGGCGCTACTTGTTTAGTTATATTAGTTACCGTCGTTCATACTTCTCTCTCTCTCTCTCTCTCTCTCTCTCTCTCTCTCTCTCTCTCTCTCTCTCTCTCTCCTTCCTTCCGCATCCATATTTTCCCCGTCTTCCCTCAGAGCTTCGTCTTGCGTTCATTTCCTTAATCAATTATTTTTAGCTTCCCCTTCATTAAGTCCATTTTCTTCAGCTTGAATTCTTCCTTCATTTCTGTTCCTTATGTTTTTGCCTTTTGTTTTCCTTTCCCCTTCCTTCCCTCTTGGTCTTCTCTTTCCTTCTCCCTGTCATCTCTTCACCTTCTCTTCCCTGTTCTCCTCCTCCTCCTCCACCACCTTGGCGCCGTTTCTAATTTTACCCTCCGTTTGTCTCCTTAATGTTGGGGGAAATAACGAGAGATGGAAGAAAATAAGAAGAAGAGAGTGAGAGATAATGTGAGTGAGAGAAAAAGTTTAAATGAAGTAAAGAGGCTT
Organism: Coenobita brevimanus; assembly: GCF_032717465.1. Classification (NCBI taxonomy): domain Eukaryota; kingdom Metazoa; phylum Arthropoda; class Malacostraca; order Decapoda; family Coenobitidae; genus Coenobita; species Coenobita brevimanus. Next base: position 23,963,993 of record NC_137007.1, on the reverse strand, counting down.
AGCTGGATTTAGTGCGGGGGTCTTAGTTGGATTGAGAGAGAGAGAGAGGGGGGGGGGAATTTAGACAGACAGACAGGCAGGCAGAGATAGAGCTGTAAACTGTAGATACTTAGACCATAAAACCTTACGGTCCCAACGAGGTGATTTGGTCTTACTTTTTATCAAACAAAAGTTTTGAAGAGTTACAAGGCTTAACCCACCATCCACCCCTCGGCCGGTGAGTCGTGCAGGGAAGCAGATATAACACTTTACAAGGTGAAAAGACCTGTAAGATATTTAACAGGAACGGCAGAAACAAAGACCATAATAAGCTTGTGATCATGCAGTCTTTTAAAGAAGAAACCTTATTTTCTCAAGGCGATCTTGTTTCCTTCATGTCTTAAAACTTGTAGCTGCAGTTCACACAGAATAATGACACTGATAAGATTCAGTCTAGTAACTGGGCACTCTCCTTTCAGGAAAGACAATAAAATGATTTTGTAAAAAAAAAAAAAAAGTTAATGCACACACCTGCACACATCTGACATACAACATTCTGTCCTGCCCTTTGAACGTGTTAATGTTAGTACTAACAACATGTACTGGTAGCTGTTGTTTCCACTGTTCTTCAAAATCATTAATAAAGAAACATTTACGTTCGTATTGTTAAACCTGTGAACGCCATGGAATGGGCAAGCCTTTTATTTGACGGTCTCTTATGAAACACCTGTTAATGGCCACTGGCTTGTTTTGGCCCACAAGACAGATCAAAATATCGACGATGATAGTTTTTGTAGGTACTGGCGCAAAATTCGCTTCAAAATCGAAAAATAACGTGAAAATACCGTTGGCATAGTGTCACGTACTTGCTACACAATGTTATGCTTCACCTTAATAAGGAGAGCGCAAGTGGAAGGCTGTCCATTTCTTCACAATATTTGAGATAACACTTATGGTATACCTTATTTACGGCAAAAACAAAGCTTGGCATCGCATAGCAAGAAATTGATATTATGTAAAAATTTCCACGTGTTATTTATCTATTTTAAACGTGATTTTTACAGTTGCTGCAAAAATGATTAATGTCAATATTTTCAGCTTCCATGTACCCAAGTTCTTAGATATTTCCAGCCTGTCTTCCACATGACAAAGTGTAGTTAATAACAGTACAAAAAGGTCAGACATGTTCTATCATCATTACATGCTGAAATTCAACTTGAGTATTTGTGGGGTTCTCCACACTCTGGCGCTGTCCGTTTTATCAATATAGACCTCAGTGCCGGCTGATCTAACTCGTTGGCCACTACACTCCAGACCAGTACCTATTGTGTGAAGGTGAAAAACTACCATAAAAAGCTCTCTCTTACTGCATTTTAAATTCTTTTAGAATAGACAGACAGTATATATATATATATATATATATATATATATATATATATATATATATATATATATATATATATATATATATACTGGAGAGAGAGAGAGAGAGAGCGAAACACTAACATGCTTTTCTCATTCGCTGGGATCAGCCATTTTGCTCGAGACTCTCTCTCTCTCTCTCTCTCTCTCTCTCTCTCTCTCACGCCCCGTCCATTCTGCGCTTCTGTTTATTATTGCACTTGTTTTGTTCTCACTCTGCCTACCTCTCCAAATTCTCCCTGCACGCCTTTCATTATTGCCGCTCTCTCTCCTTTCACTTCCTCCCTCTCTCCCTCCCTTTTCACCTCATTCCCACGCTTTCTTTTTTTTTACACTCTCTCTTATCTCTCTCTCCCTCCCTCTGTCTTCTCTCTGTCCTTTTCTGCCTACCTGTTCGCTTTCCCTTCTCGCCTCCCTCTCCCCTTCCATCTCTCCTTCCTTTATTTTCAGTACTTCCATTTTCCATCCATCCCACACTCCTCCTCCTTCTGTCCTTCCCTCCTTCTTTCCTTTTCTCTTCCCCTCCCTTCCTATCCCTTCTTTCTGTTCGTGCCTCCTTCCCATTCTCTCCTTTCATCTCTCCTGTGCCTTCATCTCCTCCTCTCTCCTCCCATCTCTCCTCTGCCTTCATCCCCTCCTCTCTCCTTCCCTCCTTCCCCCTCCCCCTCCTCCCGGCCGCCTGAAGGATGAGCCTCTTTCGCCAATGCTATTTTCCTATAACCCTGAATTAGCCATTAGGAGCCAGGCCAGGTGACAGGAGGGGGAGGGGGAGGGGGAGGGTAGAGGGAGGAGATGATGAAAGAAAGGAAAGACATAGGAAAAAGACGGGAAGGAGGAGCGGGAGAGAGAGAGAGGAAGAGAGACAGACAGACAGACAGAAGGCACACACACACACACACACACACACACACACACACACACACACACACACACACACACACACACACACACACACAGGGGGAAATGAAAGAAAGCAGGCATGGGGATGGGAGGGAGGGGGGAGGAGGAGAGAAGGGATGGATGGGAGGAGAGAGTAGGAGGGCGGTGAGGAGGGTATGAAAGGGAGAGTGGCAGGAGGAAGTGAAAGAGGAGAAAATGTTGGTGAGAGAGAGAGAGAGAGAGAGGGGGGGGGAAGGGAGAATTTTTGAGAACAGTTGAAAAGTAGAAAAATAGATGGAGGAGAGAGAGAGAGAGAGAGAGAGAGAGAGAGAGAGAGAGATTTTGAGAACAGGTAAGATTTAGATGAAAAGAGACAGAGATGGGGAGATTATTTTAGCACAGGTGAGATGTAGAAAAACAGATAGAGGAGAGAGAGAGAGAGAGAGAGAGAGAGAGGGAGGGAGGGAGGGAGGGAATTTTAAAACAGGTGAGATATGGAAAAATAGATGAAGGAAAGTGAAAGTGGAGAGAAGAGAAAGAGAAGTAGAGTAAAAAGATGAGAGAGATATATTTGGAGGGAGAGAAGGGGAGGAAGGAAGAGAGAAGGAATGGTTAAATAAAGGTAAGTAAAATCATGTGAAGATTGTCAAAATATAATAAAAAAGAATGCCACCGGACTGAATAACATGAAGGAAAGCATGACAACATTTTACCCTCTCTCTCTCTCTCTCTCTCTCTCTCTCTCTCTCCTATTATTAATATTGTTATTTTATTATTATTATTACTATTATTATTATAGTTTGTTCAGTAAGACGACGTTGTTTCGTCGTTACTATCTTCAGATCACTTTATTCGGCCTGGGAGAACCCCATGGTAGCAAGGAGGTTACTGAAGGCTGTGTGTAATTCCTGCAGTTCAAGAAGTTAGTCTCTCATAAGCAAGATACAGTCATTGGGTAGCGTGAAGTAACACACAAAAGACATCATCATACTGAATGGGTTAAAGAAGTGCAAAGTAAACCATCCGCCTTTCTCAATTTATTCCTTTGCAACTTTTTTCACCACCTCTTGAATCCCTGCAGCCCGAGGACGTCATTTCTGTTTTATTTTTGTTTCGTCCAAACGGCTGTATTCGCCTTAGGGAAGACCTCTGTTAATGAAAGGCATGATGAAGGCTGTATCTAACCCCTCCATCTCGATAAATCCTCTTCTAACCAAGTACAATTGTTTGAAGACAGAGAAAATAAATGGAATATATGTTATCCAAGTCTAATTTGTGACCTTTGAACCAGATGACATTTTTCCCCATTTGACACTGACTAACGGATGGCTGTTTGACTCAGCTAAAGCCTCAAGAGAAACGTCTTCCTGGTGAAGGGGTTGTTTTTTTTCACTTCGATGGAGTATTTTCTAGTTAATTATTGATGCCAGCAGAGTATTTTATGCAACACGGGAGATCTCTCGTAGCGAAGGGGTTAATAAACGATGTACGTAACCCCTCCACTGGAAACGTCTCCTACATTAAATATAACCGAAAACAGAAAAAAATAAATAAATAAAACATGACAGAACACTCTCCAGCTGATGGGATTGAGATTCCGTCTTTTCCAGGTGAGGAAATGAAAGGAAGACCAAGAACGAGGCGGTAGAATGAATTTAAAAAGTACCTGGGGGAGGATGTCTCTCTTATTCCCTGCCTCATCCCCTTCCATTTCACCTCCTTCATTCCTACTCTTGTCCCTTTTTGTAATCACTCCATCCTCACTTCACACTTTCGTCTCCCTTTTTATTTATTTATTTATTTATTTTTAACTTGAGGGAAGATGGCTCTCTCTTATTCCCTACCCCATTCCCTTCCATTTCACCTCCTTTCCTTCTCATATTTCTTTCCTTAATCTCTTCATCCTCACTTCACACTTTCGTGTCACCTTTTTATTACTGATTTTATTTTTGTCTCTTAATTTTCGTTCCATCTATTTCCTCAACGTATCACCTCTTGCCTCGTGCCGTCTTCATTTACTTCTTCCACCTCACTTTGCCTACATAAGTTCCTTTCCTCTCCTTCCTGCTTTTCGCTTCTTCATTTCCTGGCCAGCATTCTCTGTTCTTTTCACTCTCCCTGAACTTTATTCTCAGTTTTCTTCGTTCCTCAGGCTTCCTGTCTTATTTCCTCTTCGTTTTATTCCCTAGTTGGCATTCTCTCTCTTTCCATCATCAGCATATTTTCTCCCTCACTGGCTTAGTCGGATCGTAAACACTCATACCGCCCCCGCCCTGCTCATACGTCCGCCAGCCCCCTCTTTGTTGATTGTCGCTGCCGGGAGAACATGTCTTATCATATCTCACTTGAAAAGAATGAGATCTAGTTAGGGTGGCCATAAGTTACAGGCCTTTTGTCATCTTATTTACATCGCTCGTGTGTCTTGTAGCTCTATATCTGTTTTGTGTTTACGTTTGCTGCACGATTCGTAATGCTTTCTTCTCCAGTATGGTGTTCCTCGGCCGTAAAGAGCAGTTACCTTTTAAGACCCGCAAAAGATGACTCAACGGGGCCGCTGCAGTACATACAGTACATATGCTTGTTGTGGCATGTGGGGTGGTTTAATCGTACGTTGTTAGTCATATTCTTCTTGGCATAGGATCTTGTGTGCTATCTCTTCCTCATGTTATTTTGAGTTTCACCATATAACCCCAAATTTGTGACTGGTGCTAATTGTGTCGATGTTACTTCATATAAACTGCACTATATATACTGTACAATGGAGAGAAAGAGAGGGAGATGTATATGTATATATGTATGTTTGTATGTCTATAAAGGTATACAATTTGCCTCCTTAAATTATGGCTACCGAACAGACTATTTTATGTATTATAAACAAGGCCTCTGGTCTGATGAAGATTATGAAAGTTCTGTCTAACCTTCCAGTTCGAGCTTATACTAAAGTGAATAGAACCGTCTGAAGACGAGCAGGACAAACTTTGAATTATATACCTCATCGGATTGAAGGAGTTAATATGCATGTCAAAGATGAACATTATACACTGTGTCCAAAAGCTAATAGTCACTGCAATTACCACTGCCAAGGATAAGGTGACCAGAGTCCCGCTTTTAGGCGGGACAGTCCCGCATTTTGGACGTCCGTCCCGCTTTTTTTATTGTGACTTGAATGTCCCGCTTTTTGAGTAAATAATCTTATTTGTCCCGCTTTCAGAAACTTACTATTGCATTAGATATAACATGACCTTCTTTTATGAAATTAAGATGAATTAGAAAAATTATGCATAATCCTAACCAAATGAAATACCGAATTATTAATATAAAATCTGTAATGCTCACTAGCTGGTAACTTTGGTCTACCCATTCACTATACCGTACGGTATGTTCTAGTTCGTAGGAGACGTTAGTGTTTGATTCAGTGTTCCCAGTAATGTTACGAAAGTAACATTTTGTTACTTTTTTAGAAAGGCTGTACATTTATACGACGCTGACCAAAATGTTACGAAATTGATAAAACTCCTACAATTTGTTACTTTTCTGTTACGTTTTGCAATATACTGTAGAAACTTTCTCTTCTAGTGAAAATTAGGATCTTATTTCTTATTTCCTTGTATACAAGGCTTAAGAACGTGCAGGAAAGGACCAAATTTTCCATCCTTATGGTATTTAAACAGAAGCAAAACATGTACTGGCAACTGGGGAGGGCTGGAGGAGACGCTGCGGAGACGGGCAAATTTTGTACGCGTAATGTACCTGACAACTTATCAGACTGACGCTGACGGTCTGTCAACTTATCACTGATAAGTTGACAGACCGTCAGCGTCAGTCTGTGAGACGACAGTGAAAAATAAACAAGGCCCCAGTGACTGAGTCTTGCTGTTCTAAGCTGCTCAGTGAGTTAGTGCTGCTCAACCTGCGCACTGATTGGCATGTCAGTACTTTAGTGCGTTTCCTGCTGTGGACAATATGTCTGAACTCAGCTGGATTAAGACAGGAAAGCTTAAAGGTAAGAGTAGACAGATAGCAGGTCAATTTTACATCGCATTTCTTGGTGCTAGTATGCTATCGTGATATTGTTAAGAGTTTTAGATTGAAAAGTGGTGTTAAAGTTTGCGTGTTGTGATTTATTATTCTTTTTAAATTAAGAGAATTTATACGTGAAATACGTAGATTACAAGGGGGCCAGTAGGGGGCTCGTCATAGTGTCATCTGTTTACCAAATTCAGTGTGTGATTCATTCTGCACAAACTGTGTTCAAGCAAACAAAAAGTACATAATTATAAGTTTCCTGACTCTAGAATCTATATTATAGATTATGCAGGACCCTTGGAGAACAAATATTTTCTTGTTATTGTGGATGCACATACTAAATTCCTAGGTATCCATGTAACCAATTCTATGACCTCTACTTCTGCCATTGAGTTGCTTAGAAGATCCTTTTGTAATTTTGGATTGCCTGATATCATTGTTTCAGATAATGCTTATTTTGCATCACAGGAGATACAACAGTTTTTGAACAAGAATGGCATAAAGCAAGTGACCCCAGCTCCTCATAATCCTTCATCTAATCAACACAGGGATGTGGCTGCGGACAATTTTTAGGGACATAGGAAGTTACGTTGATATGTACGCAGCAGATGCAGATAATTTTTGCGATACACAGATTTATATCAATAGCCTAGCCTGTACGGTTTGATGTAAGGTAGTTTTTAAGGATACATAGATTTACGAGTACATCAGTTTATAGTTAGATACAAGCGTTTTAAAGAAATTGATATATTGCCATGTACTTTTAGTTAAGTACAACAAATATAGGTACATATTATTTTCTTCGATATAGTTAGAGATACAGAGAACCATAGTTACCTATTGTCTGTGACCCACTTTCAGTTTGATAAAATCGTCCGACTTCAGCTGAAATAGAATACCATAGTTATCTCGACCATAAGGGAGTTTATGGTACCAGTATTAACACTCTCAGACTGTTGTACTCATTCTGTAACTAAAATCGAATGGTATTAGGCTAGCTGCTGCGAAAAACGAGAGAGGACGCGACTGAGGGGCTTAAAAACGTAATGCAATGACTACAGTGCATGAACGATAAGACTTAGCATTTACGAGTGTGTGAAAGTGGGATGATCTGGAAGCTTGCATAATTCATCGAAACCGCCACACTTCAGCTTCACCTGTCATAATGATTTGGAGAAAATGGTAATTTCTCAAAAACATTAATACTTTCGAAATTGCGGCACAGTACCGTAAATAATCTTCGGCATCACCTGTCATGACTTGGAGAAAATGATAATTTCGTAGAAAGGTTACGAACTTTCGAAAATGCGGCACAGTACTGTATATAACGCATTTGAATCAAACTGCCTAACTTACAACTAGATTCTCGTAGCATTTGTCAAGAAAATACAGCCTATTATTCTTTCCCACGCCCAGGAGACGGAGTAAACAGACACTAGTTGAAATACAGTGATTATCATGAAAACTAATTATTTATCAAATATTAGTCGAAGGTTAGAACTTACATTTTCGGTTCTTTATACAAGTTTTCTCGCTGTCACTCATTTAAAGTAAAACGTAATAACTCCGCGAAGCTATTCTGTTTAATCTCATTCATTTACCCAAGTTAGAAATTAAATCTTTAATGTGTGTGAAAGTTACTGAAATATAAAGAATACCAAGGACAATATTTTAATCATCAGAAGACAAACATAAAATTATATTATTTAGGCCCGTCGGAAAACTGATATTTTTGGACCGCTGGCGAGTATAAATTCGCGTCGTTCAAACTTCGAGCTTAGTTGTCTCTCGAGTTTCGTAGAGATAGCGTGCACTAATCTTGCTCTCGGCAAAATGAGTGCGTTTAAGAATCTTCATAGACTGTGCTCCTTGCGTGGGATTCGGGCATGGCCAGCAAAGTCCCTTCAATAGGTTTGTAAAAAAAGTGAAGTTAAGGTGTTGGGCAGTGGAGGCCAGGGCAAGTGTTGGCGGTTGCGGGGCGAAGGCAAGAACTGGGTATTGAAGAAGTCCAGCGGTGAGGACGAGGAACACCTCTTGGTTGACGAGACGCTTTTCCTAGACAAGGTGAAGGTCGTGGCGGGCACATAGAAACTGATTGCTGTGTGTCCCGATAAGAAAATTCTTGTGACTAAATTTGCCGGACAAAATCTTCAGAGCTTCTGCGAGGAGCGGTTCAGTGAGATTGATTCAAAATTTATCACATCAGTGGGTCGTCAGGTGGCCACCATAGTCCTTGACATCGCAGCCCGTGGTGTGTACCATAATGACATCAAAATAGATAATGTTTGTGTGCGAAGTGAGGATGGTGGATGGATAGTGACTCTTATTGATTTTGGAATGGCCAGCACGACTAAAGCAGTGTTTGGTAAGGTGCATTCTGAGGAGATGCAGAAAGTGTTCGACTGGATCGCCCCGGAGGTTCTGGCGGGCCATAAGAGCTCCCTGGCCTCTGAGACGTTCAGTGTGGGTCGGCTGATGCACGATTTGTCGATGAGGGGGGGTCTGGCCCTGCTTCCGGAGGTGAAGGGATGGGTTAGGGATGCCTTGTCGCCCGAGCCTAAGTCCCGGCCGTCCCTGACCCGCCTCATTACCCTGCTGAATGCCTGAAGCAGGGGCAGAACCGCCATGGGTAGGTGGAGTGCAGGAAGTGTCAAAGATTACTGGTGTTTTGATTCTCCATTTAAGGTGGTGTCTGATTTTTGCATTTCAGTTGATACTTGATTCTTTCTTTAGACTTATTATCCTTCGTTTTGATTGGTATTTGTCTGCTTTTAAGTCCTTATTTTCACGCTGCTGTAATTTACAATAATTTGTTTTATTGTCATATATTCGAGTCAAGGAATACTTTTCCATGCACATTGGTTATGTAAGGGTTGATTGCATCGTGGATCTGCGCAAGCGCAGACCTCTTGCGTTTTTGTAGTTAAGCGGACCTGAGAGTAAACATGCCAGCTACTTCCTGTCTGTTTTATTAGCCACTGCTATTGGCGACGAGGATCGTGGAGTATCTGAGTGGCCTTGGTCAAATGGATTAGGCACCCACAGGTGATGAGAAGCTGTTGTGCAGGTGATCCGGGCCAAGACAAAGTTATAGGAGGTTAAGTCAGGGAAGTTTACGTTATGGAGTCGTCAGGGTCCCAGGTCAAAATTGAACATTTTGATCCATCCGAGATTTCTGTGAAACTGTGGCTGAGTTTATTAGAAGCTAATTTTGCTCACCTAGCAATAACAGATGCGAAAAAGGAAAATATATTGCTCGTGTCCGTTGGTACAGATTTAGTGTGCTAGGCAACCTTTGAGCTCCAGATTTACCTCATACAAAATCTTAGTGACTTGGTACAGATTTAGTGTGCTAGACAGCCTTTGTGCTCCAGATTTACCTCATACAGAATCTTAATGACTTGGTATCGGTGCTTCAGAAATATTTGGTTGTAAAGCCCGCATGCCACCATAGTTTACTTGCCTTTTAGCAAAGAAGACAAAGGGCTGAAGAGAATCTAAATGAACTGTATGCAGAACTTAAGGGCCTGGCAAAAGACTGTAATTTTGATAACAGTTTGATCCAGGAGTGAGACACCAGTTTATGGCAGCAGAACGTGAAGTGTATTTTCCAAACTTAGTCGCTGAAAACTTAGACTTACAGAAGATGACCTTCCGTTTGATTTTTGAGAATTTTAAACATGGAGAAAGCGTTGTAGGTGAGACGAATGAGCCACAGCAAGTAAGAGTTGTAAATGTGAGCTCCAGAAAACTACTCTGTCATCATTTGGTTACCCTCATGAGAGCAGCATGTGCCGTTTCAAGGACTTCATGTGCCATAAATGTAAAAGAAAGGACATTTAAAAAGAGTTTGTGGGGCAACAAGGAATGAAGGTGAACAACATTAGAAATATAGGACAAGGCTTAGTACTGGCATTGGTAAGGCTTCAGGCAATCTCAAGAAAACAGCTCGTGGAACAACACCTGTAAGAGTGCCTAATGATCCAGAGGAACAGGACAGTTCTGAAGAAGGTGAGGGAAAACAGTTGACTGTGAAGGAGCCTATATGTGCAGTGAAAGCAGAGATTTTTTTACTATACAATTAATGGAAAACAGGTACCTTTGGAAATTGACAGTGGAGCAGCAGTCTCTACTCTGACAAGTGATTGGGCAAGATTATTAAAGCTAGACATTGAATCTTCCAGAAAAATATTAGTTGCTTGTGATAATTCAGATGTACAGGTGATAGGTAAGGCAGACACTGGTAAAGTACAATAGTCATGAGGTAACTCATTGCTTTTATGTTGAGGATTCCCTTAATAACAATTTGTGTGGCAACTATCCTATGGCCAGGGTTGGAATTCATTTAGCTGGATTAGATGAAAACTTTAAGGTCCAGCAGGTTTTGGTTGCAAGCCATTTATTAGATCAGTACTGTATTGACCCTAACAAGCCTATCTCAGGCATCATAGCCAAGGTACAGTTTAAGAGTGAGGTTTCTCCAAAATTCATGAAGGCTCGCACAGTTCCTTTTCATCATAGGCAGTTGGTTGAAGATGCTTTAGACAAGCTTGTCAGGGAAGGCATTTTAGAACCAATTTCTTGCAGTTAGTGAGCAGCACCAGTTGTACCTGTATTGAAGGCTGACAAGAAATCTGTTAGAATATGTGGTGGTTTTAAAGAGCTAAATAAGCAGATCCAACGTGATAAGTATCTTCTTCCTAAAATCGAAGAGTTATTGCCAGGAATTGGTAAGGGCAATGTGTTCTTTAAGATTGACCTCCAGAATCCCTATTTGCAAATTCCAGTTGATGAAAAGAGCCAGAAGCTCGTAGTGATAAACACTCATAAAGGAATGTTCAAGTATAAGAGATTACCTTTTGACCTTTCCTCATCTCCAACTATTTTTCTGAGGTTTATTTCACAGTTAATGGCTCAGGTAGAAGGTGTAGCAGCATACCAAGATGATACCATTATTTCAGGTGAAAACAAAAGTGAGCATGATGAGAGGCTTAAAAGGGTACTCAAAATTTTGCAGGACCATAATGTTCAGATCAACAAGGATAAGTCTCAGTTGCATGTGAATGACTTGGAATACTTAGTTAGGGTATCATTTCTCAGGTTTGGGTATCGAGCCTTCGCCAAGCAAACTTGAGGGTATATTTGATGCCCCTGCTCCTTAATCAACTGCTGAAATAACCTACACTCCTTCTTGGGAGTGATCACATATTATTGTAAATTTGTTAAGAATTTTTCAACTTAGGTAGCACTGTTGTATGATTTATTAAAGAAGGATGTCAAATTCCAGTGGACAACGCCAGAGCACCAGGCATTTGAGGACATCAAAACTGATTTAAAGAATTCAACCTTGTTGACTAATTTTGATGGTCAGTCTCCTTTGATTGTTGAAGTACTGTAGATGCCTCTCCCACTGGGGTTGGATTTGTTCTGTTACAGATCCAAGAGGGTAAAGAGAAACCAGCGTATTTTGCACAATATATATATATATATATATATATATATATATATATATATATATATATATATATATATAGATATATAGATATATATATATATATATATATAGATATAAATATATATATATATATATATATATATATATAGATATATATATATATATATATATATATATATATATACATCAGAGGCTAAAAAGAATTACTCACAAATTGACAGGGAAGGCCTGGCTTTAGTTTGTACTGTCAAAAGATTTAGATATTTTTTGCTTGGAAGACACTTTCTTGCTAGGACAGATCACAGACCATTACTTGGATTATTTGGCAAGGGAAAACCATTGCCTGCTAATGCTGATGCCAGAATTCAAAGATTGGCTTTGTTCCTGTCCCAGTATGATTATGACTTGGCTCACAAATCTGGGATGGATAATGTAGTGGCAGATGCCCTCAGCAGACTACCAGTAGAGGATGATATTGAATCTGGAACTCCTGCAGAATACAAGTTGATAAAATCTCTGGATTTTGATGACATTTCCTTTTCCACTATTAGGAAGCAAACCAAGAAGGATGTAATTCTTTGTCAGTTGCAAAACTGTCTGAAGTTTGGATGGAGTAAGGATATCATTCCAGCTTTAACTGAGTATACCATGGTGAAAGAAGATTTAAGTATTCATGAGGATGTTATCTTGTATAGGAACAGAGTGGTATTGCCAGGGAACCTACACTGTAAGGTATTGGATCACTTGCATGTTGGCCATAACGGTATTTCAGCAGTGAAGGCAGAGGCAAGGAACTGGGTATGGTGGCCAAAGATTGATCAAGATATTTCAGAACTGACTAGAAGTTGTGATACCAGGTAATTGTTTTAAGAATATGAAACCACCGACCACTCCAGTCCTTTCCTGGCCAGATGCTGGTTCACCATCTGCATATAGAATCTATATGCAGATGGTCTAGACTGTTCTGTTATAGACAATAACATTTCTGCTGGCTGTAGACTGTTCTGTTATTAACAATAAAATTTCCATCAATTTAAAGCCTTGATAAACTTTACCACCTTCCTCATGTATTAATTATAGAGTCCACTTAGACTGTACTAATATGAAGAAAAAAATATGAAACAAAACTAGCCACTTCAGAGGGCAAACTAAGGCAAGTAATACACTGTACATGCATATTTACAATGCACAGTAGATCATTTCGAATGCGTAACTGATTCTAGTGCATTCCTCCACTGATATTCTTGTATAAACACTCGTGTTAACTTTTTTTTTTTAACATCGGATATTCACCCAATATCTTGGCAGATCTTGGGAAAATAATCTTACTGAAACCAGGTCACCTGATTCATTAACTAAAGAATTAACATGTATAGAGTTTTCGTTACTCAACGTCTGTTCATATTGTAGATGAAAATAGCTTACACTTCAAACGCCTAATCAAAAATCATAAATGTTACTTTTTGTTGCCAGATGTTACGTTTTTATGTTACGTTTTCATATTTCCCACTGGGAACACTGGTTTGATTAGCAGCCTCAGTTTGAGGTGTAGCGCAGCAGCGGTCGCTGTCACATTAGTCAATATCTATCTGTCTGTATATCTATCTATATATCAATCTAGATCTAACTATCTATAGCTATCTCTGTCTACCTATATATCTATATCTATCTATCTATCTATCTATGTATATATAGACACATACGCGCGCGCGTCCCGATTTTAGCTCCAATAAATTTTAGTCACCTTAGCCAAGGAGGTTATGTTTTTGCCGGCATTGGTTTGTTTGTCTGTTTGTTAACAGGGTTACTTAAAAACCTATGAACGGATATTTGCTGAAATATTTTGGAGGGGTAGGGTATGGCCCCAAGGAACAATCCATTAGATTCTGGTGGCGATCCAGATCATCATCCGGATCCAGACATGTTTTAAAGAATTCTTGACTTGTGGGATAGTGGAAATTTCAACATTTTTGCTTTTAACTTGATAAATAATGCCTACAATGCTTGCACAAAAATTACATGATAATATCTCCATAAGATCTGCCACATGTGTTTTATATGGCTCATGCTATATAAAAAAAGAACAAAAAATACGGGGAATCTTTTGCAAGGGTATTTACAAATGGGAGATTGTTCAGCCTTGGCGGAGGTTTGCAATCTCAGATTGCTCTTGTTGTATCTTTAGAAGGGACAACACAGAAGCCGACTCATTTGTGACTGTATCAAGTGCCAGTTTATACATAATACTTTGTTTCTAGTTACAAATGCATATTAAGATCAAAGAATGAGATTCAAACGATAGGATCTACAAAAGGGACCCATATCTTTCGGCAGTCGTCTGTGTAGCCTACATGTGATCTGCGTATCCGAGACAGTTTGTAATAGGAAGTATGTTAGGCACAATCACCAAGAATATCAACAGTAATGCTCATTACTGAGTATACCCCCTCTCCCCAGTGGTGCCGTGTTGTCCCTCTTACAGCTACCCAGTTAGATAATCATCATACAGTGAAATTAATCAAGTTTTGTCGGAGGATCTACATTAAAATGATAACAAGTTTAAGCTGAATATCACAGGTCGAAACAAAACTTTCCAAAATTAAATCATATCGAAGTGAGAAAAATGCGAGTAAGGTTTTTCAAGAGCAGGGATAATCTTGCTCCCCGATTGGCACATTCCAGCTGCCAATCTTTTACTCATTTTTAATCTTTATAGAAGAGGTTTTTGTTGAACAGTAAACTTGGTTGGTGTCTGTGTATGCAAAGGGTGGCGGTGATAAACAATATACAGGCTCCGGACAGCTGCCTCTGTTTTTAATGTTTATTGCTGGGGGAAAGTGCCACGGTGTTCCAAGCTAACTTTTGGCCAGTAAATAGTTTTAATTGCTTGTTCCAACACTCTCCAGGCGCTTGTGGTGGTTGTTCCTCGTTATCTGTTGCAACTTTTGTGCAGTGTATACTTTTTGGGGTGGAGCAGATAGGAAAAAAGTTTGGATTGCTCAACTGGCTCTTGCTGTACCGTCTGGCAGTTGTGCATTTGTTGTCCCTCATTGTATTCTTTTGCAGAATGATCTAGGTTAGGATAGTCATTTCAGGGTTAAGTGAGGCTAGCCTTATTTTTTTTTTTTTTTTCTGAAAATGAAAAGTATCCAAGGAACAAAATCTGCAACACTGTTTCTAACAGAAACTGGAAAAAAAAAAAAAAAAACTCAAGGTTTGTTATTTTGGAGTGCCCTATACACACCGCATTGAAAAGACAGGAGTCTGTAGACAGCTGGAAAGAGAGGCTAAGGAAGACAGTTTCAGAGTTCACCAGTTGCATACGTAAAATAAGAGCATCGGTTGACTCATGCATAAAAAAGACGAACAGAAAAAAGATGAGTGTCCGTAGTTTGCTGAGTGCTGCGTGCCCGCTGTAATGGCGAAGGAATGCATGCAGAGTTCAGAGGAACAAGAACAACTAACCAGAATAAGAGAGAGAGAGATGCAGCATTGCAGTGATGATATTTCCGTGTTTCCTTCGGCCTATAGCTTCCCTCTACTCCCTTCAGGCTAGACATTTGGTTTCATGGCATGAATAGTTTAAGGACCTCCCATTGGCGTCGACTCTTCCTCCCTTCCTGGGCTAAGGTTTTCAGCCAACAGACAAATCAAGCCACTTCGTCACCTAGTCACTTCAACGTCAAGACCACTTCTACGCCAAGACCACTTCTACGCCAAGACAACTACGCCAAGACCACTTCTACGCCAAGACAACTACGCCAAGACCACTTTACGCCAAGACAACTACGCCAAGACCACCTCTACTCCAAGACTACTTCTACACCAAGACCACTTCTACACCAAGACCACTTCGATGCCAAGACCACTTCGATGCCAAGACCACTTCTACACCAAGACCACTTCTACGCCAAGACTACTTCTACACCAAGACTACTTCTACACCAAGACTACTTCTACGCCAAGACTACTTCTACGCCAAGAACACCTCTACACCAAGACCACTAAGCCAAGATCACTTCAATGCCAAGATCACTTCAATGCCAAGATCACTTCAATGCCGAGACCACTTCAATGCCAAGATTACTTCAATGCCAAGACCACTTCAATGCCAAGATCACTTCAATGCCAAGACCAGTGCCAAGATCACTTCAATGCCAAGACCACTTCAATGCCAAGATCACTTCAATGCCAAGGTCACTTCAATGCCAAGACCACTTCAGTGCCAAGACATCAATGCCAAGATCACTTCAATGCCAAGGTCACTTCAATGCCAAGACCAATGCCAAGACATCAATGCCAAGATCACTTCTAATCCAAGACCATTTCTATGTCTCCCTCCATGCTTCTGCTCCATTGCCAGCCATATGTTGGCTTTGAATTTGTGCCAAGTGGCCCTTGATACCTAGCGCAAAGAGTCCATTATCCAGTTCAGTTTACTGCAGTGAAGAAACAGCAAGGCTGAAAGAGTCAGCGAGATGAAAATCCTTTATTCCGTCCTGTTTAGAAGTGCTGCATGTGGCGGATCCCCAACACATGAGGCCGTACTGTTCACGTGGGTGGATAAAAGCGCCTGCACAAAGCCACCAAGGGATTAAATACCGCAAGAAGTCTGTTCAGCACACTTATCCTCTGTAAGACTGTTTATGCAAGGGAAGTAATGTTATATTTCCAAGCGATGTCGCGAAAAAATTACCTGAAGAGTATTTAGAGATGAAGGATTCATTTGTGTGTTTAGAGGGGTGAGGAAGTAGTTATTAAGAAGATTGTGCAGTGTGAGAGACAGAAACTAAGTTTTTGAGTCCCTAAAAGTAACAAGGTTTCTTTTTCCTCACTCAGAAATACGGTACAGATCAGAAGACTGGTACATCAAAGGAATATCCTGTTGTTGCGTAACTACTCTGATGGACGTTGTGAGAGGCTTGTGGAAAATTGAAAGGTGGAGTCATCACCGTCCGAAGGGAGAGACCAAGATCAACAGTTTACTGATGAATGGCAGGAAGAGAGTAGGTGAAAGGACAGAACCCTAGGGAATACAAATGACGTTGTAAAAAGAAAAACAGTGGCCATCTACATCTTTAGGTGAAGAAAGACTGCAGAGAAAACATTAGGTGAAGGCATGGAAAGGGGGACAGAAACCGTAGGAGGGCAGTTTATAAATTAAAAATTTGTACCAGCCTTTGTCAGAAGCCTTAAGGATGTATGATCTAAGAACAAAAATTTTGCCAAAATCCTGGAAAGAACATGATTAAGAATCTTGAGGGAAGAAAGATCACCAGTGGAGCCTCTCTGATGGAACTCATACCAATGCTGCCGTTCAGGGGTGTTCTGAAAGGAAAAATTTCTCCAAATCTTAATGTTGGAGATATTTAAAAATTTTAGAATTACAAGTCATTGAGCAATGGTATTGAGATCGCTCATCCTTCTTTAGAACAATCTGAATGAGAGAAACTTTGAGGAAGATTGAAGGAACAAGCTGACAGAAAAAGTCGGGAACGTGCTCAAGCAGGATATAAGTTACAAAGGCACAGTTCTTGAGAACAACAGATTAGGTCAGGTTAAGGTTAGTGAAAGCATAATCATCCTAGGAAAACTCATTGTGTACTGGCGAAATGGCACACATAGCGGGAATATGTTGCCAGGATATGTTACAAAGGCACAGTTCTTGAGAAGAACAGATTAGGTCAGGTTAAGGTTAGTGTAAGCATAATCATCCTAGGAAGAGAAAACTCATTGTGTAGTGGCGAAATGGCACACATATCGGGAATATGTTGCCAGGATATGGCTCCGTCGATATTGCACCTCTCCCAGGCAACCCTCTCTTCCCTTCCCTTTCACCCTTTACGTCCTTAAGCCACGTTGCTGTCTTGTGTAAGCAGATACTCTTGTGTTTTTTGCCTGTCAGTGTTTGTCCGCTTCGTCAGACGCCAAGCATGTGAGAGCTGTGGTTGATTACTCTCTTTCATGTATTTTATCTTCTGAGAAAGCTTGGATATCAGCCTGTACTACGCATATACTGTTTATTCTATGCTGGTCATCTTCAATGGATATAGTATTCCGACTCTGTTCTACCTTGCACCACCATCCCAGCTCCTGGCCACGCTTTTCCTCTCTCTGTACCCTTTTCCTGTCCCCATATCGAATTTCTGTGAGAAATCTTTCATCCAGGAAAGCCACCCTTCATACAGCGTCCATTTACACGCTCTTCTCATCCTGCTCCGCACACCACCCGTTCCCATTTTAGCTTGCAACCACTTATCTCCACCCCTCACATCAAATTTTTAAGAGAAGTATATGACTACCAGCCTACCAACTGACTTTCAGTATAATGCCCATCCTCACAGTGTACACAGTACTTCCCCCACAACATCCTACGATCCACCAACTATCCCATTCCATCCTTCCCACTGTTCCTTTTCCATGTCATCCATTTTTGTTCTGATTTAATGATCATAATTAAAACAAGATGGAGCACTCAGAGATCAATATCCCCACCCACCAACTGGTCTAAGGGCCGAATATTTGACTTTGCTCTTTGACCTTGACCTTCGACAGATTGTGACAGGTATTCATTGAAAATAATTGTTTTGTTTTATGTGATTTTTATACATATTTTTGGTGCTGAGTTCAAAATGAAACCCATTTTTCTTAATCAGGTAACATTTTTTCACGAAACACGTATTTTAGTTTTCAGTTATATACTTTTTTTTTATCATTTCGCACTATATAATTATTTACTTATGGATAATGTATTACAACGATAGTATGCCTGAATTTAGTATTTCCTGCAATTAAAATCCTTGTTTAAAACAATATGGTTATCTTATCTGATAAGGCAAAATATAACTGGAACACAACACAATGGTGAGTCATTCCAGTACTGGAGTGCAGCAAACATACCTCAGTGACTCAGTTACTTGACTCGTGCACTTGTAAATTACTTGCAGTGAAGTGTTTCTTTTTTTTATCTGTGATATTTATTGAAAACAGTGGTTTATTGCACTGATCCTTGGTTCATTGCACAGACGCAAGTGGCCTAGTGCAGAAACTTGGCAAAGTTTTATAATGCTGAAGGATGGAGACTCTTTATAGATTCATCTAAAAGAAGCCTTAAAGGGGTACTTCTATATAATGGTAATAAATATGCATCAATATTTGTGGCTTATTCTGTGCATTTAAAAGAGACGTATCAGAATTTGACAAATCTCGAGAAATGAACTATTAAAATGACCACCGTTAGTTCATATGTGGGGACCTGAAAGATCTATGTATCTTTCTGGGTCAACTGTCGGGGTATACAAAATTTCCATGTTTTCTCTGTGAATGGGACAGCAGAGCCAAGGATTTATATTGGGTTCAGAAGGAATGGTCAAATGGAAAAAAATTACGGTTTGGTCCCAAAAACATCATTAGACCTGCATAGTAAATCCCGATAAAGTGCTCGCTTCATATTAAGCTTGGATCAATGAAGCAGCTTGTCAGAGCCCTAACAAAAGACGGAGCCTGTTTTATGTACAGTATTTGTGCCAAAAGTTTCCTGGTGTGTCTGAAGCTATATTGACAGAAAGCATACTTACTAGACCTGATAATTAGAAAACTGATTTCTGATGCAGAATATGATGGTGCGCTGAATGACCTGGAACGAGAGGTTTTGGCATCATTCATAGAAGTAATTTCTAAGTTTTTAGGTATTAGTAAGGATCCAAATACAAAGAAATTGTGAGAAATTTGTTGGTCATGTTTAAGGAGTTGGGTTGCAACATAAGTCTTAAAGGTCACATTTTGGATTCGCATTTGGTATTTATCCCTGAAAATCTTGGAACGGTGAGTGACGAACAGGGTGAAAGATTCCATCAGGATATCAAGGACATGGAAATAAGTTACCAGGGACGTTGCGATGTCAGTGCGATGGCGGACTACTGCTGGATGATTCACAGGGACGCACCAGAAAAAGTGTACAAACGACTGGCCACCAAACGAAGTTTTGGAGAAAAAAAACTGAGAAATTACAGAGACTAGAGAGTTATATGTGGGCCATGGAATATGTAGTGTTGTTTCATTTATATGATTTAAAAATTACATTGGCTAAATATTTTCATTTCCAGTAAATTTTGAACAATATTTTATAGATCAGTTGAAATTTATAGTTTGCTATATTTCAATTAAATTTCTTTTCAGTTTTATATGAAAATGAGATGTGATGGAAACATTCTAAATACATTTTTTATTGTGTTCATAAGTGCAGTAGAGAAATAAATACTCAGAATTAAAACAGTTTTTAATGACTTGAATTTTCTAGACCTGTGCTAGTTTCAAAATCAAATTACCGTACTTAATTCTTGCCTAACCCTTAATTCTTCCACTACCTTTAGTTGAAATCAGATGGAAACTGTTTGAGTTGACGTGTCAGTGGCTTTGATCTTTAACCTTTACTAGTGACTTTAACCTCTTTGTGCCCCTTGTCCCCAGTGTGGGACGGAACTGGGCATTTTCAGAATTTAGTAAAGAAGGGAACCCCGGGGAAGGAACCTGTGAGCTTCATGACTATGAGCTGACAGGCGGAGAGCGGTACGCCTAGCACCCTTCCGGCAGAATCCCTCGCACAGGAACTCTGGGAACTAAGGGGTTATCCTTTGACTGTCCTCAAAATAGAATCCCTTCATTCTTGTTTTATCCTGTATATATCTTTCCAGTGTTTAGCCTGCATCGGATATTAACTGCTTAAGTTGACCTTGCCATATGACATTGACATTCGATTTATTGTTTTAAAAAACAATAGGCCAACCTCTTATGCGATCTTCAACCCATACACCAAGTTTGATCCCAATCAGATAAAAACTGTTAGTTATTTTGTTCACAGATACATGGGTCGAACTTTGACCTTGCCTTTGGACATTGACCTTTGGCTGATTGTTCAGAAAATTAAATCCCATTAGTCTTGCCTCACCATTAAAGCTTCCACCAAGTTTGGTTCAAATCCGATCAAAATTGAGTTGATCTTGCCCTGTGACCTTCACCTTCGACCTCTCCCTGTGACCTGACTTTTCATTTTGGTTTTTAATTTCTTTTTTTTTTTTTCATTCTTGACTTACCCTCAACACTTCCATAAAATTTGATCTAAGTGGAATAAAAACTGTTTAAGCTGACCTTAACCTTTGACCTATTATTCTTTAAAATAAATAAAAATAAAAAATCATTCTTGTTGCGACCCTCAGCCCTTTCCTCAAGTTTGGTTCACGTCGCAACGAAACTGCTCGAGCTACATTGTAAACAAGCACACATGTGTTTCGATTTTAACCTTTCCCTGTGACCTTGACTCTTGACGGATTGCTGTCAAAACTGAATCACTTCATTTTTGCTTTACCCTCAGCTCTTCCCCCGGGTTTGGTCTAAAGTGGAAAAAAATCTGTTAAAGCTGACTTAGCTAGATTAACGTTTGACGTAGCCCTATGACCTTGACCTTTGATTTATTGTTCTAAAAAAAAATAGGTTTGCTCAATGGTTGTCCTCGACCATCAGCCCATACTCCAAGTTTCGTTAAAAACAGATGAAATTTGTTTCAGGCATTTTTATGCCTCCTACACACACACACACACACACACACACACACACACACACATAAAAACAAACAAACACAAACAAACAAACAAGCATACAAGAGAGAGAGAGAGCCCGTAACCACCTTGAGGCAGACGAGACAGCCGCCTCGTCTGGCATCTCCCTTCTCCCTCCCCTCCTTTAGCAGCCTGCTCAGTCCATCCCCACCCCAAAGTCCAGGGACTTTTTCTGAACTCGTTCATAACTTTAAACTGATCCCTGTCATCCTCAACCCGCAGTGCTTGTGGGTGAGTCATCGGGAGTGGATCAGTCAAGCTCAGAACATACAACTGTAGCAACATTTTTGAAAATTTTCAAGTTCATAATTTAAATCTGTTCAAATTCATCTGCAATTGCATTATTTGGTGCTAGGGCTAAAAAAAAAAATTCCGGGGGAGCATGCCCCCTGACCCCCTGTAGGGCTGTGTTCACCTCGTCTGTTTTCAAGTCCTGGTTACGGCCCTGGAGAGAGAGAGAGTGTGTGTGTGAGAGAGAGAGAGAGAGAGATGCCGCGTTTCGAGTGAGGGTATAACAACTGCCACTGTTGCCCAATTGGCCACCAGCACCCATCTTCAGAAGGTACACTTCCCCACCATGCACCGCTGCCAACCACTATTCCACCCTACCCCTCCCACTCATCGCCTCCCATCCCTCCCCCCGACCTGACTGACCCGCACTAACCTATATCAATTCAGTGCACCGACAAGGATGACACATGACACGCTCTACCATGCAAGGCCTGAAGTGATCTGTATTATTCACAACAGAGGTCATGGGATTGGTGGGGCCTGAAAATACTTGAAAACCTGAACTGTCATATCTCGAAAACTATTGCGCTGATGGGGATGATATTTCGAACACATCAGTTTAGACATATCCTAGTTCAGTCTGTACTATCCTGGAGCGATCTAATGGACCCAAGGTTACCTAAAAGAACCTATATTAAGTGAAATAGGCTTGAAATGATCTTTAGGAGTCTGAAAGTGTTTGAAATCAATTAGATCTGTTCATATGGATCGATCTATGCTGAAGTGAATGAATGTGAAGAATATGACGTTCCCTGAATGGATATGAAGTTGTTTAAATATACCTGAAACGCCTTGATGGGCCAGAATGAACCTAATAAGATCTAAACTGATGTAACTGACTGTGAAATGACTTAACTCACATGAACTAATGTGAGGGCACCAGTGGATGTAACGACTCTGAAAAGACTTAATAGAGCCAGAATGAACGTAAATGGCTTTGAATAGTTCTGAAATAACCTGCATTGAGTTTACTTGGCCGAAGTGGATGCGAAGGGCTTAGGTGGGTCTGAAGTGGCAATAATGAACCTGATTGGACCTAATTAGATCTAACTGTACCTAATTAACCATGAATGGCCGTAACGGATCTGAACTGAACCAACAGCTGGAATTAACGTAGAGACCTGAAATTACAAAGTATTTTTATGGAAAAAGAAGGAATCAAAAGCGGAAACCTGTACAACATTCTTTCCACAAGATGTTGAACAGAATAAAGCCAAAATGTATATCTACTTATTTCCATGTGCCTCAACACAGTTCGTTTAAAAGACTGGCGGTCATAGGCAGTGGAAGGAGGGACTCTGGAAGACAGAACTAGCGATATCCAATTATGAGTTTTGGTTAGCTCTTATATGAAGGGATTAAACAGAACAGAAATGTGAGTGTATGCCTAGACGGGTGCTACGCGCCTTCACTTATAGGAAGGAGATAAAGATGAGTTCAGAAAAAGCATTAACAAGAGCAGATGAGAGTTGCAGCAGTGTACTAACAAAAAAATAAAAAAATAAAAAAAAATAATGAGAGTCTACGTCCCTGTGAGAGGACGGCAGTTTATGGAAAAAAAAAAATGTTGGCCACTCTGTTTCGAAATGCCGGTATGAAATGGACCTAAACTGAACTAAATGCACCTAATATAATCTGAGTTCCGGTGTGGATTTCGTGCATCTAAGTGAAATTCAAGCGGTGTGAATTAACCACTGGACTAATCTGATCTCAATATGGTTCCAGGAAAATGATACGCTACTTTGACCCCCTCTGTCAAGGGTATTTTGGCTGACGATTACAATAGTTAGCATTTATGCAGACAGACGGTTATGCCAGCTGACGGTTATGCCAGTTGACGATTATGCCAGTTGATGGTTATGCCAGTTGATGGTTATGCCAGTTGACGATTATGCCAGTTGACGATTATGCCAGTTGACGATTATGCCAGTTGATGGTTATGCCAGTTGATGGTTATGCCAGTTGATCGTTATGCCAGTTGACGATTATGCCAGTTGACGATTATGCCAGTTGATGGTTATGCCAGTTGATGGTTATGCCAGTTGATCGTTATGCCAGTTGACGATTATGCCAGTTGATGGTTATGCAGGCTGATATTTATGCCAATTGACGGTTATGTAGGCTGACGGTTATGTAGGCTAACGGTTATGTAGGCTGACTGTTATGTAGGCTAACGGTTATGTAGGCTGACGGTTATGTAGGCTGACGGTTATGTAGGCTAACGGTTATGTAGGCTGACGGTTATGTAGGCTGACGGTTATGTAGGCTAACGGTTATGTAGGCTGACGGTTATGTAGGCTGACGGTTATGTAGGCTAACGGTTATGTAGGCTGACGGTTATGTAGGCTGACGGTTATGTAGGCTAACGGTTATGTAGGCTGACGGTTATGTAGGCTAACGGTTATGTAGGCTGACGGTTATGTAGGCTGACGGTTATGTTGGCTGACGGTTAAGTAGGCTGATGTTTATGTAGGCTGACGGTTGTGTAGGCTGACGGTTATGTAGGCTGATGTTTATGTAGGCTGACGGTTATGTAGGCTGATGTTTATGTAGGCTGACTGTTATGTTGGCTGGAGGTTATGTAGGCTGACGGTTATGTAGGCTGATGTTTATGTAGGCTGACGGTTTTGTAGGCTGACGGTTATGTAGGCTGATGTTTATGTAGGCTGACGGTTATGTAGGCTGATGTTTATGTAGGCTGACGGTTATGTTGGCTGACGGTTTTGTAGGCTGTCGGTTACATAGGCTGACGGTTACGTAGGCTGATGTTTATGTAGGCTGACGGTTATGTTGGCTGACGGTTATGTAGGCTGACGGTTATGTTGGCTGTCGGTTATGTAGGCTGATGTTTATGTAGGCTGACGGTTATGTAGACTGACGGTTATGTAGACTGACGGTTATGTAGGCTGACGGTTATGTAGACTTACGGTTATGTAGGCTGATGTCTGTGTTGGCTGACGGTTATGTAGGCAGATGTTTATGTAGGTTGACGGTTATGTAGGCTGACGGTTATGTAGGCTGATGTTTATGTAGGCTGACGGTTATGTAGGCTGACGATTATGTAGGCTGACGGTTATGTAGGCTGACGGTTATGTAGGCTGACGGTTATGTAGGCTGATGTTTATGTAGGCTGATGTTTATGTAGGCTGACGGTTTTGTTGGCATGACACATGTACACGTTCAACAGATGCACTTGTACTTGGTATATTGCTCTCTCTCTCTCTCTCTCTCTCTCTCTCTCTCTCTCTCTCTCTCTCTCTCTCTCTCTTTGTCCTTGTGTGTGCGTGTGTGTGTGTGTGTGTGTGTGTGTGTGTGTGAGAGAGAGAGAGAGAGAGAGAGAGAGAGAGATTAACCTTTTTACCGTGGATCTACAAACTCTACACTGTATTCCAGTTAATATTAGACGATGTGTTTCGGCTCAGAAAAACTACCTCACCATTAAAAACGTTTAAAACTGATTCACAAACAGAAGGTTCCTTATGGCAAGTACGATTTCTTTTTTGCAGTAAGGGAAAGAAAAGTTTTGTTCATAGTATTCCCATGTATCTCCTTCTTCCTGGAAAAAGCAAATCTTGGTTGCTGAGGAAAAACTGACTCCAGATGAATTTTTATGCATCTCAGGCCAGAGCCTCCACCTGCCAAAAAGGGTCCCCAGCGAACACCCCGAGCTGAGTACTCTGTGATGGCGGTGGTTGGGATTGTGGTAAGTGCCGGCTGTGGTAGGAATTGGGGTTGCTTAAGATTGCATGGGCTTACTATAGGAGAGAGAGAGAGAGAGAGAGAGAGAGAGAGAGAGAGAGAGAGACGGTTACCTAAATAAACAGATTAACCACATCAGTGCAGTGAAAGGATAGTGTAACAGAGGACCCTTTACCCCACCCTATAGAGACGCCAGCAATACACCATACCGAAACAAAATAAAAAGTAAATATAAAGTAAAAAGGAACACTTGGCAAAACTGCCAAACCTGAGGGACATTTTATGCGACTACTAAAGTGCAGCAGTAGAATGGGAGAGCTAAACGTACAATTTCATGGTAGAGCTAAATCTATGCATGCACTTTTTAACTTTTTTTTCCTTGTGGATTGATCGTGGCAATTAGTCTCTATCACCTTTTTCTTTAATTCCGAGTAACTACGGGTATGTGTTCAGGGTAATGTAGCTTTTATATTCTTTAATCACTTTGACTGGGAGACACGAACCTATAGCGTGTTTATTCTAACTTGGCAAACCTTCCTAACCCCTTTCTATTCACTTGACATCCATTTGCAGTGAGACTGGAGTATCAATTTGACTAGTAACCAAGGAGACTCGTTCCTACCTCCTCTAATTTCATACAAGATGTGGAAGTAGGTCGGTTCCGTCAGGTGAAGGAACGTACCGACCGCATTATTATATCCTGCTGACGTGAGGTGCTTTAATTCCGTGAGCAGTAGTCCACCGCGGCACAGTGGTTCAAAAGTGTCCGGAGTTTCGTAATAGTCAAGAATTTAAAACTCTGTTGAATTGTTGCTAACATCACATTATTTTTCAGGTGAAATAAAGTAACTACGGCCAGGAGGTTGTCTTACAATACTGTGGCTTTTTATTCATTTATTTTGTTATTTACTTATTAATTTCTTCATTCATTTATTCATATACTTATTTAATTGCTATCTACCAATGTTTTTATTCCGTTGACAGATTTTTCGTACTGGGGAGGTTGAATACAGCTTTTATTCCTTCAGGAAAGAGGTCTGACTTAATTCGGGTAAACCTGTCCACAGGTATAGCAAGGAAAACAGTAAGAGAGATGTCCCCGTATATATATATATATATATATATATATATATATATATATATATATATATATATATATATATATATATATATATAAAAAGCCGCGTTGTTTGTGTGTTTGTCCTTCAATCACGCCCAAACCAAGGGCCAGAAACCCCCATATCCATATATATTTTTGATCAGGATGACCAAAGGATGGTTTAAGGGGAGTCAAAATTCAGATCTGCGTAATTTGAGGTCACCGGTAGAATGCTCGCCTTTTTTGGCCTGGGCAACGCCGGGTACCCCTGAAGCTCAATTTTTGGCATGGAGACCCGCTTGGCCTCCAGTTCGGACATAAGCTATGTGAGGTTGACCTCCGAGGTCATTTGAGGTCACCGGTATTAGTAAACAAGTGCACACAAATACTGTGCGTTAGTCTGCGAAAGCTGAAATAAAAAGTTCCTGGACCTCTTATAATTCCTCTTCGAAAGCATAAGAGGTACTTGGTCTTTTGGCTGTAAAAAGAAAGATTGAACTAAAACAAACAGGATTAAAGTGTTCGCCTTTTTGACCCACAACGCCGGGTACCCTTGCTAGTATCTATCTATCCATCTAATTGTCTATCTATCTAGATAGATAGATAGATAGATAGATTAATGAACCTCATAAAGTTCCGTAATGTATATATTTTTTCCAGTTCTTGTTTCTTAAGTACGAAGATGTGTGTGTGTGTGTGTGTGTGTGTGTGTGTGTGTGTGTGTGTGTGTGTGTGTGTTTTAGTAGAAGCTGTATGCATACCGCTGATTGATCGAATTGATCGTGTATGTCCATGTACACTAGCGCACCTGTGTGTGTATGTGTGTGTGTGTGTGTGTGTGTGTGTGTGTGTGTGTGTGTGTGTGTGTGTGTGTATGTATTGAAAATATTCTCATGCATGCACATACCATTGCTTGACTGTGTGTGTGTGTGTGTGTGTGTGTGTGTGTGTGTGTGTGTGGAAAATATTCTCATGTATGCACATACGATTGCTTGACTGTGTGTGTGTGTGTGACTAGCCACACTTACACATCCTTAGGGACAGCAATACACTCGCCTCACCACACCTAACCCTCACACACACATGGCATTTGTGGTACTCAGGTGGCAACATTTTGCTGTGGTAAATGTGCTGTTGTGGTGGTAGCTGTGGTGCTGTGTAGATAACTGTGGTAATGTGAGGGTAACTTTGAGTGTATAGTGGTAATTTTGGTTGTGTAGTGGTATATGTCGTGGTGTGGTGGTAATTGTGGTAGTGTTGTGGTAACTGTGGTAGTGTGGTGGTAATTGCGGTGGTGTGATCGCTAATTTTGGTAGTGTGGATGGTAATTTGGGTAGTGTGGTGGTAACTGTGGTGGTGGCGTTGTAATTGTGACGGTAATTGTGGTGATAAATGGGGTAGTATGGTACTATTTGTAATAGTAATTATGGTGGCAGCTGTAGTGGTAGTGTGTCGGTTGTGGTATAGTACTGAGGTAGCAGCTGTGGTATATGTGATGGTGTTACTGTGGTGGTAATTGTGCTGGTAATTGTAGATATTGTGGGAGTAATTATAGAAATTATGATGGTAACTATGATACTGTAATGATACTTGTGTTGGTGATGGTACTGGTGTGGTGGTAATCATGGTATTGCTGCTGGTAACTGGAAATCGTGGTACTAACTGCTGCGTTGTGGTGGTATCAACATTTGTGGTAGAAATTACACCTGGTGTGTGTGTTTGTGTGTGTGTGTGTGTGAGAGAGAGAGAGAGAGAGAGAGAGTTTGTGGTGTGTGTGTGTGTGTGTGTGTGCGCGCTTGCGCGGGTCTGGGTTTGAATGTCCATGTGCATATATGTGTGAATGTGTGCATGTGTATGTGTGTGCATATGATTGTGTATGTGTGTGTGTGTGTGTGTGTGTGTGTGTGTGTGTGTGTGTGTGTGTGTGTGTGTGTGTGTGTGCGCGCGCGCTTGCGCGGGTCTGGGTTTGAATGTCCATGTGCATATATGTGTGAATGTGTGCATGTGTATGTGTGTGCATATGATTGTGTATGTGTGTATGTGTGTGTATGTATGTATGCATGTGTGTGTGTGTGTGTGTGTGTGTGTGTGTGTGTGTGTGTGTGTATGCTTGCGCGCGTGTAGGTTTCAGTGTCTACAGTGTACGTATATGTGTGGCTGTGTGTTTGTGTATGTGTGTGCATATGTGTGTGTATGCATGTGTATGTGTGTGTGTGTGTGTGTGTGTGTGTGTGTGTGTGTGTGTGTGTGTGTGTGTGTGTTTGTGTATAAATGTGTGTATGAGAGTGTGTGAGTGCGTGCGAGTGTACGTGTGTGTGTGTGTGTGTGTGTGTGTGTGTGTGTGTGTGTGTGTGTGTATACATGTGTGTATGAGAGTGTGTGAGTGCGTGCGAGTGTATGTATGCATGTGTGTGTGTGTGTGTGTGTGTGTGTGTGTGTGTGTGTGTGTGTGTGTGTGTGTGTGTGTGAGTGCTTACAATCCTGCTTTGGCCTTCATGTGTACGTCATTAATATCATTATGAGGATATTTCGTGACTGGTGAAGCTATCATACATGTACGCCCTGTGTACACGTCACCTCTCTCTCTCTCTCTCTCTCTCTCTCTCTCTCTCTCTCTCTCTCTCTCTCTCTCACTTTAGTAATGCAGGAAGGAAGCGTGAGTGTATTTTTAAAGTTCAAATGTTACCATGAGCAACACGGCATGACTGGGGGAGGGGTGAGGGGAGGGAAATGGCATAGGGAGGGGAAGAGAGAGCGTAGGAGAGGAGAACAGGGGAGGGAGGGGAATGGAGAGGGAAAGAGGGAATGAGAGTAAATGGAAGGATGGGGGGAGGGGTGGAGAGGTAGGGAGGATTTGGGCGTAGGAAAGAGAGGGTAGAGAAAAGGACTCTAGGGAAAGGGGGGGAGAAATAAAGAGGAAGGTGGAGTGCAGGGATGGAGGGGGAGGCGAAAAGATGAGAGAAAAGAGAGGAAGCGAAAGAGGAGGTGGGGTGAAAGAGGAAGGGGGAGAGGAAGAAGGAAAAATATTGGAGGAAAAAGGAGGAGGGGGGTCGGTCTTTCCGTCAGGGGCCACCGAGAGCCACTTTAGTTTTCTCTTGTATGCTCGTTTTGTCTTATCATCATCGACGTACAGTACTTAACTCACAGCAAAAGAATATCCACGTCTTGTCAACCGAAAAGAAATAGTTAGAATGGGTCGGTCTTTTCGTCGAGGGCCACCGACAGTCACCTAACCTGGCGGGTCTGTTCACCGAGGGGCACCGGGACACCTAACCTAACCCAACCTTGCTTTGCCAGTGGCCGTCAGTATCTCTCGGTGACCCTCAGTGAAAAGACTCACCGGGAGGAGGGAAAGAATTAAGGGAGGGGAGAGGAGACAAGGGGAAGAGGGAAAGTGGAGATGGAAGTAAAAGGAAGAGAAGGGGAAGGGGAGGAGAGGGGAGAGGAGTAAGAGGAAGGAAGAGAGGAAAGGGAGAAAGAGGCGGAATAAGAAGAACAAAGAAGCGGGAGTTGGAGGAGAAAAGAAAGTTTGGAGGGGGAGTGAGGATAAAGGGATGAGTAGAGGCGCAGGAAGGGAGGGAAGGCAGGAGAGAGGGAGGGGTAAGGAGTCATGAACAGGATGAGGGAAGGGGAAGGGGCAAGCATACTAAAGGCGGGAGGTAAGGGAAGAAAGAGAGAGGGGGGTGGAGGAATAGCACTGGAGAAACGAGACAGGGAAAGAAGGAAGAGAGTAAGAAGGGCAGAGGGAGGAGAGAGAGAGAGAGAGAGGGGGGGGGGAGTGAAATTGGATAAGGGAGGGCTAAGGGTGAAGACAGAGATAAAGGAAAGGGATTGGATGGGTAAAGTTGGAGGGAGGGAGAGAGGCAACAAGGTTGGAGGGAGGAAAGGAGGTGTTAGAAGGATAGAGTGGGAGGTAGGGAGGTGGTAGAGAGACCAAAGGAGAGGAAACGTAAATGCAAGTAGGAAGGGAGGTAGGAGGGAGAGAGGGAAGAGGAGGGGAGGGTAGGAGAGAAGGCGAAGTATAATTGAAAAATAATGAAGACGAGAGAGAGAGAGAGAGAGAGAGAGAGAGAGAGAGAGAGAGAGAGAAACCTGAGACTGGAGAAAGGAAAGGAGGAAAGAGAGGGAATCGGAAAATCTATTTATCGTTTCATTGGGTGGAGTGTGTGTGTGTGTGTGTGTGTGTGTGTGTGTGTGTGTGTGTGTGTGTGTGTGTGTGTGTGTGTGTGTGTGTGCTTGGCTGGTTGGCTGTGTAGGTGTGCGTGATCGGATGGTTTTAGTTTCTTTAGGTAAAATTATACGTATATTTTTTTCCGGCTACGTCGAGCGAATATATTGGGCTGAAGAGACGCCCCTGTGAGTGTGCAGACAGGGACGGGGAGGCATGTGACTGTGTAAGGGTAGGAGACTGATCTGCACTGTACGGATGTGAGAGTGAGAGAGAGAGAGATGAGAGACACAGACAGACAGACAGACAGACAGACACACGAATAAAAGGACAGAAAGAGAGACGGACAAGTAGACGGGCAGACAGGCAAACAAAAACGCTGACAGACTCACTCACTCAGCTTCTTTGTGTGTGTGTGTGTGTGTGTGTGTGTGTGTGTGTGTGTGTGTGTGTGTGTGTGTACGTACGTGAGCGCTTGGGTTTGTTTGTGCGTGTGTATATGCATGGCTGTGTGTGTGTGTGTGTGTGTGTGTGCAAGCATGTGCACAGGCCTGCGACGTATATATTACCATGTGAGTATCCATGAACGTATTTGAAATTGCCTTTCTGTGTGTGTGTGTGTGTGTGTGTGTGTGTGTGTGTGTGTGTGTGGTAAGACTCAGATATTGGCAGGGGTTCGATACCCCAGAAGGCTCTCCGGAACTCGTCTTTATTACCGCCAGTATTATCAGCCAGACATTACGGTTTACCTCCTCCCTCCTCCCCTCACTCCCCCTCTTACACCTTCCCCTCCTATTTCATTACCCCACCCCCTTCCCTCTCCCTCCACCCCACTGCTTCCTCCCTCCCTCTACCTCTTCCTCTTTCCATCTCCCTCTTCTCCCTCCTATTGCCCTTCTCCCTCTCATCCCCATATATCCCTCTCCATCGCTTTCCTCCTTCTGTCATCCTCTCCCTCCTTCTCCTCCTCCTCCTCCGTCTTGTTTCTTCTCCCCTTCTCCGCCGCTCTGCCTCCCTAAGGCATTAGCATCTTCAGTACGAGACATCTTTCCTGAGTCGAACAGAATTGCATGGAGACAGCCAGATGAAAGTATAAAATGATGTCATCTCGATAATAGATTAATAACAGATATCTACCAGCCCTTAGCTCTGCTGAATGTAATCGCCTGGCGGTAGTAATAACTAAATAAAAACGTCACCATTCAGAATCAAGACGGATTTGTCTGTATTAACTGTTTTCAATTATTGCCACACTATAGTGTGCAGTCAGGAATAGAAGCTAATGTTTGTTGTATGACTCTGCCAATGACACATACATACATCCATACATACATGTATTAATTCTCCAGTGAATAGAAACAGGATAATAATTCTCGTCACTGTCGACTGCCACTTGTAGTGTTGGTGGCTGACACAGACCTTCCACCACATCACTGTTTGTTATACTGACACATTGCTGAAATGGTTGCAGGGAGACACAGTCATTGTTTATAGTTTCCCCGACTACTTCATCTATTGCTGCTGCCATTCTTTCTATCACAATCTCCCAGGGCTCCCACCACGCCTCCTCCTCCTTAGTGGCACTCCCCATCTGACAGTGTTGGCACATCACCCTCTCCTTGCCATAAGATATAGTACTTGAGAAAATCGTATACCGGTTTATATGGCAGCCAGTTCAAGAGATGTAACGTCGCTTCAGTGTTATGTCGCCTTAACCCCACCACAATGATGGTGTATTTTTTTTTATGGCACCACCAATTGACTTCCATTTACGAAGAACCTTGAGGAGTGAAGCAGTTGGTGAAGCGTGTATCTACCCACATAACTCGAAAAGTTTTCACAGATCTGAAAAAAATCGTGTGAAGATACCAAGAATAAAATATTAATATACTTCATCGGAATGAAGGATTAAACCATCCATCCTCGTAATACTAACTAAGGGAATGTACAGCATAGTAGTCCAACACTGTCAGTACTACCAGTGTTGCTATCGTATACTGCTACCAAAGCTGTAAGCTCCATATCCAAAGCTACCTTTTTGACCCCGGGCTTCCGAATGTCTTCCACGGGTTGCTGGACATATTTGTTCAGACCTGCTGCCTGGGCTCACCAGTGCGGCCGGGAATGAGAGGCCATCAGTAACTATGAACGCCTGAGCCCAGACTCACCAAAAAACTTACGGTCAACAACGTGTCGTAACTCAGATTTTTGAGCAGTAAGGACGATGAGGGTGTAGATCTTTCCATGTCTAGTGTTCTTTGTGCAAAAGTAAGAGGAAATTATCTTCGCTAGTTTTTGCTGCGGGAGGCAGGACGAGGGAGGAAGAGAGCGGAAACTTCCCTGTCTCTTATTTTTCTTGTATATCAAAATCGCAGTTACAAGACTGAGTTCACTGGAAGTTTTATTATGAATCAGTTCCCATACGTTGCCGCGCCGCTCTCACCCATGTTTTCCCTACCTATTGCTGCGTTCTGATCCCTGATGGGCCTCTGCTAGGCACTCTGTTCCTGTTTTTTCTTTGGTCAGGGATATTTCCAACATCCTACCCACGGGACTAGAGGGTAAAAGCCAAGATGGTCAGGGACCAACTGGAAAGGAGCTGTGTTGGGGTCTGCCACACACTTTGCAACAAGTGTATATATTTACGTTGCTCTTTTTAGTCAATCATGACACTGATTATGGTCGTCACGAGAGAGGGTGATGGAGGCAGCAGGAACGTGTAAACGAGTATTTCCGTCGCGTGGGTTTATGATATGGTTACTGTCCGGTGTGCCACCTGGCATCTTCACACTTCTCACTTGTTCCTGCACCACCTGCCACTGGATAACCAACTTCAGCGAGTTACTGTTTCTTTACTTTAAGCATACAGTGAAGCAGCAGTCTTGCCTTCTCACACCTGGCAATCATAAAATATTTCAGTCCTTTGCTCCTAGGAAATATTATGATTATTACTGTAATGCACACCAATGTTTGGCTTTATCACGTTACTCAAGCGAAAACTGGTTTCTGTGTTATTGTTTCTAGTACATGCCATTCATCGCGGAAATAAAAAGCACGAGGTATATTTGTTGATAAGCAGCTAATCCATAACGCACTCATCATTTCTTATTCCCTGATGCAGTATGTGGCTGTATGTTTTCTGATAAAGTGTTAAATCTTATATCATTAGAGCTGTTTCCACTTACGGAATTCTACCCCTCAGACGAAAATAAAATAGAATGACTTTACCTGTGACTGCTATAGCCTGTGGGATGGAGCTGAGAATCTCGAAGGCCTGAATAATACATAAACAGACGTATAACTCACTCCACGAGGCACTTTGATTGTAGCTTCTCTTATTTTTTCTATTGTGTTACATCAGCGCCTACGGAACACTCCTCTGAATCAGAGGAAAATAGAGTAGCTTAATGATAATGATTATGATACTGATGATGATCATAATAATAATAATAATAAAAATAATAATAAAAATAATAATAATACTGACAATAATAATAATCAAGAAATAAAGGGGTGGTTGGGGTTTATTGCTCACGTAATGCCACTCAAGGATGAACGGGGCTGGTCGCTCTCATCTTAAATGTCAGGACCAACTTGCCTAGCCCCGGCCTCCTACGCTCCTCATGGGGCAACGTAGGACTGGATGATGATAATGATGAAAAAGAAATAAACATTAACATGGCAGGTGTGGAACATGTCCTAGTGAGGAAAGTTGTATTTTTTGCTTACTCCGTGTACATTCGTTTTATTCTTTTATTTTTTCTTTTTCGTGTGTGGTTGGCCGGTATCATTGGAGGGTAATTTTCATGACAGTATCAGAAGTTACATGCCATGATTGACCTAATACCTGATTTAAAAAAAAAAAAAAAAAAAAAACTTTGGTGCTTTGTTCTTGCGTAGGGAATATGTTTTTGAAGAGAGAGGCTGCTAGTGATCGAGCAGTGTGGAATGTTGCCATGAGGTGAACAACGCCGACGCATGTATTGTAAGTATGTTGGAATCTTTAAAACCGAAAACGAAAACGAAAACGTTTGTTCTGTTATATACTACTCATTGTGAGGAAAGTCTTTGTCCCACTTGAAGATATGTTTCATGACAAGTTCAAAATGGTATGACAGGCACCGAGCGGCTGAGTACATGGAAAGAAACATTGTGGGTGCTCCTCAAACAATGAAAAATTACAAGTCATATGGGGCAAGAATTTGGTAAACCAAATTTTGGTTAGGTATTGCGTTCTCTCTCTCTTCGCTCGTTCGAAGAAGAAGAATGATGATGATGGTAACAGTGTTAAGAATAACGATGATGTTGATGATAATAAAGGCTCTGGTGATGTCGTTGCCAGTGTACGCGTCCAGGGTTGCCTATCACTTGTATCCAAGTCTTTCTATTCTTCGTTCCCTGCAGAATATAAATAATCTCTCCCATCTGTGCATCATATGTTGATCCCTCAAATCCTCCTCACTGTCATATCCTTCTCTTTGCTGGAATGGTCTAAGTGTTGAGTCTAGTATTCTGTCGTATTCTCGTTAGCACAGGAGGCGTAGTAACACTTCTCCATTATTGATTTATTGTGCATGTTACAGAGTGATGTTTTCTTGTACGTTAATTATATCTTTTAATAGCGATATATATACTTTGCATCAAAGCCACACAAGAGAGTATTAAGGTATATTGTGATAAATATATCGTCAAGGAAGAGATGTTACGAAACCCTCTAACACAGCGAGACAGCGGCCCATTATTCTAGCTAATTGGAAGTCGAGGGTTGGGTGGAGCGAAAAATGGCAGGGAGATGGAACGTGGCAGCAGCAATAGGACAGGGAGTGGCAGTATTACAGGAAGTACAAACACCAATATTACAAACAAAATTAGTACAAAGAAGAACAACATTACAAGCAGTACTAATAACAAAGTAGAAGCAAGAGTATTACAAAGAATAACAGCATGACAAGCAGTACAAACAGCAACATTACAAGAAAATGTAGTACACAGAATGTAGTACACAGAATAACAACATTACAAGCAGTACCGATAGTAACGGTGCAAGTAGAAGTAGAAATAGCACACTTAGAAGCAGCTGTATTCCCGCACCACATCTCACACCATAAGGTCTGTTATACATGTGTAGCAGTTTTCTTTTTATTATTCTTTTCATCCAAGCGCCTTTCTTCCCTGAGAAACTTGCGCTTCTTTGGAAACATGAATATATTAAAAGAGCTTATCTACAACTTTTTAAAGAAATCATAATGATAGGTAAATAACTTGCCACGATACTGTGTAACGAATGATAAAAATCTGCTTAATTTAAAATCAAATTCTTTACTTTTCGCTTGCATATACAGTAAGCCTTCAGATATGTCTGAATGTAAATGTAGTCTCATTATAATCTGGAAAGTTTTTCCTGAATATTTGGTCCTGTGAAGTAATCGCTAGAAATTATTACTTCACAACGAAATAGCGATAATCATTTCTTCGAAAGTCTAGTTCAGAGCAAAGGGATGTTGACAGGACGAAAGATGGCCTAAAAACATAATGTTTTGCTGATGACTGTAGCCTTTCACCTGTTTTAACCAATCAACTAGGCTACGAAGAGGGAGTACGTGTAATTTCGTACTGGATTGAACTATACTAGAGGCATCATTGTGAATCGCTGGCGACAGAAGTTCCAAAGGACAAGATATAAGTACAACAGTAACAATGATGATGGTAGTAGTAGTAGTAGTAGTAGCAGTAGTATAGGAAGTAGTGGTAGTATTAGTAGCAGTAGTAGTAGTAGTGGTAGTAGTACTCGTACTAGCAGTAGTAATGGTGGTGGTGCTGGTGGCAGCAGCAGCAGCAGCAGTAGTATTGGCGATGACGGTGGCGGTGGCGGCCAGGTGGCGGTGCCGTTTGAAAGGACGTGAGATCGATCCCAGGCTGGACCAGGAAACAGTGAGAGGATTGAGAATTCGGAAAAAAAAAAAAAAAAAATCCGCAGGACCAACGGACATGCCGTATGAACATACATGCTAATAATACATCCGTGATGAATCTTGTATGGGACAGCCCAGTGATTTATTCAGTATGGACAGTGGATATCAGTGTCCAATCAGGGCTATGTGGAAGTATATGGCGCCATCCCTTGCGCGCTCGAGAACCGTTGTGCCATGAGAACGGATGGTGTAGTCAGTGCCTAGAATCGAACACATAACTGTAAAGTAACAGGAGTAGTAGTAATGGTGTATGGGCTTGCTAGAGTGATAGGAGGTGCAGGATAGGCCTTGGTTGCAGCTTTCATTCTCTGTGCCCACGCTGGAGAAGTAATAATAGCAGCAGTACCAACAATAGCAGTAGTAGTAGCAGCAACAGATGTGATGATGGTAGTAAATAGGAGCAGGAGCAAAACTGTAGTAGGAGTGTAGTTGTCAATAGCACAATGGAGTATAACAGGAGGCAGCAGTAGCAGGAGGGTCAGCAGTAAGCAGGAAAACTAACAGAAAGGGAGAAAGAGTAAAAACCTGGAGAGCCAGCAATAAGGAACGTCAGCAGAAATGCGCAGTCAGCAGAGGGAGAGTTAGAAGTAAAATGAAGAGTCAGCAGTAAGGAAAAAATTCAGCAGGAAGGAGAGTCAGCAGCAACAACAGCAGCAGCAGCAATAGTAGCAGTATTTATTGTTGTTGTTGTTGTTGTTGTCGTTATTGTTGTTGTTGTTATTGTTGGTGTTGTTGTTGTTGTAGGGTAATCTGAACGTGAACCCGGTGGACTACAAACTGAACCTGCCCTCCACCTGCAGCTCACCATCCTCTCATCTAGGGTAGGGAGGAAATCGAGAGACGTTTGTATGATAGGGCAGCGGAGTCGATAGCAGGGAGGAGACTTAGCAGAATCAAGAATCAGCAGTAAAATGCAGAGTCAGTAGCAGTGAAGAGAATCAGGAGTAAGAAGAGTAATAGTAGGGAGAGAGCTGGCAGTAGCATGAATCAGCTGTAAGAAAGTCAACAGTATAGAAGAAGAGTTACCAGCATGGAGAGTCAGCAGTAAGGAGAGTCGACAGTAAAGAGGAGAGTCAGCGCCAAGGGGGAGTCAGCAGGAAAGGGGAGAGTCTGAAGTAAGGAGAAGAGTCAGCAGTAAATAGGAGAGTCAGCAGTATAGAGGGGAGAAAGTAGTAAAGAGGAGAGTCAGCAGTAAGGAGAAGAGTCGTCAGTATGAAAGTCAGCAGCAAGGAGGAGTCAACAGCAAGGAGGAGAGTTAACAATAGAAGAGTGACATTTTATGCTAAGTTCCATTCTTGCCTTAGAACACGACCTGCAATAGTCAGTGTTATATCGAGGTGCCATGTCCTGCTAGTGGGTGAACAAGGACAGGGGAAGCAAACCCCTGTCGCTGTTTACCCGACAGAGAAGACGGTGCGGGTAGGGTAGTGTAGGGCAGGGTAAGGTAGGTGAGGCACCCAGTAGCAGCAGTGGCAGCAGAAGCAAGAGCCTAGCAACAGCAGCAGCAGCACTGGTGGTAGTAGTAGTAGTAGTAGTAATATTAGTGGTAGTGGTAGTAGTAGTTGTTGCAGTAAGACAGGAACAGGATTAATAGTAGTAGAGGCATGTGGTAGATGTTCTGTAGTCAGCAGCAGCAGCAAGGCCTCAAACAGGAGCCAGGAGTATGAAGGAGAGTCAGCAGAAGCTCAAAAACAGAGCTGATGGACAAAGACAGGGTAGGGTAGGCAAGGATAGGGTAAGGTAGGATAGGTTAGGGTAGGGCAGAAGCGGAAACTCAACAACATCGGTACAGCCAGAGCAGGAGCCTAGCAGCAGCAGGGGCAGCAGCAGTGACAGTGGCGGGGCAGCATCACAGCGCCACTTTAAGGCTTCCTTGTCGCCACCCACCCCCGCCACCCACCCCGCTGCCTGCCTGCCTCACACCCCAACCCTACACTCTCCGCCCTCCCCTTCCCTCCATCTCCTGTGTTCCCTCCCTTCCTCCCTCCCTCCCTACCTTCATTCCATCTGCTGTCACCCTCCTGCTGCCCCACATCCCACCCCTCCTCACCTCTTCCTTTGTTGTGTCCCCTTCCCACCCTCCCTCCCTCTGTGTCCCTTTTACGTCCCTCTCCCCTCTCCAGCAATCCTTCTGCTATGTCCCCTCCCACTGCCTTTCACCCCTCCTCTCCCCATCCCTTCCTCGCTCCCTTCTTTCCACCCTCCCTCTCTTGCTGCCATTATCATGTCCCCCCTCTGCTGCTCTTTCCTATTTCAGCAGACATCAGTTTTACTCCCATTAACCATTTGACAACACGAGATCCATCTTAGAATTGATAGAGCCGTCTGATTGTGGCAAGTTAATGTCATCACTCAAATATCACTTCACAATGATTAGTGTATATGTGAAAAATGTTTAATAGGTCTGGTAAACAAATCGGGGCCCTCTTTCTGGACACCAAAATGTGTAAAATATTTACAGTAACGTATACAAGTCGGTATCCCTGCCGGAGCGCCGCTATGCAAGAATTTTCTGGTAAACAACTCGTAGGTCGTTACTTTTCCCTAAAGTTGTCTAAGTAAATCAAACAAGTCTCATAGAGTTAGGTGAAACGTAACTTAACCTTAACTCACCTACAATAACTATTTCTCTTCTATCTCATAGCTAATCCCCCCTTGAATTGGCCAATTCGTAAAGGTTACTTAGCTAATGAAGAGGGAGTGATCGTTAACCGATGACGATGGGCTGCTTAGTGTAATTGCTTGAGCAAACAAGCGTCCTTATGGTGCGTATATACAACCATGTTAGCTTGAGAGTGACTAGGAACAGAGTGTGGTGTGCGGCAGGATCTACCTCCCTCATAGAATGGTAGGTTGCCAACTATTAATTATTTACAGTACCAAATACAGATAGATTACATCATGATATGTACAGGGCGAATCTAACAAATTAACCTTAGTTTTAATTAAACTAAAGTTAGACCAAATGTTCCCTTAAACTGTGCAAATATCTTTAACTCCACATCTGCGTAACATGAGAATCTTTCCCTACTCGCCACGTCA
The DNA here is from genome assembly GCF_032717465.1 of Coenobita brevimanus. Lineage (NCBI taxonomy): Eukaryota > Metazoa > Arthropoda > Malacostraca > Decapoda > Coenobitidae > Coenobita > Coenobita brevimanus. The sequence continues at coordinate 23,924,347 of NC_137007.1, read as the reverse complement.
TCTAACGCGCAGACGCAGTTTAGGTCAGTGGAAAATACCACATAATTACAAGTATTTACAATGTATAGTTGTCCACGGGGGTTAAACGCAGTAGCATTTAATTTATCAATAACAAGAATTATTAAAGAGAACGTAATTTCTGGGTTATTAAAACCGCTTGAACAATTAACAACGGTCTCAATTTTTCCTCTGCCTTTAACCAGGGATAACTATGATTAAAATAGAGAGCGCAACTGCTCTGAGGGAAAATATTTCCCACAGTATATCTGTTGATGATTACAGTTTAGATAGTTTCTCTCTCTCTCTCTCTCTCTCTCTCTCTCTCTCTCTCTCTCTCTCTCTCTCTCTCTCTCTCTCTCTCTCTCGTAATTCAGATGTTTTTGTAATTACTTATCCATCCAGTGAATGCAGTTGGTGTAATTAATTGTTCTTTCTCTCTTGTGTTACAGGTGAGTGACGGCCAGTGGAGGAGCTGTCTGGTGAGTGTGTGTGTGTGTGTGTGTGTGTGTGTGTGTGTGTGTGTGTGTGTGTGTGTGTGTGTGTGTTCAATTAGGTATACACATTTCAGTCAACTTCTATCGTGCATGCAAATAAACATCGAACAAGAGCAGTACAGGACTACATACTGTCAGCCCTATAACATTATGCCATAATCTGCCTGAGGATGCAGTGGGAGTGTTGGCCAAGCACCTTAATTCTGTTTCATGTCACCTTTCACTCATTATCTGCTTTTTGTTGCACTTGCCTTGCTCATCCTGACAGACTTCATGATGATTGTATGCTTTGAAATTTTGTGTTAATATAGTAAATTTATGTTAATGCTGATGTTGTTGCTGTTGTTCTTGTGCTGCTCATCCTTTTATGCTGGAAGAATAGGTGCCAGTAATAAAAGGGATGTTCCACAAGGCTCCACCTCTTCACCAGCTTTTGCTGATCAAACGTGCTGTACAGTACATCTGTTCCTGTTCACTCATATGTTAATGATTCCACCCTTTCCTTTCCACCTGATTCTTGCAGCAGCCATCTAGCAGTCACTTCAACATTCAAGGGATGTGACATTGTCTCATTAGATTTTAGAGTTATCTGTCTTTTCTGACTTGTGCTAGGAAAATCTCAGAACCTCTACTCCAGTATTTTCGTACTCTCACCAGTCTCATATGACTATCCCTTACTTTCAAAAATTCACAACTCATTCATGCATCTGATCTCGACATCCTCATGTGTTGTTTTTCTTGTGATCCTCCTTGGAAATATTACACTATTTTTCTTCTTCTATCTGCCCCTTAGACGATGGGTGTGCTAAATTAACTTATCGTCACTCTCATAAAGATGGGTGTGCTAAATTAACTTATCGTCACTCTCATAAAGATGGGTGTGCTAAATTAACTTATCGTCACTCTCATAAAGAAACTGTCTAAGTCATTTTTTCTACTTTTTGGGAAATCGGAAAAATAACTCTCATTTTCTTAATTTTCGATGACTTAGGCAGAAACCTGAGCCGCATTTTAGACCACTCACACCCTAGACCTGGCAAAGGCAGCTATACCAGTAGGGGCGTTACGTGATGAATAATTGATCTAGGCAAAAATCCAGAAATCGCCGAAAAATGACTTAGACAGTTTCTTTATGAGGGTGACGTTATGCGTCCTGCATCCCTGCACAGTCGCTGACTCTTTACAGCTTGGGGTCTTACACACTTCTTTATAAAGTACAAAAAAATCATATGTACGACGCAATGGCACATACTGCACTTCTAAAAAGTTTGGTGGTTGAGGCTGTCCACCATATCAGCTTCTCATCTCTCGTAGACTTATTACGATCTCTTCTCTTTGCTTCAGTGTTGTAGCGTACAGTCTTTACTCTCGCAGCTACACCGTTCATTGCTCTTCTGAACTTCTTGTCTGCATTCATATCGTTTACGGTGGGCGCACAACATGCGTTTAACTACACACCCTCACCCTTTTCTGTATAGCATAACTCTGTGACGCGTGGGTTTACTGGCATTCTTAGTGTTCAGTATACACAAGTATTAAACTGAAATGTTTCATTCTTATCCTATCTTCGCCTATATTTCCAGGTGTCTCTGTATGAACGAATCTTAATTTTGTCTTTCATCCATTCTACACAGTGTTGAGCACAGCTAAAGCTGGTTCCCGGACCCTGGACGTGCGACCTACTTTTCTGTACTGTCTTAACCCAAGTTACTTGCAGGACAAAAAGAAACTTTCCTCTGGTCTGTTGGTTAGTTTTATCATCGCCAGTTTTAACCCTCTCACTGCCAGCGGTTTGCTCTGAAGTGAACAGATGGCAGTTATCAGTGAATGAATAAGACAGAAGAAACGATTTCACTATACGAAATAATAAGTGTATAGGGAAGTGTGCTGGTACATAAACCCAGCCACGTTTTTCGTCGCATATTTTGTAGAAATGAGCAACAGAAAACCTCTTTGTACACACATACAAATACATACACAGTCATAAGGTCATACACACACACACACACACACACACACACACATATATATATATATATATATATATATATATATATATATATATATATATATATATATATATATATATATATATATATATATATACAGTATATATATATACACACACACACACACATATATATATATATATATATATATATATATATATATATATATATATATATATATATATATATATATATATATATATATATATATATATATATATATATATATATATATATATATATATATATACAGTATATATACAGTATATATATATATATATATATATATATATATATATATATATTATAAATACATACATGCATACATATGTTTATCCATACATATATACATACATAAATACACACATGCATACATATGTTTATACATACATACATACATACATACATACATACATGTATACATACATATATGCATAGTGTACATACGTATATACAGATACATTAAATACATGCATACTAACATGCATGCATGCCCACATAGCCTACATATACCATATAAAACACACACACACACACACACACACACACACACACGAATGCAGCTCCTCCAAAAAGAACTGAGCGTAAAGAAAAAGCTTGATGTGTTTACGGTGTGCTTTTGTTGCCGGGTTAAGGCGGAGCGGAGCGGGGGTGGGTGGGGTGATGTGGGGGGGGTTGGGGAGAAGGGCAGGGGTGGGAGGGCGAGGTAGGGGGTTGAGGTGGGGTTGGGCTCTGTCAGATCTCTGGACTGGGTGGTGTGATGTGTGACGGTGTGGGTGATGATGGGGGGGGGTGAGGGGTGACATTGGTGAAGCAAGATATCAACGGATCCAGGATGTTTAGATTTCAGAAACTTTTTTTTTAATCACACTTTTTTTATATATAACAACAGAGGAAGGAAAAACAAATGAACCAAAAAAAAAAATCCATACGACAGATTACTGGCGTATTTAGGCGCCTCGGAGGTTAGAGAGAGATGATGTGTGTGTGTGTGTGTGTGTGTGTGTGTGTGTGTGTGTCAGTTTCAAAGTCTGTGTTGGTTCGTCTCTATATCTGGGAGGAGCGTCAATGTTCTCTTCAGAATTCCACAGACTCACAAAGTTAAATTTTTTTCCTTTGTGAAATTCTGAAGTTGTTGGAAGGGTCAGGACTCTAATAATATGAAGTACCGAGACCCAATAGATTTATGGAGATGATCCTGAGTGATATTTGTTAGTATGCTTCTGTGTGTCAAGTAATTTAGAACAAATGAAAATTCAGGTTGATGTCAAATTATTCAGAGTCGAAGCGAGCCAACCGAGCGGATACGCCCACAATATTTTAGCCCAAGTGCATTGGGTGAGGAGAGAAATAGAGGCAAAAAAATAAATAAATAAAAGTGGTAGTACTATATTTGAAATCTTTCTTTGCTGCGACAGCTACAGTGATGTTAAGACTAGCATTCTGGTTCAGTAAGTTATACCGTATATATATATATATATATATATATATATATTGGAGAAACCCACATTAAACGTGTGTACACATGTGAAAAGCTTGAACGCTCCAGCTGGGAATCGAACCCGAGACCTCTAGATAGGAATCAGGCACTGTTACCACCACACCATGACGTTTTAAAAATAAAAGCATCTGATTTCAATGACGAACCAGGTAAATCCGTTATGAGAGGATATATTTCAGCCCCAACCCATATAATGATACATATTTCAGACACATCAGAATTTTTGTTGAGCCCCATGCAACTCGGCAAGTGACATATAAACTCTCTCTCTCTCTCTCTCTCTCTCTCTCTCTCTCTCTCTCTCTCTCTCTCTCTCTGTGTGACTACATGAACTCATTCCTTAAGGTACTTTCAGTCATTTCGAACCTAAATTGTTAAAACCCAGTCTGTTACTGATCACTTAAATGCTGCTGTACAATATGTACAATAAATTTAATATCAAGACCACTATGTTACATACTTTTTTTTTTTTTAAATTAAAGCTATTTGAAAATTCCGTCCTGTGTTCGTAACTCTTGCTTTTTCTTTGGTGGCTGGTATTACAAGGGATATAGGCCTGAAGTGTCACCGTAGGATGATTTGTAAAGATGTATGATGTACAATATTGGGAAATGATCTGTTCAATTGGGGTTATTTTCGAACTCTTTCCGACCCCCACATTATGGTCTGTAGGGCCGACGGCATTGCCTTGTATTACTGTATTGAGTGATATCAGTGACATGATTGTAAAGTACATTAGACGGCATTTTTTTCTTGGATGACAACCTGAATGAGTATATAATGGATTCTTTACGAGCGGTGGTTAGTTGTGGCGACAATGCGGAGTTACATCAGTGGGTATGTACTCGTATTCTCTATCACTCACCGCCTTTCGTAAAGCCTACATCCTAACGACTGATGTAGTGTAATACAACCTGACTTTCTGAGACCAGGAATCGTGTGATGGTAGTCATAACAGTATAAAAGACGGCCTTGGGCAAAAGGGAATAACAGGGACAGCTTCAAACCTCTTCAGCCAGAAGTCGTTCGTGTCGTTTATAAAGGCACCAACATGCTTGTCTGCTTCGGCCTTGGTCACCTACTTGTGGCTCCCCACGCTGCTCGATCTCTGGCAGTCTCACTATTTATTCCTTTATCCATGAGGTCACACTCTGTGATCTCGTTCCAGGTCTTTTTTGGTCTGCCCCTCACAACCCTTCCCCCGACGTTCACACTTCTCAGTTGCCGCATCCAATTGTCATCCCCCATCATCTCCACATGCCCAAACCATCTCAGTCTACCCTTCCTCATCACAACACAAGTACACTCACAGTCCCATCCTTCCTCTCAATTCTTCCATCAGCCAGAGTAAGAAGAAGAAGACGAACTGTACTAATTATATCAAAAATGTTTAGCTAGATATGCATTTTCTTTCTGTGCATTCAGAGAAAACATGTTAACTGCATACCCAGTCCTGCGATGTGCATGCCTTTTTGAAAGTATTAAACAACAGCATTATTGTGTCATAACAGAGACTAATATCCCGATGTAAAAGCCACATGGCCTCAGTTGTGACATGTGTGAAGGGGTAATTCCAGGATACACTCAGTGAGTCGCGGTGGTGGTGGTAGTAGTAGTAGTAGTAGTAGTAGCAGTAGTAGTAGTAGTAGTAGTAGTTAACGGATGGGAGCCCATTCAACAACTTGCACTAAGATATCAGAGCTACATCTACCCTTCTTCCCCAATTTGATATCCTTTTTAGTTTAGGGGGGCCCTAACCCCCCTTAAAATAACGGTGGAAGATTTTATACAGTGGAAGACATTGTCGTGGAACCAGACGAACTGACCTCAGAAGTTTCGTTGAAATGCATAAGCTCACTTTCCTCCAATTTCTGGTCGTTTTTATTTTGGGGAGGGGAGGTGACCCCCAAGAATTAATTGGGATGTCACGCTCCCCAAGTATCGTATTACGGGTGAGAGTCCATTGTACAGCGTGTACTAAGATATCAAAGCCATATCTGCCCTCCTTTCGCTATTTCTGAGAATTTCTGATTAGGTAAGAGGGGACTGACTACCCTCAAAATCATGGATGGAAAACTGTATGTAGTGGAAGACCTTCGTAATAACCAAACGAACTCACCTGGGAAGTTTCACTGAAATCCATCAAATAGCCTAGGAGGAGTTAAGGCACACACACACACACACACACACACACACACACACACACACACACACACACACACACACACACACACACACACACACACACACACACACACACAGGCTGATTTTCGTGTAAAGGTATAAGCAAGTTGTAGAAAAATGATACCATCCTGCTTTGCAGGAATAATAATAATAATAATAATAATAATAATAATTATTATTATTATTATTATTATAACAATACAGGCATGAACTGACAGAACAATTAATATCTGACTATGTTACTAATACAAATTTTGTGTATAATATAGACGCATAACATATAGGAGGATATCAGGGTGTTAGGTGCAATATACTTGTATATCGGTATGGAGGAAGTGGTACCTAGTCTGCCATGCAAAAGAGACTACAGCACAGGGAAGTGTATTCCGAGTGGTTAAGAGAGTGTAACACCTCTTCCTCGGCGATTTATTTTACACATTACATCTCAGTATCCTTTTGTATATAGCTTGTGCAGACTTTATCAATATTCAAACGATATATCATACAAAAAATGTTAAAGTGTAAAATGCAAAATACGTCGTTAATGAGGTGGTGGTACGAAGTCTGCTGTGCCAAGCAGACAACGACACGTCGCCTCACTGCCACCCTCTGTTCAGGCCAGAGTGGAGGTAACAAGCAGACGCAGTTGTCCTGTATTCCACTCTCCTGTTTTCCCTCCTGTCTGTTTTCGTCTCTCTTGTTTAGCTTCCGTCTGTCTGTCTGTCTGTCTGTTAAGTTACTATTTATCCTTGTTTATACTCCTGTCGCTTGTCTATCCGAATCTCTATGTCCGTTTGGCTGTTTGGTGTCTGTTTGTCCGTCTGTCTTCGTCCTTTTTTTTTTATTTTGTCCCTCTGTCGGTCTCTCTGCATGATTACAAAAATTTTAATTAGCGGTTCCTAATAAATACTTCGTGGGTGATCAACATAACCTAATTGTGAACTGATAAAAAAATATCTTAGATGACGGTACAGTTGCGGACATACTCGTAAATACTGATACACTTTAGTACAACAGACGACAGTACTATAGTCGCGGCGCACGACTCTGAGGTTGTCATTATCGTACCCTGGCAATCTACCATTCAAAAGTGCGTCCGATTTCGTATCATATTATACACGAATCATATTATTATGCACTAATTATACACGAATATTATTATACGCAAACATAATTATTATACATACACGAATCACATGCGTCTCATACACGAAATCAGACGCACTTCTGAATGGTAGGTTGCCAGGGCACGACAATAACAACCTCAGAGTCGCGCGCCGCGACTATAGAGAAGGGTACCTTCACGGGGTGGCACTGATATAGCCGGACAGTGCTGCATGGTCATACAGTCGTTCTTCATCTTCCTCCCTATCCCCCAAGGACGATGGGCTGCAGGAGAGGAAGAGGGAAGTGGATGTAGGGGAGTGTAAGGAAGTGGGAGGGGGATGAGGAGGAGTGTTGGGAGGGGGAGGCAGGAAGAATGGGGGGTAGGAAAGGGAGAAGCCTGCAGTCCGCCGGGTTCACGTGCAAATGAACCTGGCCCACAACAACAACAGTGACGACAGACAGCGGGCGGTGGCTTTCAGAAGGCAGTGATGTCATTTTAGCCCGCCACATCTTACTGTATAGTGGCACGCGTTCTGGGTGGCATAGGAGGTTTCGTTGCACCTCCTCCTTACCGATTTATTCAATATTTTGCACGGTAACATTCTATACCATGTTGCTTATATCGTTTTAAATACCGACACAGTCTGCATAAGTGACATGCAAGAGGATAATGTGGTGTAATTTCCAGAGTAAATACCCAAAGAAAAGATGTTGGAGTATCTCCAAAGCCGCAAAGAGGTCGAGTGGGTCCTCTTTATATGTGTGAGTGACATGTTCCAGACTGTTACAACTATTTCCACACTACGGGTTCTGAAACTTGGATGAAATTGACTAATATGCTTCGTAGGTAGCACTGAATCCAACACCAAGCTATCGAGATCTGGTGAGAGTAATTGATATTCCCAGGTCTACGACACAGGGAAAAATTACCCACATATTGAAGTCCTCGGTAAATTGTTGGTAAAAAATTGTAATAAGACATCCATCAAAACACGGGAACTTGATACCCTTTAAACCTTACCCCCAGGTACCCGATTAACACTATTCCGGGAAAGACACACACATTCATTATTTTTAAGGAAACACTTATTTTATACTTTATGCTTGCTCTCTCCAGACGGCTATAGTCAGTTTGCAGAGACTGATTCAGCTGGAGGAACTGATCATACCCCTTCAATAACCTTAACACATAAGAGGTTGTCACTGATCTGAATAAAATAGTGTGGAGGCAGTTAGGATACACCCAGACCATAGGCTTTGATTGAAGGGATTAAGGATACTTGAGTTGGATTTACGTTTTGCTAGTGCACAATACCCGCAGCGTGGCATAGTTAAGATAATGATGTATTTTATAATGAATCGCGAGCTTTGAGGTGGTGGAGAACATGTACATAATGAGCAGGTGAAAGACGAGACGACATAATTGTGGTGAGGGAGCCATGGTTATATTATCCTCTCTCTCTCTCTCTCTCTCTCTCTCTCACACACACACACACACACACACACACACACACACACACACACACACACACACACACACACACACACACACACACACACACACACACACACATGCACGCACGCTCGCACACACCAAGCCTTCTTTACCGCCACCCTTCCCTTCCTTTGTGCCCTGGAATAATCACGCTATTGGCCAGGATTTCGCAAACAGGCTAACAATGTGACTAGCTTTTCCTTCACGACCAATGGTCCACTTTTCGTGTTTTCTTTGGGCATTCTCTCTCTCCTTTCGGTCTTTTTCGTTCGACTTTCTCTCGGCGTAAAAGTTTGTTCCTTTTTTCCTGTTTCTTTGGAATATATTTTTAAATCACTGTGTGGGGGGGGGGCCTAGTGTTCTCTTCCTTTTTTTCTGTTGCTACCCCCCCCCCCGCTATTTTTACGTGGGATTTTTTCTCTTCCAAGTGATTCTTTGCTTGTTTTGTCCCTTATTTCTGGTGTGATTTTCTTTTTCTGTCTCTTACTTCTGCTTTTGTCATCCTCACACTTACTGTTTCTGCTTTTCAGTGAATTTTATTTTTCTCTCTTACTTCTGTTTTGAGTTTTATCGTCACTTTTTTTTGGTAACTTTTCATGACAGAGCATTACATTGTTTTTCTTTCTTTCTTATTTTTTTTCTTGTTCCTCTGGTGTGGTTCTTATCAAATTGTTGCTACTTTTCCTTCAAGCAGTCATTCTAGTGTCTGTTTGTTTGGCATTGTTTTTCGTCGTTTTTCTTTTTCATCTTTTTATAATGATTCGTGTTGGCCAATGTCATTTATTCAACATAGCAATTTCTAGTGCTTTATTTTTCACTGGCTTGGTGTTTCTCTTCTGCCTGGTGTATATATTTCTAGCTCTTTTCTGTGTTCGTGGTCTCTCTCTCTCTCTCTCTCTCTCTCTCTCTCTCTCTCTCTCTCTCTCTCTCTCCACTGTCTTGTTATTCAGGTGGGCCGCTATTTTTTCACTTTTGACGTGGTGCATCGTTTTTCTTTTCCTCCTGTTGTGAATCATGCGTGGGATTTTTCGCTATTTCTGTTTGTTTTTGTTATTTCTTGGTGTTTGTTTTCGGTCTCGACTTTCTCATATGATGTATTTCGTTTTTTTTTTTTTTTTGGCAAAACAGTTTCTAGCTTTGTTTCTCCTTTATCTCCTTTCTCTTACGCGTCTATTTTCCCTTCGCTTCTTGCATCTTTTTCTCGACGTAACAATTTCTGGTTGATTTGATTTAGTGCCACTGCTTTTCTCACTTCCGTCTCGCGTAATTCATGCCGTTCTCTTTGTCGCTGCTTCTTTTCTTGGCGTGGCATTATCAGCTTTTTTCCTTTATCCATTCCTTCTTTATAATTATGTGTCCTGTTGTCGTGTACTGCGACTTCTTTACGCATTATTTTCTAGTTCTTATTTTCTGTGTATTTTGTTTTCTCTTTTCATTTTCTTGTCATTGATATTGGTCATCCTTTTGCTTTTTCGATGTACCAGTCTCTTTTTTTTCTTTTTCCTGGATTTTCTTTTTTCTTTCGTGTTTTGGCGTGGCTCATGCCGGTGTCCTTCCAGTCTTTCTCCCACTTCTTTGCTTTGTTTTTGTTCCTTTTTTTTTTTTTTTTTAATAATGTCGGTCTTTTTTCTTTCGTTGTTCTAGGGGTTTTGTTTTCCTTTCTTGTTTTCTTGTTTCGTGTCGGGATCTTTCTTGCTTTTCGTGTCTTTATCTTGGAGTTATTTTCACTTTTCGTTTTGTGATTCCTCTTAACCCTTTTATGTTCCTTTTTTCCATAGTATTTAAACTTGTGCTTGCGGAGCGAGAAATGTATTTTGTTTTGATCGGTGTGTGTGTGTGTGTGTGTGTGTGTGTGTGTGTGTGTGTGTGTGTGTGTGTGTGTGTGTGTGATGTACCAAATGTGGTGGCTCAATCGGTAGAGAGTTGGCCTGCAGTCCTGACGGACCCGGGTTCAAATCCCGCTGGGGCAGGGAACAGTTTAAGGATTTGAATTTCATAAAATCAGACTTTACTGATCTACCAGAAGGCCCGCCGACATGTCGTAAAAATACCCCCGCTAATACCAATACACCTGTCCTGTATGAGACAGCCCTAGCATGTATTCAATATGGACGGTGGGCGTTAGCGCCGAAGTGGTGCCATGTAGAGGTGTGCGGTACGTAGGAGGACTACTGGACCTTGAAAGCAGGCTGTGAAGCCTATGCCTAGAGTCGGACACATAAAAAAAAAATAAATAAAAAAAAATAACTTAAGCAGTTTATATCTGATTTACCCGAACTTAGTGAAAAAAGGCAGGGACGGCCCATAAGGAATGACACGTTTGTTTTAAGAGCAATAATGTAAAAGTCAAGGTAACAGTAAGTCAAAGGTTGAACTAGCAAACTCAAATGAAACAGGTTTTACTCAGTATAGATGAAACCTGGGGGAAAGCATGAGGGAAAGGCAAGAAGGAATTTATTCAGTTTTGAGAACAATAGGTCAAAGGGCAGCGTCACAGGGCAAAGTCAACTTAAGCAGTTGTTATTCGATCTAGACCAAGCTTCGTGGAGGGTTGTGGATAAGGCCAAATGAAAGGATTCAGTTTTGAGACCAACAAGTTAAATATCAAAGTAATAGAAAAAGGTCAAATGCCAAGGTCGCAGAGGAAGTTAAACTTAAACACTTGTTATTTAACTTGACCCAAACTTGATGGAAGGGTTAAGAGTCAAGCAAGAAAGAAGAGATTTATTTTTTTTAGAACAATTAGACAAAGGTCGAGGTTACAGGGCAAGGTCAAAGGTCAGTTCGTATGTCTGTGTGTGAACAAAATAATTAGTACAGTTTTAATCTGATTTGGATCAAGCTTGATGATTTAAGCTGGCGTACGTAAAAGGTTGACTTATTGTTTTTTAGAACAGTAGGTCAAAGGTCAAGGTCAGGGTCACAGGGCAAGATCAACTTGAACAGTTTTTATCCGATGTAGACTAGTGTTTGTAGAAGAGTTCACGTTCATACAGTGATACAGAGATTCTAGTATGAGAACATTTATTTAAAGTTCTAGGTCACAGGAAAAATTCAAAGGTCAAGGTCACTGGGCACAACCAACTCCAACAGCCTTGTTCTGATTTGAACTAACGTTGGTAGAAAGGTTTGGCAAGACTGAAGCAACTCGATTTCGAGAGTAATCTGTCGAAGGTCAAGATCACAGTCAAATATTCGGCCCATAGACCAGTTGGTGTGTGCGGGGTGCTGCCGTCCCTGTGATCCCTCTTGCTTCTAATGTTTTCTATCTTTTTAGAGTGTTTTCCCCTCCCTGGTGTGATTGTTGGCTGTCCATTTCTTCCTGCATTTTTTTCTTATGTATGTTCTTATTTTCTTTTTCTCTTATTTCTAAAACAATGGATGTATCTCTTTCCCGAGGCTTTTCCCGGACGTAACATTTTTCCTTTCTTTCTTGGGGTTTTGTTTTCAGTTTTCCACAATAAATTTTTGTGAGTGTATCTGAGCTGACCGTAACAAAACGACCTGGCCCAAGCAGCCTAATCCCGGCTCAGCTGCAGTCCTCATTTCACCCTGAGCCTCCTTCCTACATGTATGTGTCCACCGTCAGCCAGGCCACGACGTTTGTATTTTATTCTACCTAACACAGAAAGAAAAAGAAGGAGGAGGAGAAGAAGGATGAAGAGGAGGAGGAGAACAAGAGCAAGAAGGTTTAAGATTAATGGCTGTCGATTGCTCAAAGGTCATTAAGGCAGACATCGCTTTTTGCTAAGGGGGGCGCGGTAGCACAGTGGTAGCGCGCCGGACTCGTAATCGGGGGATTGCGAGTTCGAGCCTCGCCCGGGCTGCCGTGCCGGGAGTGGTAGCTCGCTCCTGTAACCCTAGCGGGGCTATATAGTCCAATACAGGGCTTAGCTCGGGGGAACTCCATTTCTCCCATTTTTTTTGCTAAGTTCCAGCCATCCCCTATACAGCATTCAATCGCTCTTACGTCCAGGTTCCCAATTGTACTGCTGGACGAACAGGGTTAGGGTAAAAACAAACTTTATCAAATAGTCCGGCCGGCCTGAGAAACGAACACCTGATGATGTGGTTCAGCTTAACAAAGACGTGCTGGAGGTGAAGGGACCAGCACAAATGGGTAAGAGTTTATATTTAGTGACATAATGCTCAGTTTACTCTTTCTGCCGCTGGACGATTTTGTTAAGTTCAGCAGAGGGCTTAAAAGTGAATGGGTTAGTGAGCGACCTTTACCAGACTGGTTGGAAAACCTTTAGATGTAGCAAAAATGACCAGGAAAGTGTGTCATTGAAGTGAAAGGGTTAACCCTTTGTAGTCACTCTTGCGTCTTATCTACCCGACTCACATCTAGTCCTTTTTGACCAACAGATTTTCTTATTGGTCACCTCTTACAAATTTCTGTGTGTTTGATCCTATCCAGCCTACGCATTAACCTTCTTACGGTACTGTAGTTGGAAGACGTGTTAGTGTCGTGTATTATTACGATCTCCAGACGATTGTATCCAACTTGGGAATAACCTGCAATGGTGAGTGAATTAATGACGGCTGTACTAACCCCTCCAGTTCGTAAAGTCTTCCCTAAGATAAATAAAACCGTCTGGAGGTAGTGAGAAGTAAAACGGTATCATAGTTAAGGAGCTAAAAAGAATAAGCTTTTGTTTTTCGAGAAATATATAGTTTTCCATATAAGAGGCATGTGCTTAAAATATTGAGAGGTGATCTGTTTAATTAATATGACTAAACAGTACCAGTGCTTGGATTCGATGCCCAACAACTTTACATGCACACTGTGATTTTGCATTCATTTAATTTTCTACTTCCGTTTCACGCCACTGATCACCCTGACACGTACTGAGACAGTATCTTGCTATCATAAGGAATGATAATCAAAATAATGAAACTAATGGCAACCAAACTGTAATAACAATTATTCGTAAGTATAATATAGAAAAAGGCATAGGAGGACCGTGAGTAACTTTAAAAGTTTCGTTTTCCTGCATAAAGATTCAGTAAGGGTACCGGTACGACACAGCAAAGAGCAGAATTATGAATCGTTTTAGCATCCCTAATATTTTGGATAAAGACGGGAGTTGTTTTCTGCTGGTTGACTTTTAATATGCATTCAGTTGTCTATAAACATTACTGGAAAGATATATTTGATGAGGAGATAAGGAAAATGAAAAGATAGCAAGGTTAGATTCAATGAACAGCGAGATTTAGCCTGAAAGATGCTTTAGTTAAGAGCGAAAAATACAGCTTTCATTGTAAGGTTTGATAGCTTTGCATTTTCTCGTTTCTCTTTCCTTTCAGATGGAAGCCAAGGTTAGGTTCGAATGATGTAAGAGTTAAGTCTGAACAGTTAAGTCTGAGCAATTGTTCCCTGGTGGTGAAAATCGCCGTTTCACTCTATATATTTTTTTTTTTTTGAAATGAGGTATGAAATAACTTTTCAAAGTCTGGGTCTTCCAAAGGAAATGAAGGTCAGATTAAACACACACACGCACACACATGGGAAAAAACGAGGGGTTCGTTTAAATAAATTTTACCCAAAGCTGTGTCCAGATTTCTGGACCCAGTGTTTCCAGGCATCGAAAGCTGAACACATCATATATTGACTTTTCTTTTGTTCCAGCCGTCCTGGCAAGGGACGTGATTTGCAGTTTATCAGGCTGATTGTCCCAGGAATCTGGTTGTATCACTTCGTACTTTAACCGGTTCAGTACGATGACTTGTATTATATAGTAGTTTCCTAAGCCTATAGACGACTTTATTCGGTTCAGTTAAGCCGCCCTCGTAATGAAAAGGTTACTAATATACCTAAATGCGTCTACTACATAAACAAAATGATTAGCCAGCTCTTTCAGTTTTTATTCAGCAGCACATCCACTAACCTTTCCGAAAATTTCCGAATTACAGTTGAGTTGGGGGCCCCTTTTTCCCTCAGAAATGTCAGTGTCGTGTCAGTGTATACTACTACGCTGTTAGGTCAAGCTAGGTGGGAAAATGGCTCACAGTATGAAAATATGCGAGTAAGGGGAGGTGCGTTGGACTGAGCCGCAAATGAAGGGTTTTGTCGATCATGCATTGCCAACAGATGAAGTAAGTTTATCACGTCCTCATAAATGTGCTGGATCACGGTAGTCTAGCCTCGGGTCCTACACCTCTAAGGAGATAACAGGGGCTTGGCTGTTACCTCTTTACCGTTGCCATTAACTAATCTCCGTGGCGCACAATTTTATCATAAATCATTTTGTTTCCTTTTTTTTTTTTTTTTAACCAACTCTAGTTTGGTTGTGAAGTGTCAGGTAGCGGTAAGGGCGAAGAAAAGAATATATGCAAATAAATCTATACACAAATTAACCGCTTCGGGACGAGGTTTTTTAATTTTTGCTACCACCATACAATTATATTTAGTTCGAGGGATGCTTGGAACTGGCAGGGTTAGTACAGCCTTCACTAACTGGTTCACTACTAGGGGGTGTCCTAGGCGGAATAACACTGGCTGGTATGACGCGTTTAACCCAACCAAATATTCCTAACTCCTTTACTGCTGCAGGTCGCTTCATGGACAATTATTGTTCATCGAATTTGATACAACCATGACATAATATTCAAGTTGTGGTAGGGATCCGGTTTTGTCAGCTGAAAGCAAAGCTGGCTACAATATATATATATATATATATATATATATATATATATATATATATATATATATATATATATATATATATATATATATATATATATTGTGCGTTTATTTGTTTATATGTAAATACCGTTATCATCCTCATCAGCATCAGCATCATCAGTTATTACAAGTCCACTTCTGAACAAAGGCTTCCCCCAACCTTCCCCAAGAATTCCTTGCAAACTTCTCAGTCTCATCTCCCCACCTACTGCCTCGCCTTTTCTGATATTGATAAACCAGGTCCAGTAGAATGGACAGGGCTAGGCACTTTCAAAAGTTAATAAAGGGAGGAACCTTGGGTTTCGGACCAATGAGCTTCGCGACTATGAGCCGATAGGCGGGAGGCGGTACGCTGGGCACCCTTCCATCAACTCCCTACATGCAGCAGCCATGGGACCCAGTGAGTTATATGATGTGGGTCAATGGACTGAAAGTATTAGGAACATGAAAGTCTGTAAATACAAAGCCCGGCCCATTTCCGCCTCGTGGCTATGCTCATGTTTCCTACACATACGTCACTGCGCCCAACATGGCTTTATCATGCAACATCTTATTAGTCTCTCTCTCTCTCTCTCTCTCTCTCTCTCTCTCTCTCCTTTTTCAACCTGAGATAGCTGTATATAAGTCGAAGGAAGAGGGACCAACACTATTAGAAGTAGGAAAACAAATAATGAGAGAGAGAGAGAGAGAGAGAGAGAGAGGGGGGGGGGGAGGAGGAGGGAAACACTGACCCTCAAAAAGAATATTAGGAAAACATTTAGGGCAAAGCGGAGGAGGCTGGACAGGAACAATTAGAGCCAGATTAAAAACTTTGTCATTAATTACCATGATAATAAAAGAAGTTATAGATGGGAGGGGGAGGGAGGACGGGAGGGGGCGAGAGGTTATGAAGGGAGGGGGAGAAAGAGGATGGAAGAGAGAATAGAAAGGAGGAGGGGGATGTAAGATAGAGGAAAGAAGAAGTATGGAGAGGGGAGGGAGAGTGGGATGTGGGGGAGGGGGGAGGATGGGAGGGGAGATAGGTGAAGATTAGTTATGAACGGAAGGGAAAGGTGAAGAGGAGAGAGGAAGAGGGAGGTGGAGGTGGAGGAGTATCAGGAATGGGGGAAGAGGGGAATGAGAAGGAGTATTGGGAGGGGGAGGCAGGGAGAATGGGGTTAGGAAATAGAATAAGAGGGAGGGAAGGGGAGATGAGGAAATGTAATGAGAGGAAGAAGTGCCATGTGCGAGGGAAGTAGGGGATATGAGGTAGGATGATGCAGAGAGGGGTTGTGAGGTAGGCATGGAAGGAGGGAGAGAGAAATTTAAGGGACTAGTCGGACGAGGGAAATGGAAGGAGAGGATAGTTAAATGGGATTGTTATTAGTGGTTTATGATAAGTGGATTATTGTTAAAACTTGTAACGTGCACAAAATGTAGAGGAGAAAACTGAGGCTTGAAGCACTGTGAAGATGAGGTTTCAGGGTGTAATGACTGAGGATCAATGTTTGCGGGATTATAAGGTTGGGTTGTGGCATCTGCAGTTACGCTTCTTGAAGAACTTGACCAAAGGATGGTTCTGCTGGGGAAGGAATGTTATTCAGTCGTAATGTACCACTAGCCTGACTTGTTGTGGGTTAAGCAGTGCTCGGTGCAAGAGAAGGTTTCATATGTCTAATCGTGTCGGTCATCTGGGCTCTCAGATCTTTTATGTAAGAAAGTTCTCGTTTCAGGTCTGCCAGTTCACTGACTTGTCCCCACAGTTCACTCATGTCAAAAGTGTTACATTGGTATTTGCTTCATCATTATTTCGCTGCACAGTGGGATCAGTACAGTTATGTCTGTTAAAATTCTGGAGAGTATCAGGATCAGACACAGCTTGTTAAGTCACCGTAAGTAGAGATTCCCTGGAATGGTGTTCATTCGGGGGGACTGTCATTCAGAGTGGGTTCAAGGAAAGAGGTTTTATAGGAACTTCAGTGAATGGGGATTTAGGAGATTTAGCAGGAGGGTAAAGGTGTTAAGTAGCAGCAGGTGGAAAAGTAACAGGAGCTAAAGGCCTGAAAAAAACATGAGGAAGTGAAGGAAATTGAAAGAGTGGACTGAAAGCTGCTGAATCTACCTCACGCATTATTCCCGTGGGTGAGGTGGATGTGCCTTTTTAAGTAAACCTTAGCAACGACGTGACTGATGGGCGCTACAGAGGAAAGTGTTGCGAGGACGAGGAGGGACATTATTCGGGGAGAGGGAAGGAAATTATTTGCAGAAAGAGGGGAGGAGCAACGTTATTTGGGGAGGAAGAGGGAGGTTATTTGAGGAGGAGGAGGGGAGCTGTTGAGGGTGGAGTTATTTGGATATGGGGAGGGGAGTTATTTGAGGGAAGGAGTTCTTTAGGGAGGGGAAGGGACAAGGGAGGATGGTACGACAGGGAAGGAGAGATGAGAAGGTACTGTTTCTCTCGTACGTGAAGGGGTGGAAGGGGGGGGGGGATATGAGGATTTAAGGTGGGGGAGAAAGAAAGGATCAAAGATAAGAGGGAGCTGTTGGAAGTAAGTGAGAAAGGGGGAGGGGAGTTATGTAGGAAGGGGATGGGTGTGAGTGGTTGGAGAGAGAGAGAGAGAGAGAGAGAGAGAGAGAGAGAGAGAAAGAGAGAGAGAGAGAGAGAGAGAGAGAGAGAGAGTTGATATATAAGGAACGTGATATAAAAAGATATAAAGGAAAGTGAGAAAGTAGAATAAGGAGGATATGAAGATGCGGTGAGGGAGAACGGGAGGAGGGTGATGGTGTCTGTGAGCAGCGTCGGGTTATATTACACATAAACTGGATCTGGATTGGCCTTTGTTTATTAGACTTCTTTGTTATCTTCTCTCTCGGTGTGTCTGAATCCTGCCTCACCACATCATCTGGTGGGAAAAAGGATGATGATGATGATGATGATGACAATAACTAATGATGATGATGATCATGATGACTGATGATGGTGATGAGGGTGATGATGATAATGGATGATGACTGGCGGTGGCGGTGACGGCGTCGGCGAGGAGGAGGAGGAGGATATATCATTGTCTTGCCACTGACAGTAGTTGTAGTAGTAGTAACTGAAACACAACCTTTTAAGGCTTTGTCTGCAAACATCTTGTATTTTGAGCTAAGTTATAGGAAGTTGCTTGTTGATGTACTAATGTGCATACCTAAGCCGGATAAGATATCCCCAAGAGTTTTAAAGGGATGAAAAAACGAACAGCAGTAGCATGCAAGATTCTGTAAACCATAATTTGAGATAAAGTAATGAAATATTTAAAATAATTGTATCAGATATTTACAGTACAGACTCCAGAACAATCATTCGTGTTTTACAAGGCTCCCTGACTTTTGCCACGATATTATTGACATGCACGATAAGTCTAAATACGTTGATAAGCTCTATCTTCACTTTCAGAAAGTATTCGATTAAGTTATCCATTTAAAAAATCTTAGGAAACTTAACAGTCCATTGTTTCAGTGAATATTTAATAAAATGGATGGCAATCTTTAATTAGTAGGACGAAATCAGAGTGTACGAATGTTACAGGCAGTGTGCCAGAAGGTTCAATTTTGGGTCCCATTCTATGTCTAATCTATATCAATGATACTGACAGATAGCTGTGTTGTAAAATTTCCAGATTTACTGACGACATAAATATTGGCAATGGAATCGATACACCTGAACAATGCCAGATAACTTAGAAAGATCTTGCTAAGCTGTTCATTTAGACTCAGGTGTAGCAAATGGATAAACAACAAAGGCCTGAATACTTGCAGTAAAAACGAAAAGTTACCTATACTGTGAATAATACTTATCTTTAAAAATGTCATCCAAGAAACTGGATGAGAAATAATCATAACAAATCTTTTAATACAGCGTTTACAGTGCACAGAGGCAATAGGGAAAGCTAAGTGGCTGAATTCACAGAAAGAGCATTCGAATTCAAAACAGCGGGTATCATTCTACCCTTGCATAGTTTATTAGTATACCAGCACCTGGAGTAGCTACTCAGTTTAGTTATGGTCACCATATTACAAAAGAAAAAAAAAAACAAATAAATTAGAAAGTGTCAGGGAAGACTGACCAAGGTAATACCCCGACTGAGGAACAGGCCGAACTAGGAACGAGGAGCGTTTCGAACGGTTAGGTCTGTATATCTTGTCAAAGCACAGACTACGCCGTGGTCAGATTCAAGCATAGAAGATTTATAAAGGACCTGATAATATGGAAGTCGCTAAGTACTTCAAAATAGAAAACTACTGGGGAAGTAATGATCATGAAGTTACTGGGAAATCTTTCCAGTCAAATTAAGCAAAGCATTTCTTCTAAGTAGAATTTCATGGAACAAGCCGCCTACAGATGTTACTGGCTGATGTTTTAATAGCTCTTAAAAGACGTTTGGACAAACATCTAACTTCTAATCCCTACTGACCACGTTCATACTTGTCTAACATTAAAGACTATTATTTTCCTCTCATCCATATCGCTGGAAGTCCAGCAACAACACATCATTGCGTTAGGCAGTTAGTGGCACATTTCCTCTACAGACTAAGTCAGTGTAATATATAATTTTCCACTCATCCTTTCCTGTGAAATTTCCGTGACAGTTTTCCAATTCTCAGTGACTTGCCTTGTCGCTTTTTCCTCCCGGCTTTGACAGAAGGTTTAGTGGGGGAGGTGAGTGAGCACCTTCTTGCCTAGTATCCGTAGCTCCAGTCCATAAAATATCATAGTTACAGTCTTATCTGTATGAACAGTAAAATAATAATAATAATAATAATAATAATAATAATAATAATAATAATAATAATAATAATAGTAATAATAATAATAATAATAATAATAATATTAATAATAATAATAATAATAATAATAATAATAAAATAGGTCTGTTGCTGTTTATTTGCTTTGGTGTTTCTTTTCGTTCATTGGAGTGCTTATATGTATGGATCCGTATATTTAGGGATATGTGTTAATCAGTAATGGTTTCGGGTACTAAAATGATTGCATGTGCACTGTGGAAATAACTGTGCACATGTATGAAACTGGAAGTTCTATACCTCCACCCACCAAAGGTGGAGGAGGCATTAAGTGATCGGTTTAGCCGTGCGTGGGTGTGTGCGTGCGGTCTTAACATTTTGGGGGGCGCGATATCTCCTGAACCCATCCACATATTTCCACCAGACTTTTGTCAGTACCGTAGTATGAGAGATGATGAACTAATTAGGTCGGCTAGGTCAAGGGGTCAAAGGCCAAGGTCATATGGGGTCGACTTAGCTTATCCTTGTGAGCGCGATATCTCCTAAACCTCTCAACAGATTTCGACCTAATTTCTGTTAGTGAAACAATATGAAAACACCATGAACTGATTAGGCCAGCAAGGTCGAAGGGTCAAAAGTCAAGGTCATATGGGTGTGGGTGCGATATCTCCTGAACCCCTTGACGGATTTCGACCAAACTTTTGTCAGTGATACAGAATGAAGGGACGTGAACTCATTAGGTCAGCTAGGTCAAGGGGTCAAATGTCAAGGTCATATGGGGTTGACTTAGTTTATTTTTAATATCATTTTAACGCGCAATTAACCCTGTCATGGAGACTGTATGGCGAGTACGTGCACAAGGCTTGGTAAAGGCATATCGAGGGACACTTTGCGTCGACAGGTCGGGGCCCGAGTTCTCGACGTTTCATTATTATTATTATTATTATTATTATTACTGTTACTATTATTGTTGTTGTTGTTCTTGTTCT
Source organism: Coenobita brevimanus (assembly GCF_032717465.1). NCBI lineage: Eukaryota > Metazoa > Arthropoda > Malacostraca > Decapoda > Coenobitidae > Coenobita > Coenobita brevimanus. Next base: position 23,903,116 of record NC_137007.1, on the reverse strand, counting down.
TGTTCGTGTTGTTATTGTTTAAGTAAAGCAGTGATATCGGTACTTGTTTAAGTAGGCCTACCAGTAGCAATATTATTCGTGCGGAATGAGGTTTTGTCATTAGCCGTTCTGTTATTAGCTGTTATTATAAATGAATGTTAATGTCAACACACTCATCACTTCCAGTGGCCAAGTCTGAAGTCTGGTGATCCCTTTTTTATGCTTTGAAGTTTGACCCCACAAAATAAAATGTAGATCTTTTAGAATATTATACACACTCAGGTTCGTATTCTCAAGAGTTTAGGAGGGTATCTAGCACTTCATGAACGATTTATTATGCTTATTACAACTTCTTACCCCTGTGGCGGGGGGGACACAATCTGCCCGCACTATGGGGTGGTACTACTACTCTGCGGCCAGGCTGTGTTAGGAAGAATACTGCCACCGTATTCCCTGCGTGTCGTAAAAGGCGACTAAAAGGGGCAGGGTGAGGGAACTAGGGACCCCCTCCTCTGTTTGTTAGTTCCTAAAAAGAGACAGGCCAGAGAAAGGGATGGGGGATTGAGTTATCCCCGTACCCTGAAGATTGGGTCTATGAATGTGCGTGGATGTAGTACGATTGAGGCTAAAAGGGAGGAGATTGGGAGAATGTTTGTGAGAAGAAAGTTGGATGTGTTGGCTTTCAGTGAAACGAAGATGAAAGGGAAGGGTGAGTCTATGTTTGGAAGTGTGAATGGAAGATTGTCAGGTGTTGATAGAGGAAGGGCAAGAGAAGGTGTGGTCTTGTTAGTGAGTCCGGAAGTACAGCAGTGTGTGATTGAATGGAAGGAAGTGTCATCGAGACTGATGTGGGTGAAAGCGAAATTTGAACGTGAGTTGTGGGTGTTTGTGAGTGCATATTGGCCTGGTAGTGAAAAGGATAAAGAAGAGAGGGGGGTCCTTCTGGAATGATGTTGATGAGTGTCTGCAGTGTTTTGGAGCAAATGTGAATGTGGTAATGATAGGAGATCTGAATGCTAGAGTGGGAAATATAGCAGTTGAAGGTGTAGTTGGTATGCATGGTGTGCCTGGAAGAAATGAAAATGGGGATCGAATGATAGGGATGTGTGTTGAGCAAGAGATGGTGATTGGAAATACGCTGTTCGAGAAGAAAGATATTTACAAATATACATGGGTGACACGAGGTTGGAATGGTTGTGGATAAAGCATTGATGGACTATGTGGTTGTGTCTAGGAATGTAATAGGAAGATTGTTGGATGTGAGAGTTCTGAGAAGGGAGGGTGGAGGTATGTCTGACCACTACCTGGTGGAGGAAAAGTTAAGAGTAGGTAGGAGATTGGTGAGAGCTAGGAGGGTTAGGTGTGGCAGGGAGGTTTTGAAAGTGAATGAGTTGGATAAAAGAGAGAAAATGATAGAGTATCAGGAGAAATTGAAAAATGAGTGGAACGCAATGAAAGTTCAGGAAAATGGCAGTGTGGAGGAGGAGTGGCAGTTGTTTAAGAATGCTGTGGTGGGGCATGCAGAGATGTGCGGTGTGACACGTGTGGGTGGTGGTGTAAGAAAAGGAAGTGAATGGTGGTGCGAGGAAGTAAGTATGGCTGTGGCTGAGAAGAGACGTGCATATGAAGTGTGGCTGCAGAGGAAGGATGAGGTGTCATATGAGAGGTATAAGGAAAAGAGGAATAGGGCGAGAAGGGCTTTGCGTGATGCTAAAGTGGCAGCAGATGAAAGGTGGGGTAGGCGACTGACTGAGAATTTTCAACAGAATAAGAAAATGTTCTGGAAGGAGGTGAAAAGGGTGCAAAAGGGAGAGTCTGGGAAGGAAGAGCGAGTAAAAGCAGAGGATAGAAGGATGTTAATTGAGATGGATGCAGTAAGGAAGAGATGGTCAGAGTATTTTGAAAGATTGTTAAATGTAGAGGAGGAAAGGGTGGCTAAGATTGTGGCGGATGGAAGGGTGCAAGGAATAAATGTGTTGGGAGAGTTGAATGATTCTTTGATCACAAAGGAGGAAGTGGAGAAGGTAGTAAAGGAGATGAAAACAGGGAAAGCTGCAGGTATGGATGGGTGTGCTGTGTAATACCTGAAGGGTGGTGGAGTGACTATTGTTGACTAGTTAGTAAGATTGTTGAATGTGTGCTTTGTGAAAGGTATGGTGCCAATTGACTGGGCAAGTGCTCGTGTGGTCCCTTTGTATAAAGGCAGGGGTGATAAGTAAGAATGTACTAGCTTTAGGGGTATAAGACTGTTGAGTGTTGTAGGTAAGGTGTATGGTAGAGTGTTAATTATGAGAGTTAGAGAGGGTACAGAGGGAGTGATTGGTGATGAGCAGTGCGGCTTTAGGAGAGGGAGGGGATGCGTGGATCAGGTGTTCGCTGTGAGACAAGTGTGTGAAAAGTATTTGGCAAAAGGGAAGGATGTGTTTTGGGCATTCATGGATTTAGAGAAAGCGTATGATAGAATTGATAGGGAGGCTTTGTGGACTGTTTTAAAATTGTATGGACTTGATGGTAGGTTACTAAAATGGGTGAAAAGTTTTTATGTAAATAGTAGAGCGTGTGTAAGAGTGGGAAATGCCGTGAGTGATTGGTTTCCCGTGAGAGTGGGACTGCGACAGGGATGTGTGATGTCGCCTTGGTTGTTTAATATTTATATGGATGGTGTTGTAAGGGAGGTGAATGCAAGAGTTTTAGGTGGAGGTCTGAGTCTGGTGAATGTTGATGGTGGAGAGTGGAATCTGAAGCAGCTGCTGTTTACAGATGATACTGCACTGGTGGCTGATTCAGAGGAGAGATTGAGACAGTTGGTAGAGGAGTTTGGAAGGGTGTGTGAAAGGAGGAAATTGAAAGTAAATGAGAGTAAGAGTAAAGTGATGAAGTGTACTAGGTTAGTAGATGGTAGGGGGCTGAATATAGTTTTGAATGGCGAGTTGCTTGAGGAGGTAGAGTGTTTTAAATATTTAGGGTCACATGTTGCTGTGGATGGAAGAATAGATGCAGAAGTGTAGTTTAGAATGAATGAAGTAGGTAAGGTGCTGGGAGGAATGAAAAAAGTGTTTAGATGTCGTTTGCTTAGAATGGATGTAAAGAGAAGGCTGTATGAGGGTGTTGTGGTACCGACTGCATTATATGGGGCTGACACATGGACTATGGGTGTAGCAGAGAGGAAACGTTTGAATGTAATGGAGATGAGGTGTCTGAGGAGTATGTGTGGAGTGACGTGCATGGATCAAGTGCAAAATGATGAAGTGCGAAGGAGAACTGGAGTTGTTCGGGAGATGGCTGGTAGATATGAGCAGAGGGTGTTGCAATGGTTTGGGCATATGGAGAGAATGGAAAATGAGCGATTGGTGAAAAAGATAACTAGATCCGATGTGAGAGGTGTAAGGCTGAGAGGGAGACCATGAATAGGATGGATGGACAGTGTGAAGAGAGCGCTGGATGTGAGAGGGATGTCTGTTGAGCAAGGAAGAGTGGCTGTGCGTGACAGAAATAAATGGAGAGAAATTGTGAATGAATAAATGATGACGCAGCCCTGAGGGGATATTTTCCCGCATTTGGTCTGATCAGCTAATCAGGTCAGGTGCGGGTAAGGGGATGGGTCTATTATGATGTGGCAGGGGTAAACCAGCTCTGCTGTCTGGCCCTGCTGCAGATATCACTGATTGCACTGCGCAGTTGACCCTTGTGCGGTGTGATGCGGTGAGGATCTGTCCCTTCTCCCCTCTGGGGCTAAGATGTGAATGAATGTGTTTGAATGGATTAGTAAATTGGGAGTGTGTCGTCCTGTCTCGGCTACCTCCCTTTCCTTGGGGGAAGCAGCCTAGGTATATAGATAGATAGATAGATAAAAAAAATCGTTTCAGTACCTTGACGTCTTTCATGTCTTTCTAGCCCCTTCCAGACAGTATTAGTGAACACTGGAGAGGCTTTTCGAACTGGCTGGGTCAGATATAGCCTTCATAAACCCCTATACCCTGAGAGAAGGTCTCCTAAGTTGAATTAGATAATCTGTCGTTAAAACAAAACGAAAAAGATGTCTTCAAGGTCAGGCGATTAGACTGGACCAAGATTGCATTAAAACACACACACACACACACACACACACACACACACACACACACACACAGGGGGGGGGGAGGCTATAGGTATGTCAGATGCAGGAGTAAACTTGTGATGAAGAGAGACGCCCCCTAAGCTATAGACAGTAGATACAGGCTTGGGTGAGGCTGTCTGCATGAGCCTCACCAGAATCACTCAGCGAAGGGTATGGGTGGCCAAGTGAAAGATGTGGGGTTTAATTCGGCCATCATGACATGGCGCTGATTTTTGTAATTTCGCAGCTCTATTCCTGTAGCTCAGTGATAGAAGACAACAATTTTACTGATCAGCATCTTTTTTATAACACTTCTTCGTGACTAGCATCATAGTTTAGTGTTAGTTTCATGATACAAAACATTGTTAAAAATGATTAGATGGTAATTTTAGGCCAAGTTAAAGTGAAAGGGATATAATTATTCTTTTATAGTGAATGAAGTGAGTTGGTAGTGATAGGTGTGAGTTAGTAAATTTATGCTGCTCCCCCTAGTGCTTGTGTTCTGCCTGTCCTTGGTGGTGGCCATTCATACCAACTTTCATCCTTAAAGGAAAAAAAAATAATAGAACGAAAACGACAGAAGAATAACAACAAGCTTTGGGTCTGTGAGGTGAAAGAGGCTCTAGAGGATAATGTGTTGTGTGTGTGTGTGTGTGTGTGTGTGTGTGTGTGTGTGTGTGTGTGTGTGTGTGTGTGTGTGTGTGTGTGTGTGTGTGTGTGTGTGTGTGTGTGTGTGTGTGTGTGCGTTTGTTTCCTTGTGTATGCATGTGTGCTTCTTTATATGCTAATGTGTGTGAGAGTCTGTGTGTGTGTGTGTGTGTGTGTGTGTGTGTGTGTGTGTGTGTGTGTGTGTGTGTGTGTTTTATAGATAAAAAAAAAAAAATAAGGCTGAAAGCCAACAAAACTTGTTCCATCCAAACAAAGGATAAACAACAAACAATCAGCAAGATCCATACATTTCATGATGTTTGGACAAAATGCGTATAATGACATCAGGGTCATACGCAGTGAGAAATGTAGACTGAGAAAGAGAGGCCTAAACTGCAGAACAGTAACGATAGATAGGAGAGAGAGGGGGGGGGGGGAACACCGCGGCTAAGAGAGAAAGGCTGAAGGAGCTTTAAAGAAGGTGAGTTAGAGACGAAAAGCTTTTGACTTCACTCTACCTCTAACCCAGCTTTCTTCCCTCTATCCCCCCTCTCCACCCTCCCTACCTCCCCTTCTGTCTTTCTCCCCATCTCGCTACATACACGCTTTTATATTTAGTCTCTGTTCAGGCCTAAAGAGGATGCAGATCGCGTCAGAGCTTGTATCATCTATTAAAAAAAAAAAAAAAAAAAAAAAAAAACAGGAGCACTCAGGGCCGAATATATGGCCTTTCCTTGTCACCTTGACCTTCGACAAATCACTCTCACAGTCGAATTACTTCAGTCTTGCCTGACCATTAACTCTTCCGCCGTTTTGGTTCAGATAAGGTCAGAACTATTTGGGTTGACTGCACCCTGTAACCTTGGCCTTTGGCCTTTCCCAGTGACCGTGACCATTAACTGATTTATCTCAAAATCGATGCTCTGTATCCTTGTTTTTAATTTAAATCGTTCCACAAAATAAAGTCTTCATCGGATAAAACTGTTTAAGTTGACCTTGGCAAGCGACCTTGACCTTTGACCTATGGTTCTCAAATTCACATGATAGGTCAGCATTTTGGATGATCTTCAGCCCATCCACAAACTATTATACAAATCAGAGCAAAACTGTCGTAGTTATTAGCTTTACACACGGACACGTGATTCAAATTTTGACCTTGCCGTGTGACCTTGACTTTCGACTGATTGTTCACAAAATTGAATCCCTTCGTTTTTGCCTGGTGCTTCCCCTGACTTTGGTTCAGATCAGATCAAAACTGTCTGAGCTGTCCCTGCCTTGTAACCTTGGTCTTTGACATTTCTTGGTGACCTTGACGTTTGACTCATTGTTCTAAAAACTATAGGTTTTCTCTTGGGTTACCCCTTAACCCGTCCAACAAGGTTGGAGAAAACCCTTATTTTGCCCCCCTCCCCTGCGCACACACACACACACACACACACACACACACACACACACACACACACACACACACACACACACACACACACACACACACACACACACACTCACCGCCCAAAACATAACACCTGTTATTCTCTCTGCAAGTTGGGGGTGTACGTAAAAAAACAAAAATGTTGTGGGTGTAACACTTCCAGTACCATCACTTTTGAGTAATTACTGGAGTTAGTAAAGTGCGCTTTGTGAGCGTGTGACGAGCGAGCGACCGTTTGTACACTCATGACTACTAATCTCTGACCAGCGGGTTAGCCAAAGTCGTGGCCAGGCGTAGGCTACACTATCAGACACGTTCAACCATTGTTCCAGAAAAGTTTAGTGCTTCCATGTACAATTTTCTAAGAATCACTAAAACACTTTCGCTTTGCATATGATAGTACTTTTTCAAGTAATGTATATGCATTTTAAGAAATAGACATGAAAGTTGGTCGTCGTAGCTGTTATTTTTAGTATGTAATGAGTGTGTGATGCTATTTGACATTCATACTGAGTTTTATTAATCTGTTCAGTACGTCACTGACCTATTTCGTGAGGCGAGCCTTTAACGGAGCCGTTGACAGGTGATAGTGGAGAGATATCCACGACTACCACAGCAGCTGGCACCCACACAACATATTCAAAGTATGCTTTATAATACTATCTATCTATCTATAGCCCGACGCCCTAATCCCGCAAAGGGTGGCCGCAGACAAAACGCCTCCAAGTCGCTCTGTCACCATGCATTTGACTGCCCTGCCCCCAACTCACTCCCCCCTCCCTCATATACCTCTCAACTCCATCCCTCCATCTCATCCTCGGTCTTCCCCTCCCTCTCCCTCCCTCCACTTCACCTACATACACCTTCTTAGTCAGTCTTTCATTCTCCATTCCCTCCACATGTCCAAACCACCTCAGTGTATTTCTCCTAATTTTCTCATCCACATCCATATCCACCCCACAACGTTCCTTCACTTCTTCAAAGGTCAACCTGTCCCTCCATGTCACTCCACATGCTCCTCTTAAATAACTCATTTCCACTGTTCTCACTCTTGACATGTTCCCCTCTAGCAAGGTCCACGCCTCGCTTCCATACGTCAGGGTAGGGATCACAATACTGTCATGCAGTGACATCTTAACTTCCATGCTCACCTCCCTATTTCTCATCACTGCTTTCAGTTAACCAACAACCGTCCTTCTCTGCTGTACCCTTTCAAGCAGTTCATCCCCAAAAGTTCCATTCTTCCTCGTCAGACTACCCAAGTACTTGAATGCACTCACATAATACTAACTGACAAAAATTTACCATTACTCGTTACTTTGAACTACTTGTTTTTTTCTAGTCATATCAGGCTCCGTTACCATCCAGTGGGAATAGTTGTGCAATTACTACGCGACGTTTAGGTGCATGCCCCCTCTGGTCAAAATGTGCAGCAGTTAATGCCTCTAATTCATAAATGATTAATTTATATGATGCAAATATCCACATACAGTGGCACGTGCGTGTTTACTTGATGGAAATTGCCCAACTGCAGATTGATTGACGAAATGTCAGCCCCTGTCATAAACGCAGATTACTATAATATGGAAGAGAAACCATAAAAATATGGTAATATTAATCAGAGATATAAGCAGTAGAAAGCTTCAAAACACCTGGTTGCAGTTCTTTGCCGCACCCAGTAGTGTAGAGGCTGTGTTCGAATTCGTGGCTCGTGTGTGGTCATAACACTTCCCGCCACGCGTCTCTGGTCAGAGATTAGTGATCATGAGTATACATACGCCTATCATCATAATTTCATCTTGGTATAAAATTTCAGCATTTCTGGTGAGGTAGTTGAACAATAACCGAAGAATAATTGAGCTAAAATATATACTTTCTCACGTTTTCCCTCTCTTACACTGTCTTTCTGGATGTGTATATAGTGAGGCACCGTAGCAGTTATCACAAGCGGAAGGTTTAATTCTCTGCTTCCGACTTGCCGTGTCAACAAACTGCGTCGGTAAACGCTTGGCTACTATCGAATGATAAAATCCAGAAATGGGGCGATTACCCTTGCTGATTTCACCCCCTAAACATAGAAAAAAAAAAAAACTTTCACGTAATATTATGAGCGCAATATCCGATTTTGTTAAAATTCATGCAAGAAAACATTGTATTACAACAAGAAATCTACTTTAATTCGATTTTATAATGGAGCATGTAAATTGAAGCCCTCGGTACATTCCCTTGGAAAGCTGGGATTCCAAAGGGTTTCTTTTGTCTCATGAGTAAGTATATGGCAAAAAACAAAATCTTTTTAATGTATCTACTACCTGCTGAAAGAATCTCTTCTCTACCTTACATCGAAGAAAAGTTATTAGCCTCTGAAAACCATCACAGTCGGGCCGGGTCGTGTCGGGCCACTCATTTCTCAGCTGAACGTAAAAATCGCTTCGCTCGCTGCGCTTGCTCGCTCGTAATAACAAATGATAATTCTGGTTAATATTCAGCAAACCTCTTCACCATGAATAATACAGATCCTGACAGCAGGTCCCATATTGCCAATGAGGAGTATGAGGCGTAAAGGACCGAAGCTAAATTGTCCACCATAGCCCAGACCACTGAAGGGCAGGAAACCGACCTATGCCTCTGACAGCACCACATGACAGAAAACCTCCAAAAACTCCCTGGAGTTTAGAACCCAAGCACAAGCAAATGACCTCACAGCCACTAGAACTCTAGGCGTTGGAAGAGCTGTAGACATTTCTTTACACTGTAACGAAGCTGTGTCACTGCAATGACAGGCACGTTCGGAATTGTGTTCCATTAGTTCGGTGCCCCAGACGTGCAAAATTAGTATTGACCGCAATTGTACACCTTGGTAGGTGATGGTATGGTGTAGTTATTGCTTGCCTCTTGAATTATCACGATTAAAAACTGGCCAAACACATCCCTGCCTGCTGTAGGAATGAAAAGTGTGAAACGAGATACTGTATTTTTATGTGACAGCAGTATGAAGCACACGACAAAAGAGTATGAGAAGGAAAGCAACTCCCTGACGTTCATGGAGGAATGAAGAATATGGAAGGCAGGATACGTTACTGGCATGAGATGGTCGGCTAACTTTTGCTCGTGACAGTCATTCTTGCCCAGGTGCTGTTGTAACCCCGAGTGGCCATACAAGCTGAACCTCACACCACCATCGTCACAAGAGCCACCCCACCTGCTCTAAGGCTATTGTGGCCCTAGGGTCGCATTTTTATACTTTTCTGAACTAAAGTTATGTGAAATATTGCTTGTTCATACTTTTTTCACAGCAACCAAACATTTCACAACTAAAGAAGAGCATATGTTGCAATGAGAATATAAGAACATCAGGAATATTACTGTTAATAAAACCCTGGCTTGGAGACTTGCTTATGCTACAAATTTGTCAAAATCCTTTATAAAATCGGTGTGTGCAGCAGGGGGGGGGGGTTGTAATGATGACAATTCATTTTCCAGCTTTTACAGAAAATATTTTTGAGACTGTCTCGTTAAAACGGTATTTGACGTCCTCACATAAAGCGAGACCAACACATCATAAAAACACCCACTCATATCACTAACCCAGAGCTGAATGACATGTCTCTAGCATATCACAATACAAATGTTGAGTATTTTTGCTGAACTGGTTACATATGAGGCCATGTGAGAACCCTGTGTGCTGATGGACTACTTAACCCTAAATGTAGGTTTATGTCCAGTTGTCCACAGTCGGATGCTTGTCTCCACCGTTTGTTTCAAGCACTTATATGAAACTGTGCAAAAAAAAAAAAATGTATAGAAAAAGGACTTGCCCTTTAATTTCGCTTGCTTAGGGAACTATTTAGCACCTTCTCCTTCAGGAAGTTACTTTATACACTGTACACTGATATTTGCTTCAGTCTTACTTATGTCTTTTATTTGTATCTACTTCGTTTTAATCATCAAAATATATAACTATTTTAATGTGCCTTATATAAAAATAAATTGGCAAGAAAACGAAGCAAGGGACCTCCTCACCCTTCGCTAGGAAAGGTCATGAAAGGTCAATACAATGGCCGACCTATGATTTTGACACAGCGAGAATGTTCAGTGTGGCTGGACAGGAGGCGACAGGGACAGTGAGAATTTTGTTGAACATCATCATGGTTATCATCGTTGTCGTCGTCGTCGTCGTCACCATCGCCATCATCATCATCATAATTATCACCATTTAACTCTGTTCTCATTAATAAATAGGATGGAATGAAGAGATGAGGTACATTTTACTTACTTTATAGAAGGAAGGAGTTAAATAATTATTGTTACGCAGAAAGTTAAACTACTTCATTACAATGACGTATATTTTATTTTCTTCCAGACAATGATATTCAGGTCAGGGGAGACAGTTGGAAGTAGATGAGTTTTAAATGGATAAATGGATAGATAGATGGATAGATACATAGATAGACAGATAGATAGATAGATAGACAGACAGATAGATAGATAGATATCCTTCAATAGCGAAGTACTTCAGCAATCTGGAATAAATTGTGTGGCAGCACAACAATAATATACGGTTAACATTATAAGGCTGAAGGGGCTGAACACCTCCAGAACAATAACCTCTTTTTTAATCCTTGCTGATGTCTGGAGGTTACACTCGACTTAGGGCAACAGTCTCGTGGTGAAGGAGTGTAACAACCTCTGTTAGTCCAGTCGCAGCGCTGACGTATGTATTATATTATTCTTGCTGCTGTCTTCCACCATATGACTTCATTAAGTTTAAAAAGAGACCCTCGGAGTGAAGAGGTTAAACATTCCTTGCCAGGGGCCTTGACTAATTACACACACACACACACACACACACACACACACACACACACACACACACACACACACACACACACACACTGATTAGGTTCCTATTTAAAGTTTGGGTCCGACGAACTCCACCCTGAGGAAGATTGGAGGGGAGGATGGAGAAGGAGGGAGGGAAAGAGGGAGTAAGGAAGGAGAAGAAAGGAGGGAGAAGAGAGGAAGCATGCGACAACAGGAGACTATGAAGAGGTGAGAGTGAGGAAGAAGGATGAAAACAGAATGGGTAAGAGGAGGAGAGAGGCAGAGGACAGAGGTAATGTGATTAAAAACAGACACAACGGGAAGCATAGGGAAGTTAGAGAGAGAGAGAGAGAGAGAGAGAGAGGAGGGGGAGAAAGAGAAATTTTTATTGGGAGAGAATGAAGTGGCAAGAGAGCAACGGAGAAGAGGAGAAGAGAATAAAAACAACAGGGAGAATTATTGAATTTGTAACACAGACGAAAAAGCACCAGAAAAACCGTGCAGAAAAGAAAGAAAAAAGGAGAGAGGTAAAAAGGAGGGAGCGAAGAAAGAAAAAAGGGGGAGAGGAACGGAGAGGGAAAGTGGAAGAGAAGGTAAAGGAAGGAAGGAAGGATGGAAGGGAACAGAGAAGGACAAGAGGAGAGAGAAAAAAGGAAGAATGAAAATAAATGAGAGGAGAGGAGAAGAAAAAAACAGGCGAGAGGAACAACAACATGTTAATCGATAAGAAGGGAAAGTGTAAGAGAGAAAGTGAAAGAGGGAGCGACCAGAGAAGGGAGGGGAAGCTAAGGTAAGGGGGAGGGTTGGGGGGGACAAGAGGGAATTATGATATGGAGATTGAGGAGGGATGATGAAAACAGAGGGGGGAACGACAGGACAAAAACAACATTGAGAAGTAACAGGATTTAATAGAGAGAAAGGGAGGTGTAAAAAGAAATGAAGGAGGAAAAGAGACAGGGAGGAAGGGGAAAAGATGGAAGGATGAAGGAGAAATAGACAAGAATAGATTATTTAGTGTGAAAGTGTGAAGAGGGGTGGAGAGGAAAGGAACAGTACGATGAAAAACAAGACAACTGAAACAGATACAAAACAGAGATAAGGCAACGTAACAAAAGAAAGTGAGGAAGAGTATGAAACAAGAAAATTTAACCTCTTCATCTTGAGGACATCATTTTTATTTCTGTTCATCTTAGAAAACCTTGTAGTGAAGAGGTTAATGAGGACTGTGACTAACCCCTCCTGCTCAAAAAAAAAAAAAAAAAAAACTTTCCTTCTTTGAATAACATCATCAGATAAAAACAAAATGCAAATGGTGTCCTAGGCCTGAAGGGGTTAAGAGAGGAAAACGTAACAGGGGTGAGAGAGAGAGAGAGAGAGAGAGAGAGAGAGAGAGAGAGAGAAGGGAGGGAGAGATTATATTACACACAGATTCGTGTCCCTATTAAGGTATGAATATTAATAAAGGTGGAGAGGTTGTGAAGGTGATGAAGATTGCACAGTACCTTGAGCTTCCTTTCTCCTTGGATTCATGTCCCTAATTATATATGAATGTTGGAAATGTTTAATATGATGAAAATGAAGTTGAGTTGATACTGACCTTAAGTGAAGTGCTCTTTAACATTCCATTCATATCCTTAAACCTCTCAGTAAGGGAAGGGCAGATTTTGCTGTATTCTTCTTGCGTTTATACCATTGATGTCACCGTATGGAAGACCTCTCGTAATGTATGGGTTATTAAAAGTTACTGAATTATGTAGCTGACCACTCCAGACCGAAAATGCGATGTAAAGCTGAAAATTGTGGTCTGGAGATCGTAAAAACATAATATATAAGTTGTTAAGGTAGTGAAGGACTTAATGAGATGCGTATGCTGGAAAGACTGCAGGTGTGGTGAGGTGGTGTAGAGGAAGAGAGAGAGGTACAAAAAGGGAGGTGAGAGAGACGATGAGAGAGGATAGGAGGAGGAAGTGACAGAGAAAGAGGGAGAAAAGAAGGAAAGCGAGAGAGAGAGAGAGAGAGAGAGAGAACACAGGATTAAAACAGAGAGCAAAGAGAGAAAATCCAATACAGGAAGGAGACGGACAGAATGAGATAGAGGGACGAAGGAGAGAGTAACAAAAGATGAAAGAGAGAAAAAGGAGGAGAGAAGGAAAGGACAGAACAGTGGAATCGTTAAAACACACACACACACACACACACACACACACACACACACACACACACACACACACACACACACACACACACACACACACACACACACACACACACAAGAGAGGGTACAATACATGAAGAAAAGGAAGGGAATGAGAGAGACGGGTGAATGAGGAAACGACAGAGAAGGAAGGAGGGAAGAGGAAACGGGAACAAAAGGAGAGGGATAAAAGGATAGAAACAGAAACAGGAATGGGAGGCAGAGTAAAACAAGAAGAAGGAAATGAGAGAGAAAGGTGAAAGGAGGAAGCAACAGAGGAGAGAAGGAAGACGAACGAAGAAAAGGAGTGGGCGATAGAATGAAGGAAGGAAGGAGAGAATGGGGAAGGAAGTGACAGTGGAGGGAGAGAAGAAGGAAACACAAAAGAGAGTATAAAAATAACAGGATTAACACAGACAGGGAGAGGAGAGAAGATAAAGACCAGACAGAAGAGGGGAGAGGAAAGAAGAATCGATAGCGGAAGTGAAGGAAGAGCAATAAAGAAAGATGTGAGAGAAAGATAACAGAATTAAACTGAGAAAAGAGGGGAGGTACAGCAGAGGAAGGAAAGGGAAGGAATGAGAGAGAGGGAGGGGAGAGAGAGGGGGGTGAATGAGGACGTGACAGAGTAGGAAGAAAGGAGGGGAAGAGGAAAAACGAAGGAAAGGAAAGAGCGACAGAATTACTAAACCGGAGAGAGATGGGAAGATATAAAAATGGAGAAAGAGAGAATGTGAAGGAGAAAGTGACAGAAAGGGAAGGAGGGAAATAGAAAGAAACGAAGGAAAGGAAAGAATAATGACGGGATTGAAGAGGAGAAGGAGGGGGGGGAAGGAAGAAACAGTAAAGGAAGGAAAGAAAGGGAATGAGAGAAAAGGGTGAAGGAGGAAGAGACAGGGAGGGATGGAGGGATGAGGAAGAAATGAAATAAAAGTAAAGAAATAACAAGAGAAAATCAACAGAGAGGGTGAGAGAAAGAGAGAGAGAGAGAGAGAGAGATTAACCCCTTCAGCACGAGGACGTCTGCTTGTATTCATGCTAACAACAGACGATTTTATTCAGCTTTAGGGAGACTGTGAGTAGGAAAGGATAGCAACATTCTCCATTAACCCTGTCGCTACCAGATGCCTCTCCACAAACAGCATAAAGCCGTCTGTTGATGACAGATATCAAGTTTCAAAAAAGATGCTCTCGTGGTGAAGGAGCTGAGAGAGAATGGGGGAAGGAGGGAGTATGAAACGATGATGTCAGGGAAAAAAAAGAGGCGATAAATTGGAAAGAATGAAAGGAAAAGAAGAAACAAAGAAAGAAAAAACAAGAACGAAGGTGAGAAAAGAGGGAAGGAAAATGGGCGTATTCACGAACGTGAATGAAAAATAAACAGATACACAGAACGATAGAGGGATAAAAAGAGAAGGAGGGGAGGGATGTGAATGGTGGCAGGGAGAAAAATGCAGGCCTGGGGAAGAGAGGAAAAAGAAAGGCGAAAATAAAAGTTTGGAGAGAGAGAGAGAGAGAGAGAGAGAGAGAGCACAGAATAAAATTACAGGAGGAATGGAATATTGTCATTAGAGGTGCAGACCATATTGAATTTCTGTGTACAGTAGCAGTACGTGTGATTGTGAAGGTGGCATTACTGATCACTAGTAAAAATAATTATTGTTTTTTATTTAAAAGACCCATAATTTTTTTTTTTTTTCAGCCCGTACATTTCAAGGGGACTGTCTTAGGCTGAATGTATTTGTTTGGTGGTACCCAAATGAAATGTGATGGTGTCCGCACTCTGAAGAAACTAAATTCCTTCTTCATGTGAGGCTTCGACTGAGCTGAATGAAACTGTCTGGCGTTAACCACAGTCAGATATAAAATTACATCCTCGTAGGGCAGGGGCTGAAGGTGGCTGGTGGGAGGAGGAACTCATGCATTCTTTATCAGCTTCTACACCAGTGCATTTGTGGTGTACTTGAAGACAGTCACTACATCCATTGGCATCCCCTTCGATATCTTTAAGATCTTGCAGATAAACTAAGCAACTTAAAGACCACATAGCTTTGTTTCACGTGGACAGCGGAGATAACCCGACTCCCAACACCATCATCATCACACTGCACGCACAACACCACCAGCAATAACAGTACTGACGCCATCAACATTTGCATCCATACAATAGGCAGAGAGAGAGAGAGAGAGTGTGTGTGTGTGTGTGTGTGTGTGTGTGTGTGTACTAGCATCCGCATGCCTGCCTTGTTCTAACGGGGCCTTTATTTTTATCTTTATTTTCTTTACCCAGCAACAATCCATCGTTGCAGTTAACCTCTCCAGCCTGAAACCATCTTTTTAATACTTTATTCTTGCTACTATCATGGATTTTTTTTTTTTTTCTTTTTTGCTTAGGAGAGAATTCACGCCAGGGAAGCCATATACAACCTCCATTAACCAACTTGACTGCAAGATGTTTTTCGTAGGTTATATAGAATAGTTTGGTTGTACAGGTAGTGAGAATCAAATATAAACCAGTCATCGGGCTGAAGTATCAAGGAGGCTCCCAAGTACCTCTTTCTAAGCTGCCGGTATATATTTTGCGTATGAATGGCAAGCCTTTGAAGTGGATCATATCATTTTTCATGTATATAACTACTCTGGATGGCTTTATTCAACACAGGAAAGGCTTTTTGTAGTGATGTGGTTAGTGAAGGCAGCATCTGACTCCCCTACTTTGAAAAATCTCCAGTCAGGTATAAAACAGTTTGGATCCAGCAATTTCAAAATAAAAAGATACCACAGTACTGAAGAAGTTAACCCACCAGCCTGAAAACGTCTCTTACTATACGTTCTTGTTGTCTCCACACGATTTTTTTTTTTTTTTTTGGGGGGGGGGTGCTTGAGATTTTTTTTTTCGAATTGTTTGGGATAGATATATAGCCTTCATGAACCGTTTCTCTGTGATGGACTCACTCAGATCATTTCTTCAGGCTAACACCAGACGACTCCACTTGACAAAGAGAAATCTTAACTGTTAACCCAACACAATGGCATCATTTTCATTCTGTTCTACCTGACACCAAACTATTTTATCTACCCAAGGAGACCCATCCGTAGTGCGAGGGTTAATGAAGGCTATAATCAGGATGTTTAGTCCCACAATTCTCTCCAAACCTGAATTAAATCGTACGGAGAGAGCAAAAATATAATCGACGTCATTGCAGTTGTGTCCCCCGGCTCATCAGACTGCAGGTCGAAGATGTCTTCTTCTTGTTTTCCACTCTTTTTTTTTTTCGGGATAGAGGGGGGGGGGGTTTGGAGGGACGTTCGTATAACCGGACACCGGAACTTTCCAAATATAGTCTGTGCCACCACGTGAAGGCGTCTTCCTCCAGCAGCCGAGAGGTTACTTTAGGCCAGAAACTATAACAATTGAATACTGTTTCTAACTCATTCACGTTGGTAGTTTTTGTTCTGACTGGCACCAAGTAGATTCGATCAGGTACAAGTAATCGCGGCAGCCAGGTGGTTAACCCCTCTAATACCAGCACGTCTTGTGTCGGGTAGTCTTGATTTTTTTTTTTTCAGATTATTTAAAAAGATAATAGTACTGAATGTGTTGTTGAATATTGCATGAATCCTCTTTATTTCGAGAAGTCTCTCCTAAGAAGAATAAGAGTATATGTAGATGGGATCCTGCAGCATTAAAAAGACCTCTTGGTAGAAATAGGGTTAATATAATTGCCGAAACAAGATTTACCACAACACACATCACACATACTTGAGAGAGAGAGAGAGAGAGAGGGAGAGAGAGAGAAAGGGGGGGGGAGGGAAGGAGTAGGCTATATTAAACAGACTTGGCTGGAGGGAAGGGATGCTTGCCGCATAAATTTACTCTACAACTTTCTCTACAAGGCAGGCTTAACTCTTTGTCGGCAATGGCTTTCTCTCAGCTTATTACACTCGTCTGACGTTAGCTGGAATAAAGCAGAAAAAATCTTAGTTATCAACCAAAGAGAGTAGTCTGTAACACCAATCAAGCATGGCAGTACTTCCAAGGTTGATGGTAAGCTACTGACAGGGAGAGCTGGAGCTCCCGTTTCATCAGCCCTTAGGACTAGCTCCTGACCATCGCCTTTTGCTGAACTTTTTTAAGTGTTTTGATAACAGACAGCCGGCCAGCATGCTCTCCAGTACAACTTCTTACTGTCAACACCAAACTACGAGCAAATTACACACTACACTTCCTATTCAAAATTCAACAAAATGGCATCTCATGATCAAGCCTCGGAGTTCCCGGGGGGGGGGGAGGAAAATGCCCCCATCATCCGCCCCTCTCCCGGTGACGACCCTTTAAGCTGCCTGGATCCACTGTCTGACTCACTTCTTCATTTCTGCAACATTCGTGGCCTTTCCTCTAACTTTCGCTCTGTTGAGCACCACCTCTCCTCCTCTAAAGCTCACTTTCTCTTCCTAACAGAGACTCAGCTGTCTGAGGCAACTGACAGCAAACCATTCTTTGTATCCTCTTACTTTCTCTGTACTCATTTCAAAGCCAAAGGTGGCTGTTGTCTATATGTACACAATGACATATCTTGCGCTCGTACTCCTGAACTCGAATCTTCTGAATTCTCTGTTCTCTGGTTTCGACTTTCCTGTCATTCTCTGACTAAATATATCTGTGCTGTTTACTTATCCCCTAATTCTAACGACAATGAAAAATTCTTTGACCATATTACTTCTAATATGGAACACATCCTACCGATTTCTCCCTTCTCTGAACTCTCCATTCTACCAGATTTCAATGTACACACCTTTGGCTCTCCTATCCTTTCATTGATCCACCAGTTGAACAAACCTACATCTTTTCTATCCATAATGACCTAGAGCAGCTTGTACAGCATCCCATCCGTATCCCTGACCGCCTTGGTGAGAGTTCCAACATACCTGACCTGTTCCTTACAACTAATCCTTCCGCTTATGCTGTTAGTCTTTCCTCTCCGTTGGGCTCCTCTGATCACAACCTTATTACCTTAACCTGTCCTATCACTCCGGTACAGCCTGTGGACCCTCCAAAGAAACGTCGGTTGTGGCACTTTGAATCTGCTGATTGGGAGGCCCTCAAGCAGTACATCTTTGATATTCCCTGGAATGATTATTGTTTCCATGGCCGGGAATTATCCGAGTGTGCCTTGCACATTACGGAGGTTATTCTCTCGGGCATGGAAGCATACATTTCCTTCTCATATCCTTTGACTAATGAAAAAAAAAAAAAAATGGTTTAACCACGGCTGTTCTAATGCTGTTCACAACAAGGAGAAGGCCTACAAAAGATACCGGAGCCAAGCCACTCCTGAATCTCATCTCTTTTATGTTTCTGCCTGGAATCATGCTAAGTCTGTTCTTCGCTCTGTTAAAAATAATTTCATTCGTACTAAATGCTTTCAACTCTGCAACTCGACCTCTTCCCGCTCCTTCTGGCACCTTGCCAAAATCCTTTCTATTTACTTTACCTCATCATCCTTCCTTCCTCTTTTCCATTATGATGGCTCTGTAACTATTTTCTCTACTCATAAAGCAGAACTCTTTGCTTAGCCTTTTTCGTCCAGTTCCACCTTAGACGATTCCGGTGCTGTTCCTCCATCACTTCCCCCCTCTGACTTCCTTATGGCTGACATTAAAATTTCTTCAGCTGATGTATTTTCTGCCATCACTGGTCTCAATACGAACAAGGCATATGGGCCTGATGGGGTCCCTCCTGTTGTCCTCAAGAACTGTGCTTCTGTGCTTACACCCTGCCTAGGTAACTTCTTTCTCCTATGTCTGTCAACTTGTACCTTACCTTCTTGCTGGAAGTTTGCTCTCATTCAGCCAGTCGCAAAAAAAGGTGACCGTTCCCAACCCTCTAACTATTGCCCAATTGCTTTAACATCCTGTGTCTCAAAAGTTTTCGAGTTTATTCTTAACAAAAAAAAAAAAAATCTTTCCTATCACAGCCTTCTTTCTGATCGTCAGTATGGGTTCTGTCAGAGACGCTCACTGGCGATCTTCTCACCTACCTTTTAGCCTCCTGGTCATTCTCCTTTTGAGCCTTTGGCAAAAGCTTTACCATTGCAGTTGACATATCACAGGCTTTCAATCGCGTCTGGCATAAATCTTAAATTTTCAAACTGTCCTTTTACAGTTTCTATCCTTCTATCTGTGCCTTCATCTTTAATTTCCTTTCTGGTCGTTCTATAGCTGCAGTTGTAGACGGCTACCATTCTTCCCCTAGAGCTATCAATAGTGGTGTTCCTCAGGGCTCTGTCCCATCACCAACTCTCTTCCATTTATTCATCAATGACCTATGCTGTACATCTAACCGTATCCACTCATACGCTGATGACTCCATCCTTCACTTTTTCGTTCACTTCCCGCAGTGTCCATCTCAGCAGCTACTTCAACAGAGGATGAGGCTATAACACACCTAATGTCTGACTTGGCTCGTATCTCTGACTGGGGTAAAAGTATTCTTGCTGTTTTTAATGCATCAAAAACTCAGTTGTTACACCTATCAACCCAACAAAATCTTCCACAGGCGTACCCACTAATGTTTAATAATACCCAGCTCAATCCTGCATCATCTTTAAACATACTTGGAGTTTCATTCTCTCGGGATTTATCTTGGAAAGATCATATTACATCTCTTGTAAAATCTGCGTCCAAGAGATTAGGTGTGCTAAGCCGACTCTGTACCTTCTTGACCCATGCACTGTTGTAGACTTTATACACGGGTTTTATTCGCCCCTGTGTACTGTAGAGTACAACTCGTGTGTGGGAAGGATCCCCACATACAGCTCTTCTCAATAGGGTGGAGTCAAAGGCTTTTTGTTTCATTAACTCTCCTCCTCTTCCTGGCTCCCTTCAACCTCTGTCTCTTCGCTGCACTGTTGCATCTTTATCTCTTTTCTATCGCTACTGCAATGGTCACTACTCCTCTGAACTGACTGCCTGCATCCCTCCACCATTACGACGGGCGCGTAGCACCCATCTAGCAACAAACTCTCGTCCCTTTTCTGTCCAACTCTCTAGTGCAAGAGTTAACCCTTACTCTCACTCATTCATGTATGCAACAGGTCAACTCTGGAACTGTCTCCCTCTGTTTGTATTTTCTACTTTCAATGATTTCCAGTCTTTAAAACGCAGTGTGTCCAGGTATCTCGTAATGAACAGATCTTGAATTTGGCTTTCTGTTCTCTTGTTTTTGTTTTTTCTTGGAGGGAACGGTTTGTGGGCTCCTGGTCTTTGGCTCCTTCTTCCTTTCATTAAAAAAAGAAAAAAGTGACAGTTTTAAATCTTCTCTTGCTACAGTGACCTATTGTGACATGAATGAATTTGTCCCACGTTTGTCAGAAGGAAATGCAGAAACCACACGTCGCAGCCGAGGGGGAAGGCAAATTTCTCAGGCCACTTTCCGTTCTTAACCCCTTCACCACAACGACGGCTTAGTTTGGTTAATCCTCCCTGACTCCTCAGCGATAATTTACTTCATAAAAAGCTGTGATACTAAAAGACATAATGAAGGCTAAATCTCACCCTCACCGTAATAGAATTTTTGGTACTGACTGAATTACTGAAGGGGATAACTAACTCTTACAGTCTGAAAAGTCTTTCAATTAAAATAAAATCGTCTGGAGATAAAGGGCGTTCGGAAAGTAACGCAATCCTGTGGGAAACGTTCTAATATTTTTTACTTACTGCCAGGACAACAATGGATTACCTTGAAAGTATGTTTCCAGGAAGACTGACTTCAAAACATTTGTGGCCGGCACGATCCCCAGACTCATCTCCCCCAGACTTGGAGCACTGGCGATATCTCAAGGACGCCGCATATTCAGATCATCTCCACATAACTCAACAACTGCAGGCCAACATTCAACACTGTGTGGACAAGATATCGACCGAAACATTGCAGAAGATGTTTTCAAACATGATTCGTCGTGCACGTTTGTGTGACATGCAAAATGGTGGACATTTCCAACATTTTTTTTTTTTTATAATAAATGCAATGTCCCCATGGAGTTGCGTTACTTCCCGAACCCCTTGTAGCATTAACACACAAAAAAAATCAGTGTATTGAATGTGTTCTTGCCCACATTTGTACATTCAGTCAACGTCTTCAGCTAAAAGGACTTAATTCTCGTTGAATTCATGCCACTGCCAGACGATTTTCTACATCCTAGGAAAAACTTTTCCTTCTTTAATCCCTGCACTACGAAAAGTCTTTCCTGATCTGAGTAAAGTCACTGTAGGTGCGTAAAGACTTCTTAAAAGTGCGTCATCGGACCAAGGGGATAAATTCCATCACACTGATGATATATTAGTTTATTCTTACTACCTCCAGACGATTTCAGTTAACCAGGACATCTCGTACTGAAAAGGGCAACAAAGGCTGTATCTAAGCCCTCCAGTTCAAAAAGTCTTCCCTAAGCTACCATACATAAAGTCGTCTGAAGATATCAAGTAAAACACGAATAATAAGTCACCGGATTGAAGGCTTTATGAGTCACAAACATCCCTTAGTTCTCTCCCTGTCCCTGGAAAAGAGGATGGTGGACTACAAGAGAAGAGGGACTTCATACTGCAGTCCACCAGGTTCACATTCAGGAGACAGGGCCACAAGAATAACTAGATAGCATTCAGTGAACGCATACCTCCGCCACTGCCATTGCCATTAAAAAGGATCCAGATTCGGATCCGTGGAGAAAGAATCCGGATCCGAATCTACCCCCAAATTTAATCACTTCTTCCTTGGCCCATGGCCCACCCTTCCACAAAGTTTCATTGAAATTCATTGAGAAATTTTGGAGATATCGTCTGGAAAACGGACAGACAGACAGACAGAGGTGAATACATAACCTCCTCCAACTTCGTTGGCGAAAGTAATAACATATTTCCATTTTTCTGGCCACTCTTACGTTATTTCATTCAGTTTGGAACGGGCTTCTCGCACTCAGGGGGCTAAGTGTTATTTTCTTTGGTCTCTTCATCATGAGAGGTCTCTAAATATTATCATCTGGTACTTGCAAGAAATTATAGTGAAAATTGCGGCGTCGCACTCAAAGTATTGGTAAATCACAAGATGCACGATTATATTGTCTTTCAATCAGAGTTCGTCTTGTCTTTAACAATGACAATTTTTTACGAGCAAATATGCACGAGAATGTTAGTGATTGTGACCCCAGCCCGGGTAAGACACAGGGACTGGATGTAAGCTTTATCTGACATCTGTTGTATCATTTTTATCCTTAGCACCACCAACAACAACAACAACACAACAAAAAATACTAGCACCACCACCAACAACAACAACACAACAAAAAATACTAGCACCACCACCAACAACAACAACACAACAAAAAATACTAGCACCACCACAATCACAGCAACAGCAGCAGAAGCAGTGTCATAAAAGACTTTGTGGTTCCTTTGTGGTTACTTGTAGTTGAGTTATATATAAATTAGACTTGTGGACGAGCGGTTATTATACTGGAGTAGCTTGTAGTAGATAATCTTCTTTCCCATTTGTCATTTAGTGACAGGAGAGGTAAAGAATAGTATGGGACTATTTTTATTTGTCTTGGATATATTAACAAGTCTCTCACACAGAGCGAAGTATAGAGTCCAGTCCCGCTAGCTATCTCTCTGTCTCGCTATCTCTGTCTCTCTCTCAAGTTGCCAAGCCCTTCTCCCTGCGACCTGTCTCTTCTATCGCCTGTCTCCTTCTGAGCTCTTTTTCCTAAATTCTGGTGAAACAGGAGACGTATCACGTGTGTTCCTTGTGGATGGAAAGTTTAAGAAGCCTGTGTGTGAGTATATGTGTATGTGTGTGTATGGTCACTAGGGCTTTGTTCACGGGTGGATTGCTGACAACTAACTGCATCATCTCCTTACTGGCCACTTGCGTCAGCTTTCCTCAGTGTAATTTGCAAGCTCATTTCCCATTCCCAGGCTCGCATAGAGCTGTCTATCTATCTCTTTATCTATCTATCTATTATGATTTGTAATTATAATATGGAGTCCTGATATCTGCTCGGTCACGCGAAAATGGCGTACCATCGACAGTTAATAGTCCTAACATATTAATACATATTATATACACATTAAAATGAACCTATAAGCTAATTAAGTGAAATACATAATATTGTAAAAGTAACATAATTGTATGAATATTGTATACATATAATATTTATAGTAAAAAGTGATTATTCAGTAATATTACATTTTAAGCAAGTTGTATACATATTTGAATAAATGCATTAAAGTAAATTATTGAACTGTAATACAGTATGTACTTGGGTTATTGTAGTGAAATGCATACATGCAAAAAAAATAGTTTAAAATTAAGATTATGGTAAGAGTTATTAATATTTCATTTAAAGATAATGGTACTGGTCTGCCATACATGGGTCATTCTTCTTTGTATTTTTTTCTTTATATATATATATATATATATATATATATATATATATATATATATATATATATATATGTATATATATATATATATATATATATATAATTAATACTATATACAAAATATATACACTTCATTCAGGGGGGTTAACTTTGATTTTAACTCTCCCCCCACTAAATAATGACTCCAAATTAGCAATTCTTGCATGCATTCTGTGCATTACGAACAGCAGTACGGCAACTACAATGCAGACGATTATAAAGACAGTAGGTGCTGGGCTATACACATAATATGGGTTGAACATACTCAAACTCAAATCTTCCCAGGGCTTCATTGTTTCATTGATCAGCTGCATAGTTTCAAACTTAGGTGAAGTCAGCTTAATACTTGTGCTCATGTTTAAGTTCATATCAGGCAGTGGGTGGAAATGTTTGTGTGTATGACTGAGAATGGCTTAGTGATTGATGGTGGGTAAAGTAGACATGGCTGGTGTAAATACCGCACAGTAGTCTGGTGCTATGTATAATCCTGATGCTGATTTATGAGATGGTGGTATATCTGGACAGACTATGTAAACTGATGTGTTATGAGGGAAATAAAAAAACTGTGAGTGTCCAATGCGTTGATGGTGTACAAGTTTATCTGGAGCAAAAGTGAAGTTGCATTGATGATGAATATTGTCATTTCTGATGATAGCCATTTCACAAGGGACTGTATCAGTAGGCTGAAACGTGAAAATGTACGCAGGACAAAGATGAACAGCATGTAAGGATGTGCGGCACTTTCGTTCAATCGTTGATTCACTTGCGAAAGTGACAGCGTCCCGTCTCTTGGAGACCATGATGAGTTCGGTGTCTGTCTTGATGTTGATGATGACCAAAGTGTTGTTATTTTTATAGGGGAAGGGGTGTATTTGGTATACTGTGAACAGGTCTTCAGTGATGAATGGTACATGAACTACCACTGATGTTGGTGTTAGTGTTGCTTCTAAATACGGGTAATATTGCATAAATTCCCTACTGCGGAACAACGGCTTCAATTTATGTTTATGTATGCCTTGACTAACTATCTGACGTAGCTCATGAACTGGGAGTAAGTCAATTGTGATCTTGCCATCACCAGCATTCGAAATTCCTTGCATAAGTGCCCTGAAACGATCTCTAGTGTTCTCTAATTGTAGTAGAATCGTGTCAATATGTTCTGTGATGATGGAGAAGTGTTGGAAAAGTGTAACGTTTCCCTCCAATTCATTTATTTTATCTACACTCTCGAGAGCTATGTTTTCTGCTTGTTTCAGATTTTTCACAATTGTCTTCATTGCTGAGTTCTGTCCTGTGATGAATTTATCTTGGTATGTTAGTACCTGAGCTATCTTATTAAATTTGTTGTTTATTTCTTTAAGGTCATCCTCTGTAGCCAATCCAAAGATGTTCCCAAGAACTGCGCCACCCAGGTCGAACAAACCGCGCTTTTGGCGAGTACGTGTGATGTTGTTCCTGTCGCTCAGTACCTCCGTTCCATAAGATGGGAGATCTTGGATCATGATGAGCATAGTTGACTTTGCCTGTTCTAGTTTCCATTTCGCTAACTTTACCATTTCATTCACTTCCTTGGTGTTATGTGCTTGTGAAACATAATTTCCTATCATGAAGTCCAGAGTTCGCATCGGCGTCGCAAGTCTGTCTAGATAAGTAGGTAAGTCATACAAGTAATCTAGACTTATTTCAGTACTCATGACGTCCTTAACGATTGTAGTCGTGGCCGTTGGAGCTATGAGGCATCCTTGTCGTACTATATGTTTGGGGTCTAAGTGCGCATATCCTCTTGCTATGTAGAGGAGAATCCATAGCATAAGTCCCTTCATCGTAACCTACCGAAAAAAAAAAAAATCTATTAATTTCCTATCATGCTGTGGTCGATGATAGTGATGATGTGCGTTACGGTTGATTGTTATTTCATTTATAAAAGGAGTTTAAATCGATATTTAATTCTCGTAAATGATGTACTGTAGATTTGATTGGAACAGTTGCACCTATGTTCGATTGTTTGGTATATGACCTTAATTTCTTTTTGTAATCATTGTTGTGTTCTTGCTTGGTTTCTTGAGGTACGTTCGCCTGTTCGGTTGTATCCGAGGCTGAATAATTATGGGATAATTCCCTTGAAACTCGTTTTAAATGGTCAATATGAACTTGTTTCTCCTCGCCACTTGAAAGTGACTTAATTAAAACTTTGTTTGCTTTTATGTTAATTACTCTGTATGGGCCCTCAAATTTTGGGGATAATTTATTGTCTC
This sequence comes from Coenobita brevimanus, assembly GCF_032717465.1. Classification (NCBI taxonomy): domain Eukaryota; kingdom Metazoa; phylum Arthropoda; class Malacostraca; order Decapoda; family Coenobitidae; genus Coenobita; species Coenobita brevimanus. The sequence goes on along the minus strand of NC_137007.1, from coordinate 23,877,209 downwards.
TCGTATGAATGACACCGTAAACAATGTCTCCTAAGCTGATAGGTGAATCTTTTGCCTTCTTGTTAAATGCCTCCGTCATTTCTTCCTTGGACATCGTTAATTGTTTTTTGACTCTTTTGTGAATGTCCTGGAATTCACGTAATCGGAGTTTAGAGTAATCATCGTAATTGTATATAGGCATGCTGTCACCTTCTAGGAGCTCATATGGTAATTTTTTATCTGTGCCATATATAATGAAATGTGGTGTGTCACCGATGGATTTATTTATAGACCCATTAATTGAGGCTTCTACTCTGGGAATCCAATCATCCCAGCTTGCATAATTTTCACTGGGAATGTGTCGTAGCACATCTAATATCTTTTTATTTTGTCTCTCTACCAACCCATTCGATGCTGGGTGATAGGCCAAAACGTTAACCTTTTTGATGTTGTATTGTTTACATATTTCTTGTAAGATCTCAGAATTAAATTCTCCTCCATTATCACTTATTAATACCTTTGGGGTAGTAAAGCGACATATTACATTATCTGTTATTGCCTTTGCTACTGTCCCTGCTGTCTTATCTTTAATTGGAGCTAAAATGACATAACGGGAAAAATGATCCGTTGCTACGAATAAGTATAGGTTATTATTGTATGATAATGGCATCTTGAGTAAATCAACAGCGACAACATCCCATGGTTGATGTGGTACAGGGTAATTACCCATCGGTGCAGGTGTGATTGGGTATCCTTTGTGTTTCGCACATGATTCGCATCTGTCTATATGATTGTTTATATCTTTTCGTAATGAAGGCCAGTAATATAATAGCTGGGCTTGGTTGAATGTCTTATCCTTTCCAGGATGTCCTGCATGCGGGCTGTTGTGTATCATTCGTAATACTTGGGGTATCATGTCATTAGGTACTACCAACTGGTTAGTATTTCTTTGGCGTTTTGGTTGTTTAGAGTTAATTTTGTATAATGTATTATTGACCATTGTGAATTGTTCAAGTGGGACATGCAGTTTGGGTAATTGTATGTCATCTCCACTTTCTAACTTGTATATTACTTTAGACCATATTGGGTCAAGTCTTCGTGCCTTTGCGATATCCTCGTGGTTTGGGATGTTTCCTTTGAGATCTAACGCCGCGACCTGAATTGTGTTCGGGTTCCTAGATAATGCGTCAGCTACTATGTTCATTTTATCTTGTATATAATGAATTTGTACATTGTAGTTTTCAACTGTACATTTCCATCTTGCTCTCCTCCCAGAAAGGAGTTTTTCTTTAAACATACCCACCAGTGGTTTATGGTTGGTGAATAAGTGGATTTCGTAACCATATACCAAATCTCGAAACTTTTGTAATGCAAAAACCACTGCAAGTGCCTCTAAGTCTGTAGTGCAATAATTTTTCTCCGCACCTCTTGTTTGTCTGCTGGCAAATGCAATTGGTTGATTCTTTCCTCTTTTATCTTCCTGCATCAGTACAGCCCCTAATCCTTTAACTGATGAGTCTGTACAAATAAGAAATGATTTTGTGTAATCTGGATATGCTAAACAAGGTGCATTTGTTAGTTTAATTTTTAGATTGTTAAATGCCCTTTTTTGTTCTTCTTCCCATTGGAATATAGCATCTTTTTTGAGTAGTTGGAATAGCGGAAAGGCTATATGAGAGAACTGTGGTAAGAATAACCTATAGTACCCAGCCAGACCTAAAAATTGTCTAACTTCGTCAGTCGTAGTGGGTTCAGGAAAATCTCTCACTGCCTGTATTTTGTCATCAGTGGTGTGAATACCATCAGAACGTAATTTGTGGCCTAAGAAATTTATTTCCTTAAAGCAAAATTTGCATTTAGAAAGTTTAATTTTTAATCCAACATCACTAAGCTTTTGTAAGAGTAAGTCTAATTTCCTGAGATGATCCTTAATATTCTTCGTTGCGATTATAATATCGTCAAGATAAACAAATATTCCTTGTCCTAAAATTCCGGACAATACGTAATTCATAAGACGCTGGAATGTGCCTGGGGCTGTCCTCAGTCCCATTGGCATTCTTGTATATTGATAATGGCCTCTGTTTGTTGAAAAGGCAGTGTATTTACGTGACTCCTTACATACCGGAATCTGATAGTAGCCGTTTAGGAGATCGATGGTCGAGAATATATTATTCTCAGGACCAATATTCTGTAGAACATCGCTTAGCAACGGCATGGGAAATCTGTCTGGTATTGTGTGATTATTTAGTTTACGGTAATCTACTACCGCACGCATTTCTCCATTTCGTTTGGGCACGAAGAATAAGGGGGCATTCCACGGGGAGACTGAAGGCTCAATAATTCCAAGTTTTAACATTTCATCGACATACTGATTTGCAAGTGTACGTTGGGAGTGTGGTATGCGGTAAGCTGGTACGAAAATTGGTGGTGTTTCTGGGTGCACATTAATCATGTGATTAATCAAGTTAGTACACCCTAATTGTTCTCCGGGCAATGCTACGGTGTCCCTGTGTGTTTCCAGCAGGGTTAACAAATCATTTTCTTCATCAAATTCACCTGAGTGAATTAAATTCTCTTTTATTCTTTCTCTGTCCGTAGATTTTATCTCACTTGTTACTCCAGCTATAACTATTTCCTTCACAGGGGCGGGACATTTTTCAATATTAACTATGCAAGTTCCCTTTTTCAACTGAACTTCCCCATTCATGTGATTAATTATGAATATCTGAGTTTGCCCTTCGTCGTTAGTATGACAATGCGTTTTCTACTGACAATCCCTTTACTTTACATAATTCTTCTAAGACAAGAACAGTACTATTTCGTAATTTGCTCTTTATGGTAACCTTCATGTATGAATTAGGTGGTATAACTAAATCATTAGTGAGATGGGCTGGAAAAATTGATAAATCAGTACTGTTATCTGGGTCACTAATTCTGGAGGATGGGGTTGGTGGTGGAAGTGGATCTATACACTCATCTGTTTGTGTATGTTTGTTTAAGCCTTTAATATTACCAATTCTTTTTGGCTCTCTTCTACCAGTCGGTGAGGGCTCTGAAGTTATTTCCTCTATGAATTCATTATCAAAGTCTATTCCATTCATTTGTGGGAGTATAGTTATGTTCTCAGCTCTCATGGATCTTAAGCCCAATAACATATGAGCTTTAATTGCTAAGTTTTCAACGATATAGAAAAATGCAGAGAATGGTCTTGTAGTTTCTGTGAAACTGAGATTTAATCTTATCATACCCTTCACTGTAATCTCTTGTCCATCTACTGTGTATAAATCTAAATCAGCTTCATCCAGAAAAGTTACTTTCTTTTTATTTTTAAGAATTCTTTTTAGTTCTTCATGTGTTATTAAGTTCACTGGAGAGCCTGTATCTAAAAATAAGGAAACGTTTTGATCCTCACATACAGCTGGTATCAAGATACACTCATTTCCCAACATGCCTCCTATGTGAAGTTTAGCCTTGTTCTTCTTTACGTTTGTTCGTTTTTTGTCATGACTTGGTCTTCCCCCGATTTGAACATAGACACAATTTTTTCTACTGTTTTGCAATCACTGGTCCAGTGCCCTTGGTATCTATGATGCCTACAGTAAGGACCAAATCCTTGTGTCTTTTGTTTGTCCTCTTTTGCCTTGATAAAGCATTCATACCTTGTGTGTCCTGGTTTTGCACAATAATGACATAGAATGGACCTATCCCTTGACTGTGACCTACGAGGTGATTTCCCATAAGAAGTGTTGTTTATGGCGCGAGACCTGCTCGGGCTGCGCAAAAACTTATGAAACTGCCTGTAGGAAGGCGTCTGGGAACGAGGCCTTGGCGCGTTTGCTTGTTTGGCCTGCCTGATTTCTGGTCGCGATCGATTTTGTTCTCTGTTTGGGGTCGGTGTAGATGTTTTCACAGCTGATACTGTCTCAGGTACCCTGATTCGACCAGAATGTGCATGTGTGTCGACCATACCTGCTTTACTGCACTGCATCTCTACCTCGTTCATTAAGTCTAGCAAGCACATTCCTGGGGTGTACGCGATCGTCTTGGCGATCTTAAGGGTCCTATCAGGTAATTTACACAAGGCAGCTACATAACCAATGATGTCCACGACGAGGTCTGGGGACATCTTTCCATCATCTGTTATCCAATTAGAATTTTCCAATGTAGCTAATAATGTTCTCTTGATTGTGGAGACATCAGCAGTTATTTCACTGAGCACATGGTTTGTAGTGTGCTCCCTTACAAGATCTACAATTTTATGTAATTCTGGAATTATACCTGGCAAGAAGTTCATACCTCCAGAAAATTTCTTCAAAAATTCAGTTTTAAATTCATCATATGTCCTAGCACGATGGAGCTTGTCTGAGCGAAGCAAGTTGCTCGCTGGACATCTTTCCTGGCTTATGCAAGATGAAAAAATAGCAATTTTCTCTTGTTCATCTAGTATGTGGCGCTTGATGAACATTTGTTCGCACTGACTGACTAATGAAATGACATCAATGCGATCTTTGTCTGTGCCAGAGAATTTTGGGGCAGTTTTATCCTCGTGATACACAAACATGTGAGGTGTGGTTGTTAGATCAGCGGTATTTGTTTCTTGATTCATTTTTACTGTTTGCTCTGTTAATTCAACTTGGACGTGTTTATCGTTGTGTGAGGGAATGGTGGAATATGTACGACCGGACCGGTGAACCCTGTTAAGTATATTGGCATACGTGTGCAAGGCAGCGGCAAAGTCCACACTCTCTACGTCAGAGGGGGTTTCCCACTCATCATCTGAAACTGCCGTATTTGTTTCTTTATCTTTAGTGTGTGGTGAGGTTTGTACAAGGGGTGGGCTGCCTTGAGGCTCTCTTAATTGTGAGTCTGTTGTTGTGGCAATTTGTGTGTCATCTGGTGTGTTGCCTTGGGGCTCTTTTAATTGTGAGTCTGTTGTTGTGGCAAATTGTGTGTCATCTGGTATTAACGTGGGTGGTGGCGAAAATATTCCTGTCATTAAGATATGGTGTTATGAAATATGCCTCCTGTTTATTTATGTCCTAACAAAATAGATGAGTAAATAAGTTGAATATAGCTAATTTTAGCACTGAGAAGAAATGAGTAAATATAATTTTACCCACTTGATACAGATCGTAGAGGTGTGTCGATACAAAAGTCGATCTCGGAAGAAAAATACAGGTTTGATTGAAGATCTCTTGATAATTCTAGTGGTGTGTTGATGGACGATATTACTCAGGAAATTCCATGTCCTGGTGCTTGTGGTGGTTAACAGCTGTCCCAGGCAAACCTCAGCATAGAACGTCGAATTTCCAACTTAACTGTGAAAATAAATGAGTATGAGTAGGAGCTATGTGAATAATGAGTAATGAGTAGTGGGTGAGAAGTGCCTGGTGTCAGTCACACGTTTCTTGGCATGGCAGACTCGCGTTGTGATGTCATCTCAGCACATGGTGACGTCGGCTTCCCACACTGGTAGCTGTGGTGAGTGAATGAGTAGCGATGAGTAACTTGAGTGAAGACGAGTGAGTATGATGAGTTGTGAATATGGACTTGGTGTTTGCTTCGTCGTCTTGACCTCTGCGTCAGCGATGGAGGTAGGCGGGAGAGAGTGGTGGGGGTTTGTGTGCTTGTTGCTTTGGTCTTTCCTCTTCTTTACTTGCTTTGTTTTATATTCTTCTTGCTGCTGCTTGAAGTTACGTGAAGATTATAGAGTTGTTTTGTAGACTTGTAGGCTATTTGCATTGTAGGCTGTATTTTGTAGGAATTCACTGTAGAACTGAAGCTAATCTTGTAGAGTCTCGCCTGCTTTTGTAGAAATTTGCTTTTGATTTGGAGACGATGTCCATAGATTCGCTGCTACCAAATGTCATAAAAGACTTTGTGGTTCCTTTGTGGTTACTTGTAGTTGAGTTATATATATATTAGACTTGTGGACGAGCGGTTATTATACTGGAGTAGCTTGTAGTAGATAATCTTCTTTCCCATTTGTCATGTAGTGACAGGAGAGGTAAAGAATAGTATGGGACTATTTTTATTTGTCTTGGAAATATTAACAAGTCTCTCACACAGAGCGAAGTATAGAGTCCAGTCCCGCTAGCTATCTCTCTGTCTCGCTCTCTCTGTCTCTCTCTCAAGTTGCCAAGCCCTTCTCCCTGCGACCTGTCTCTTCTATCGCCTGTCTCCTTCTGAGCTCTCTTTCCTAAATTCTGGTGAAACAGGAGACGTATCACGTGTGTTCCTTGTGGATGGAAAGTTTAAGAAGCCTGTGTGTGAGTATGTGTGTATGTGTGTGTATGGTCACTAGGGCTTTGTTCACGGGTGGATTGCTGACAACTAACTGCATCATCTCCTTACTGGCCACTGTCGTCAGCTTTCCTCAGTGTAATTTGCAAGCTCATTTCCCATTCCCAGGCTCGCATAGAGCTGTCTATCTATCTCTTTATCTATCTATCTATTATGATTTGTAATTATAAAATGGAGTCCTGATAGCAGCAGCAGCAGCAGCAATACTCACACTACAACATTAACAAGAGTAAATAGAACCATTGCAACAACGAAAGCAAACCTGATGAAGGAGTAACGCAGGGTGAAGGTGCGGTGTAATGACATACGACTCCCTATCCCTTCCAATACCTGTCTTTCTGTTACATGAGCAGGGGTATTGAATATTAGGTAGAAAAAGAAGTCATAAAAGAGTCCTAGCATCCCTTTGGTACGTAAGAAAATACTGGGACACGTGGATGAAGCTGAAGAGAGTCGTGTGGAGATAATATGGATAATCTAAAAAAAAAAAAAATGTAATCGCTTTGGAAGGAGTATTGGAGGATATGTCTTATCCTCTCGGCGAAAACTGTTTTATAATCTATCATCCAATTCTTTATTGCCTCATCTGGGGCGTAGGAACCCAGGATTAGGCCACTTAGTTGAGACATTTAGGGCGAGTGGCCACTTGCTCACCCCTGAGTGGCATTATGTGATCAGTAAACACTAACCACCCTGTAGATGTAATGCTTTATGAGCCACATACGGTTAGAGCGCTTCAACCCAGTAGCCCACCAGGCGCCTCTCTGGTTATATTGTTACGACCCAGCAAAGTTAATGGTTTCCGGGACTACAAGAAGCTATTTGGTTTGTACTTAGTATTGAGTCACCTGAAAATGAATATTCATCAGGTGAGTGGATGGTGGGTGCCGTCATAGAAAGAGGATTGGAAAACAATAATCTCACAAAAACAGATATAACCTCATATCAATCTTACAAACCCCGGGACACGAATACCAGGCGTTCATATCATCTTAGGAGAGACCTCTCGAACTGGAATGGTTTTGTATCGCCTTCATCAACCATTCAGTAAGAGAGGTATTTCCAAACTTAAATATTACTGTGTGAAAGTAGGAAGAAGAAAAGAAGAGACCACCAAACACAAGGGATTAATGAATAAAATAATATTCTCTTGTGCATGAGGATAAAGTTTGGAATAAAAAAGCTAATAATAATAATATTAGACCTACAGACGCATCGGTTTTACTTTCCCGTTGTATGTTTTGCCAGAGAAGGTAAAAGTATAGGAAAGAAAAGAAAAAAGTTTAAGAGAATGGGAACCGTATTATAATAAGAACACGAAATGGAAAGCCAACCCCATCAATACTGAAGCGCATGACGGAAAATGTAAGACGTTGAATCCTTGTACGTCGTTGCTAATAGTGTTATGGAATGTGAAATGCAGTCTGACTATTTCCCAGTCTCACAGATGTTTTGAAATTGGCCATTTAAAAAACTAGGACTAGTACCCACACCTTCTCACTCTCAATTTTAATTTTACAGCGCCATCATACCATCCACACACAAGTATGTACTTTGCAGCGTGGGGACAGAGAGTAATGGACACACAGTCAGCTGGATTTCACTGCCACACTCACTTTTGAAAGATGATGGACGAGGAGGACACGGGGCGAGTTGATGGATTGGGCTGGATAGAAAAGAAGACACAGTTCGGTCAAAACATATTGCGGGTCAGCAGAGTATTCGCAGAATGGGGTGGAATTTGTTGTCAAACACTTTCAGCTCACTTAAGGTTTTCAGCAGTGAGGTAGGATGTCAGTTGCGTGTGTGCGTGTGTGTGTGTGTGTGTGTGTGTGTGTGTGTGTGTGTGTGTGTGTGTGTGTGTGTGTGTGTGTGTGTGTGTGTCTGTGTGTGTGTGTGTGTGTCTGTGTGTGTGTGTGTGTGTGTGTGTGTGTGTGTGTGTGTGTGTGTGGAGTACAAAAGAGTGGTCTGGGACACAGGAAAAGGAAGAAAAGGTCTAGATTAATGTTTATCAAGGCAGACAGGCAATTTTTGTCTCACTTCCCTTAGAACGCAACCTGCAGTAGTCGGTTCCCATCCACATTTACTGCCGAGTGAGCAGGAACAAAGAGGAAACAACCTCAGTTCAAAATCTGACCAGTTCGAAAATCGAACTCAAGTTCTTCCGGTTGCGAGCAGAACGTGCTAATCCATGCGCCACTGGCCTCCCATTTGCATAGGAGTGTGAGGCAGGGATGGACTGGGCGGGTGGGTGGCGGCACACGGTGGGCGGAGTTGTCAGTTGGACGGTATTGACAGTTTACCCAAAAGGAGATGGGACAGACAACACAGGCACGTACTGCTTTGGTATTCCTTGTGTCTGCTGCACTGCCATAAACTTCGCCACAAGGGGACACACACCAGTGGACGCACAGATATACATCCTATTTCAGTTTCTTTCCCAATACAGCAGTGATAGAGGGAATCGTGGTGATGCGGTGATGGTTGTGAGGATGGTGGTATAACGATTTCTGTGATGATAAAGTGATGGCCATGATGTGGTAATGGTGGTAGTGTAATTGGTGGCAATGGTTGTTACTGTGATTAGCCAATGACTGTAATGACTGTAATGGTGATGACTTAAACGGTGACACTGGTAGTTATAGTGACATAGTGAAGGGCATGACTGTGTTGGTGGTACGGTGGTGTCACTGGTGGTAATCGGTGGTAGCGATGTGGAGGTGGTGGCAGTGGCGATGATGGAGTGAGACTGGTGGTTGTGGCAGTTAAAAGGAAAACTGATATTGCCTTCCTGTATATACTTTTGACACGAGAGACAAATGGCGGACACAGAGAAAGACACCTCCATCCTAGTATCCAAGAACGGGGTTATTTATAAATCATCATCATCGTCATTATCATCGTCATCATCATCATCATCATCATCTTATAACCCAGTCACCCACTGCTTCAGTATGGGAGGCGGGATCCAGAAACAGTGAAAGGGAAAACACAAAAGCAAAAACCATAAAGTGGAAATACAGAAACTGACAGGGATATCGAAAAAGAGACACCATCACACTAGCTCCACAATAAAGGTGAGGTGACTGCAGCTCTCTCTCTCTCTCTCTCTCTCTCTCTCTCTCTCTCTCTCTCTCTCTCTCTCTCTCTCTCTCTCTCTCTCTCTCTCTCTCTCTCTCTCTCTCTCTCTCTCTCTCTCTCTCTCCTGACTCCAGCTTTCACCCTCGCCACTCTAATGCCTTTTACTGTTTTTCGCTGACAATATGGTCCCGGGAATTGTGTACCGGTTGTAGTGGCGGTAGCAGTGGTGGTGGTGGTGGTGGCTGTAGCTGTAGTGGTGGTGGTGGTGGTGATAGGGAAGGAGATATTGTGGTGGCTGTGATGATAGTGGTGATTGCTGTGATGAGAGAGGAAGCGATGGTGACTGATGGTGATGAATGTAGTGGTGATAACTTTGACGGTAGTAGTGACTGTGGTGATGAGAGTGCTAGTGGCAGTGATTGTGGTAGCAGTGATAATTGTGGCAGGTTGTGGTGAGAGTAAAATGGGAGAAATGGAGTTCCCCCGAGCTAAGCCCTGTATTGGACTATATAGCCCCGCTAGGGTTACAGGAGGGAGCTACCCCTCCCGGCACGGCAGCCCGGGCGAGGCTCGAACTTGCAATCCCCCGATCACAAGTCCAGCGCGCTACCACTGTGCTACCGCGCCCCCCTGTGGTGAGAGTAAAGGGGTAGTCGTTGTGCTTGTGCTCTTAGTGGTAGTTGTAGTGGTGAAAACATTGATGATAGTTGTGGTAGTGAGGAAAGTAATGATGGTAGTTGAAGTGGTGGTGAGGATAGTGATTGTGGTGGTGACAGGCAATGGTGATGGTTGTGGTGGTGGTGAGGATTGTGGTTGTGGTGGTGAGGCAATAGTGATGGTTGTGGCAGCAGTGAGGAAAGTAGTGGTGGTGAGGGCAGGTGTCGTGGTGCTTGTGATGGTTGTAGTGGTGTTGAAGGAAGTATTGGTGGTGATTGTGATGGTTGTAGTGGTGTTGAAGGAAGTATTGGTGGTGATTGTGATGGTTGTAGTGGTGTTGAAGGAAGTATTGGTGGTGATTGTGATGGTTGTAGTGGTGATGAGGGAAGTATTGGTGGTGATTGTGATGGTTGTAGTGGTGATGAGGGAAGTATTGGTGGTGATTGTGATGGTTGTAGTGGTGATGAGGGAAGTATTGGTGGTGATTGTGATGGTTGTAGTGGTGATGAGGGAAGTATTGGTGGTGATTGTGATGGTTGTAGTGGTGATGAGGGAAGTCTTGGTGGTGATTGTGATGGTTGTAGTGGTGATGAGGGAAGTATTGGTGGTGACTGTGATGGTTGTAGTGGTGATGAGGGAAGTATTGGTGGTGATTGTGATGGTTGTAGTGGTGATGAGGGAAGTATTGGTGGTGATTGTGATGGTTGTAGTGGTGATGAGGGAAGTATTGGTGGTGATTGTGATGGTTGTAGTGGTGATGAGGGAAGTATTGGTGGTGATTGTGATGGTTGTAGTGGTGATGAGGGAAGTGTTGGTGGTGATTGTGATGGTTGTAGTGGTGATGAGGGAAGTATTGGTGGTGATTGTGATGGTTGTAGTGATGGTAGAGTTAATCCTGTCGTGGTACACCTCATCTCTGGCAGCAGTGTCGCACAGTTATCACATCAACCTATAGACTCTCTCTCTCTCTCTCTCTCTCTCTCTCTCTCTCTCTCTCTCTCTCTCTCTCTCTCTCTCTCTCTCTCTCTCTCTCTCTCTCTCACTGTTATATATATATATATATATATATATATATATATATATATATATATATATATATATATATATATATATATATATATATATATATATATATATAAGCAGCGTTGTTTGTGTGTTTGATTGTTTGTCCTTCAATCAGGGCCAAACCAAGGGCCAGAGACTCCCAGTCCCATATATATTCTGAATCAGGATGACCCAAGGATGGTTTTAGGGAGGTCAAAATTCAGATCTGGGTCATTTGAGGTCACCGGTACATTGTTTGCCTTTTTGGCCTGGGCAACGCCGGGTATCCCTGCAGCCCAATTTTTGGCGTGGAGACTCACATGACCTCCAGTTCGGCCATAGGCTATGTGAGGTTGACCTTCGTGGTCATCTGAGGTCACTGGTCGGCGGTCATCTGAGGTCAACGGTAATAGTAATCAAGTGTGCACAAATACTGTGCGTTAGTCTGTGAACGCTAAAATAGAAAGTTCCTGGACCTCTTATAATTCCTCTTCGAAAACATAAGAGGTACATGGTCTTTCTGGAGTAGAAAGAAAGATTGAACTAGAACAAATGAGATTAATGTGTTCGCCTTTTTGACCAGGGCAACGCCGGGTGCCCCTGCTAGTGTGTGTGTGTGTGTGTGTGTGTGTGTGTGTGTGTGTGTGTGTGTGTGTGTGTGTGTGTGTGTGTAATCATTAACAATGTTGCATTTTATAATTCACTCTTACCATACATCCTGTGACTGATTACCTATAAACAACACCATAATGTTCAGAGTTAGAGTCCAGGTCTGTCACATGATGACACCTAATCATGACCGTCTGTATACATATGGCAATAGTGGGCATAAATCCAAAGATCGTGTCCCACCATACTTGACTGATGGCTGGTGCAAGAGTTAATGACTCCCGTTGCGCACGCCTGACACGGCCAGCCAACTGTACCGTATACATGCCATTATTAACGGATCCTGAAGGACAAGTGACGCACAGAGGTGACGTACCACTTTTATCACTACGGAAGCTGCTCGCCCCTGACAATTTCTACACGCAATACCTTTGAAGTGTTCAGTGAAACGTGCATGTTAAGATGTATTTTGAGTAACGGCGTTTCTGAGTGTGAATGTGTACGTTAACGAGAAAATCTCAACAGTGATAACATGAGGACACCTGTAATGACATACTGCCACATCCACGTTGATATCCACCCCGCGTGGGGCAGAGTCCAGGTTTAGGAGACTTAGGTGTCCGGCAGACAAATACTACGCACTCGACCACCAAACTCTCCAGTCACTTGATAAAGCAGCGAAGCAGTTTCACTGAGATTCAGATTCATATCCTCTTCACTACGACTATATATTGCTTAATTTTATTCTTACTAACTCCAGAGTTCAGTACACAACTTGAGAAGGACAGTAAGCTGTGGTGGAGTTAATGAGGGGTGTATTTATCTCCTCTACTTCGAAAAGAAATTTCTCCTAAATTGAACTGAACCGTCTCAAGGGGAAAAAATGACGTCATCGGACTAAAAGGGTTCAAATGTCCCCAGCAACAGCTGGGCTCAGACCTGTGACCATGAGATTAGCCGTCCACTCCACCGCCACCTCCCCCAAAATAATAATAGTAAGGTCAGGATAATTATGTGATAAGAATAGTAGATAATTTTTTCACCCATCCTTTCAGTTACAGCACCTATCATCCTCTAGGAAAAATTATAATTCCAGCTGTGATCATTTTAGCATAATTACATCTCTTAATTTATTCGGCACCATCCTTCCTGAGAGGCAATTAGCGAATGTGATGGCTGGTTGGGTAGTTAAGGGGGCGGTTAGCAGGGGAGGGGGTGAGGGGGAGGTGGTGGAGTAGGGTGTACGTGAGGGAAATGTTACGAGGGTTATGGTCAAGTGTGGGGAGGGGGGAGGGGGGAGATGCGTAGGGGAGGAGGAAGGGGGATATAGAAGGAAAAAGTGAGGAAGGGAGAGAGAAGATAGAGGGACATGGAAGAAAGGGAAAAGAAAGAAAGAGGGAGGGGAAAGGAAGGAAGGAAGGCAAAAGGAAAATTATTAGAGGGAAAAGTAGAGGAAGGGAGAGAAGAATGATGGAAGAAGATGAAGAAAGAATGAAAAGGATGGAAAAGAGGAGAATTGGAAGGAAGGGATGGGAAGTAGAAATGGAAAGGAAAGGTCAGAAGAGAAGAGGGAAGGGGAAGAGATGAAAAGAAAAGTAAGAGGGTTGGCAGAGAAAGAGGGGAAAGAAAAGAAGGAAGCATGGGAAAAATAAAGGAGGGGTGGAGAAGAAAGGGAAAGCGAAGGGGGGTGGGGGTGACGCCACTGGCCCTTCTATATATTCAACCTCTTCTCTTCCTGCTAACCCCAGGCTCTGAAAAAAAGGAGCAGGGGCGGAGAGGGAGGAAGGATATAGAGAGGAGTGTTGGTAGAAAGAGAGAGAAATAAAAAAAAAAGAAAATAGAGGCGTTTATAGGTGTGTGTGTGTGTGTGTGTGTGTGTGTGTGTGTGTGTGTGTGTGTGTGTGTGTGTGAGAGAGAGAGAGAGAGAGAGAGAGAGAGAGTGTGTGTGTGTGTGTGTGTGTGTGTGTGTGTGTGTGTGTGTGTGTCTATATCCTTGTGTTTATGTATGAATGTATATTACATACATGTAGTCGTATGTTTGTACGCATGTATGTATGTTATATGTATGTATGTTTGCGCGTATGTATGGACGACTGTATGTGTCTGCCTTTATGCTGGCAGTGTCTGTCTGTCTGTATATACCTATGTGCCTGTCTCTCTTTCTGTTCGTATATATTGGTCTGTCTGTCTGTCTCTGTCTGTCTGTCTGTCTGTCTCTCTCTCTCTCTCTCTCTCTCTCTCTCTCTCTCTCTCTCTCTCTCTGTGTGTGTGTGTGTGTGTGTGTGTGTGTGTGTGTGTGTGTGTGTGTGTGTGTGTGTGTGTGTGTGTGTGTGTGTGTGTTAAAATAAATTCTATACTCTTGTCTATGCAATACAGCCAATTTGGAGGAAGTGACTGGTGGTGGCCAGGTAAGGGCAGTGACGTCACCCGGTAACTGTTCACTGATATAGCACACCTGTGGCGTGGCCCTTTAAATTGTTTACACCATCATGGCTCATGCTATAACCACGCTGTTTTGGCCACAATGTCGGGGGAAAGATTATAACAGTAGCCTGTACATTAAAACAAAATATGTACAGAAGTGTAGCAATGGCTAACACCCCAAGAACGCCTACACACATAAACAAAACATTCTGAAGACAGTGAGCAGTCTAGAAATGAGAAAGTAATTACTATATTAGTACACAACAATCCTCAACACCTGTGACAGTTTTCACAACGTCACTTATATAAATTTCAAAACTGGCACAGGAAGTTGCTACATCAACTTCTTTAATATTTTAACAGCAACAAATGCAGGCAGATACAGATAACAGATCAACATTTGCATCACCGACAGTCTTGGTCAAAACCTTTTCTTAGAGCAAAACATCTGTCCACGAACGTCTCAGAAAGCGTGGAACACCGTGATGGAGGTAAACAGTCCACTTCCACGCCGCGAAGAGTGTCTCTATGATGCGTGGTTTGGGTTAGAGGTTGGATAGTTGTGGTTTGAAACATCGGATGTCTGTAGGTGGAAGTTATTTATGTGTTGAATTTATGCATTTATGGGGTACTGATGTTTTAATAGTTAACGCATCCATTAAGCAGCTAAAAAAATAATGATAATTTGAAAAATCCTATCCTCAAGGCGATCACATTCTTGGAAAAAGTTTTGTTTCCCCATGTTCTGTTCCCCAGCAGTATACTTTGGAACCTGGATGTAAATTCAATAGTTATGTGTCGATTTCTTAAGGAAAGTTGTGATTTGATTAATACTAACTGTTCTAACGACATTTTCTTTGGATAGGCATTAATTCTAATCCTTCTTCTTCTACAGGTAAGGACCATCACTGATGAGGGGGTCTGAGGAAGTGCTTGAGCATGAGGTGAGTGCAGAAGGTATTAAAAATAAAAATAATAACAATCCCACCTCGTTTTTCAGTGGAAAAGAGAGGTCGGGATGATGATGATGGATAGGACGCACCTACAGACTAAATAACTCACGGTACATGTGCACCTTGTATAACTTCGTCCTACATCATGTAGCACAAAATGTCCCACTGGCTGGCCGTCATACAGCTGAGACAACACCATAACATCGCAAGTGTGCTGTGCCTTTGATCCGCCTCACCCAGACCGGTTGGCTATCTCCGGGCTGGAGGGCGGAATTTATACACAGCTTTAGCCTCGCTGGGCCACACACACACACACACACACACACACACACACACACACACACACACGGTGCAGTGGTAACGCTTTCGCTTGCCAACTGGTGGACGGGAGTTCGCGCCTCGCTCAGGTTGCGAAAAGTTTCACTGACGAAGTGGGTGGTTACTGTCCCCCTTGAGCAAGGGGACGGGTGTGTGCGTGTGTGAAGGTCACGGCCTTGCCCTTAGATCGGACTATATGAGCTCCCAGCTCCCTTCCGGGAGGGTAAAAGCTGACGATCACGACCATCAAGTGATCCTGACCGACCCGGTGAATTACACACACACACACACACACACACACACACACACACAATAAATACATTTTTATACATCTAAAATTCTAAGCTGTCCTCTCCATAATATCATTATTCCCGATGTCTTGTTAGGGTGTAATAAAACGGTGTAACAAAGTCGTTATTTACTTCTTTCGTTACCTACTGAAAACCTGTGAATAAAGCGATAAGGTTTTCATACATTATAACAACCTGTGACACCTGAAAGCGGTGATGGGAAATAAGGAGGTGAGTATGGAAGTTAAGAAGTCACTGCATGATAGTATTGTGATCCCTACCCTGACGTATGGAAGCGAGGCGTGGACCTTGCTAGAGGGGAACAAGTCCAGAGTGAGAGCAGTGGAAATGAGTTACCTGAGAGGAGCATGTGGAGTGACATGGAGGGACAGGTTGACGAATGAAGAAGTGAAAGAACGTTGTGGGGTGGATGTGGATGTGACTGAGAAAATTAGGAGAAATACACTGAGGTGGTTTGGACAAGTGGAGAGAATGGAGAATGAAAGACTGACTAACAGAGTGTATATAGGTGAAGTGGAGGGAGGGGGAGGGAGGGGGAGACCGAGTATGAGGTGGAGGGATGTAGTTGAGAGGAATATGAGGGAGGGGCGAGTGGGTTGGAGGAAGGGCAGTCAAATGGTGGGTGACAAAGCGACTTGGAGGCGTTTTGTCTGCGCCCACCCCTTTGCGGGAGTAGGGCATCGGGCTATCGATAGATAGATAGATAGACAGAAACTTGTATCCGTGTTTTCGTGTTCACCTAATCTCACGTCAAGCAACTTCAGTTTTCTGTGGCACATAACCATAGTTCACTGTTTAGCCTTCGTGACTTTCTGTAACGCTTTAAAGAATAGAGGTCATTCTACGGTGAATATAATCATTCACTGTGAACCAGACTTCAGTGCTAAAGAGATACACCTTTCTGTGACGTATCAGGAAGCTGAGCTGTAGAAGGTGGCGTGTTATGAGGGGGGGAGAGAAACAGACGTATTCCAAGTGGCATTTTAGGCGTCACTGTACTTTTTTCGTAGTGATTAATTATGCTTAATAAATCTGTAATGTTATTTTTTCTTTAATATCGACATAACTGACTTAAGAGCATATAAAAGGATACTAAGATTTCATGTGCAAAATAATTCGCCGAGACAAAATGTTACGAAGTCTCCTACACCTCTCTGAATACGGCCCTAGTGCAGAGTCAGCAGCTTGTGGCAGTTTCCTTATTGATTGGTGTAAATAGGCCAATACAAGAGCCCAAAATAAAAACTAATTGCTCCCTCGACCTTCAGCATCGTAACATCCCTTACAAACCCCGCTAATAAAGGTTGGAAGGGGCCAAGGTGTATTAGCCTAGGGTGCAGACCCGCCAGGTTTCCAAGCAGTGGGATACACCATTAAAAAAATAAATAAATAAAATAAAATAAAAAAGGTGTAAAATCAATCAAGAAAAAAAAAATATTTTATCTCCTTCCAAAATGGGAGTATCCAGTACTGAAATGTGTTCGAATAATCTTTTGACATTAGCACATATTTAATCATTACTACCTCCTTATTTCTGTATTACTGCCCATGATTAATATCCGTATTACAGTAATATCATTTGTCGCCAGTTTTCTTATCAGAATACGACTATAAGTGACATGATGTGTGTCGATATTACAAGCCAGCTCTACACCGTGCCAATGTGCGTACAGTGAAGGTTATATGTTCCTCCTCATTATCTGAAAATTGTGTACTCCGAAAAGAGACCTTGTAAAATGTATAATCAACGATAATGAAGCAGATTTGAATCTGGGTTCATTAATTCTAAACCACAGACGTGTATACAGGCTGTTGGCCACGACTGTGGGTGTTGAGGGAGCGGGTAGTGCAGTGGCAGCACATCCAGCTCGTAAATGGAAGACATCGAATTCGATTCTCGGGCCAGTTAGACTTTTAGACCAAGTTTGTTTCCCCTTGTGCCTGTTATTTAGCAGAACAGCTGGGAACCTAGATGTAAAATCGACTGTTGCGTGTAGCACTCTAATGAAATATTGACACCTAGCCAAAACTGATGATTTACCATAGTGACTGTTTGTGTGGTGGAGAGGCATTATTCCTGTGAGTTTTTTGTGGGTGTTACACACTCGGTCACGGGTTTGACACCATTGTTGTCCACGGGGCCAATCATTCTTGCTGGATCTGATATTTACTTTGATTTGCATGTATCGGTATTATCCAGCCTCACAATATAGCCCTCGAGGTGTAGTCTACGTGCCTGAGGGTATAGGCTACCCTTGATCCGAGTCTTTAACCTTTTCAGTCTGGCGACATGTTTGAATAGTGTTGTCGTCACCAAACAGTTTAATGCAGCTTTTGTGGGATATCTCGTACTGAAGAGGTAAATGAACGCTGTATCAAACCCCTCCAGTCTGAAACGCTTCTATTAAACTTAATGAATTTTCTGGAGATTGCAAATTACAATGAAACCACGTCATCGGAGTGACGGGCTTACTAAAAGATAACAGCGTTCATCCTTTGTAGTATTATATGATCGGTAACCCTCCAGCCACATCTCCGAATCTCACACTTTCAAACCCGTGCGTACAAGGCAAGGACGCTGCTGCCACTGGTGTTTTTAGCGTCTTCAGGCCGAAGATGTATATTTCATTTTTGTTAACTACAGACGATATTATTTAGCTTAGAAGATACTAAACGAGCAGGGATAAATATAGCATGCACTACTCCCTCCATCATACAGTCGTCACTGAAATTCTTTAACTCGTGTAGAGCTAGCAGCTTGAACTAGTGAAATGCATTGGTGGTGGGTGGTGGCGACCATCATCCACCCACTTGATGTAGTGCTGCCTACTTCTTCCTTCACCTTAATCATCCTTTTTCTGTCTACCCTCCTCTCTTCCTATTTCTTCCATCTTTCTTGTCACTTTTTATTACCCTTCTTTCCCTTTCAGCTGACTTTACACTGAGTGACAATGAGCCAGGAAACCAGTTACAGCGCTGGGTGATAACCATACAGCCAACCCATACGTGTTCCCTGCGTGTCAGCAAGTGGGTTGGTGGAAGGTTAGACAACAAACTCAAGACAAACGGCCATCCCTTACGTGATCATGGCGTCTGGCTTTAGATAGATAGATCGATATGCACCATCCGGTTTAAGTAGTTAATGAAATGACCACCAGGCTTCTTTTTCTGGAGAGTAATAATAATTAACAATGCCTGCCCCATCCAGCAAAAACGGCTATAGTTCGTCCACCTAAAGTTGACGGAGATTATCGTCGTGTTTGCAGTTTATTTCCCGTAGTTTAATAGCATAAGACAGTACTGCAGGTCCACGTCCTTCGTGTAGCAATTCTTTTCAACCAGCACATATTCCTCTGTTAATATCAAATAACATCTCAGCAGTCAAAATGGAAAAGTGGCAATTTTAAGCTAAGTAAAAGTAGTCAGAGTATAATCTATCTTCCCGGGGCGGCTTCAACTTCTCGTGTTTGTTAATGCACTCCCCTGTTAATGTAATTTTGGCGAAGTGTGTGTGTGTGTTAATCAGATTAGATGTGAGTTAATGTGATAAGATAACAGGAGGCGGGAGGCAATTTTAAAACTCCAGGCCATTTCCCGGTGTGTCTGTGGCCGTGTCTGCGTTGTCTGTGAAGCTGGCAATGACCTGCTTATCTCCCTCCTATCTCGCTGCTATCTCACCCTTACTGCCTCTCTCTCTCTCTCTCTCTCTCTCTCTCTCTCTCTCTCTCTCTCTCTCTCTCTCTCTCTCTCTCTCTCTCTGTAGATAGATAGACAACTAGATAGATAGGTAGGTGGGTAGGTAGACAGATACAGATATGGATGTAATATGTATAATTGTGCATGTCTATATTTCTGTTCATGATTATGTTATAAAGACGTCATCATAGTGACGTGGTTAACAGCGGTGAGGCCAGAGGGGAGATAATTAGGGATGCTAACCAAATGCTGGGGAGAAATAACGGTGGAATAGGTAAGACAAGGATAACGCACCACCGGGGTTATGTAATGCTCTGTATTATCCTTCACTCATGAACTGTAATTTTATATCAAAGTATTTCTATATTTTTTGGTTGCAACCTTCAGACAGTTTTAATTAACTTAGGAAGAGACATGAGGCTGTGAAGAGAAAATCTGAAGAATGCAATAGTTCCGGAGAGACCTGTCCCAGCGAGCTAGTTAACACTCAGCCTCCAAGGACTCACTTTCAACTGAATAAAATAGTTTGAAGTTAGCGAAAATAGAATACAAGAGTTGTTCCCAACATGAAAGAGTATTGGTGACAGGCTTTCGGTCACCTGTAACTCACTTTTAGCGACATAAACTCGCCCGGCGGCAGCTGAGATAAAATACTTGTACTAGATAAGAAAGAATCAATAGAGGACGGCAGTGTCAGTGCATACGAAATGGAAGGAGCTGCCTTACAGTTGGGTGGCTATGGAAGTGTGAAGCTGCTGAACCATGGGATGAAAACATTAGGAAAATATTGTACCGGTAGTAAATTTCCAAGAATAAATATATAAATGATGCCGTTTTACTTATTGCATGGAAATGGTATGACTGGAACTATTTTTGTAATCATCCGCAGGAAAAGCAGTCGTCATGATCATGGTCATTATCGTCATGCTGATCATAATAGTTAAACCCACTTCCCAATAAATAGAAAATGGAGTTTTTTTTTTCTATAATGAATGGAGGATGGAAAAACAAAGGAAAAAAAAATAAGTCCATGTGCCTAAAGGTATCCTCCATTCATAAAATACTTATATCAATTGGATTTAAAATCGAGAGGATTAAATGTATGTGGGAAGCAACTCCCAAGAAGTGAATTCCAGAGAGTAGTAGTTCTGGGGATAAATTAATTTTGATAAGCTGAGGTTCTGCATTGTGGGGGAGACAGTGTGAGTTCATGGGCGCTCCAAGCTGCCCGAGTATTTCGGGAGAAAATGTGAAGGGGAGGCACAATTGAAGCCAGTTCGTTAGAGCACTTACAGTAAAAATATCGATAAAATAGTGCTAAAGAAGCAACATCTCTTCGTACTGATAACAGAGGAAGGTCCTGCATTATGGTAGGATTATTGATTAATCTAACGGCTTTATTTTGAATTTTGTCCAACTGCCTCAATGCATCCGCTCCACATCCACTCCACATTGGTGAACAGTATACGATCTGAGACCGCACATGACTTTTCTATATTTTGGCCATCTGCTCGTCAGTGAAAAACTCACGAACTCTGTACATAAGTCCCAGTTTTTTAGAAGCATTTTTAGCAAGGGATTTAACATAAGCTGTCCAGCTTAGGTTGGGGTTTAGAGTAACACCTAGGATATCAATTGTAGTGGATATGGGAATACCGACATCATTTAAAATTAAGTGAGAGTGTGGGGGATTCTTTCTATTGGAGAAATTAATGTATTTAGTTTTCTGAGCATTAAATGAGACTAGATTTTTTTGTCTCCATTGATTAATTTTAGAAAGGTCCTGGTTCAGAGAAATTGCTGTGTTTATTTGGGAATTTATAATATCAAATTGTGTAAAGGAGGTACTAAATGTGAAAGAACTATGAAGGGTCGAGTCATCAGCATAAGAGTGTATTGGGTTAAATGTGACAGATGGGAAGTCATTTATATGAATGAGAAACAGGGTTGGCGCCAAAACTGATCCCTGAGGTACGCCAGCATTTATGGAATGAAACTGAGAATAAATTCCCTCTACCATGACCCGTATTTTTCTACTATGAAGGTAAGAAGAAATTAGAGGACCAGTGATGCAAGGCCATAGTGTGATATCTTAGACAATAAGGCCTGGTGCCATACTCTGTCAAATGCTATTGAAATATCAAGTGCTACTGTGTGTGTTTCACCATGTTGGTCTATTGTTTTGTTAATCTGATGGGTAAGAAGGCAAAGAATATCTACAGTTGAACGTTCCTGTCTAAATCCATACTGCCCATCATTGATCAATTTATTGATTTCTAGATACTTGACTATGTGTTTGTTAATTAGTGTCTCAAAACCTTTACTGAGAACGGAAGTAGTAGTAGTAGTAGCAGTTGTTCCAAAGGCAGTCTGGCCGAACAGCCCCGAGTCCCTTAGGAAGGCCATGGGCGAGACCGGACTTTCCCATAGAGCTCTCTAAGAGTGTATGTTGTGTTGTTGGCATAGGTGATTGTGTGCAATGCAGTCTTCCATAATGTGCTTAATAGTATGGGGTGCTATGTTGCATCCTGGACAGGCATCAGCAAGGGAGTCATCCAGCCTCTTCTGGTAGCTTAAGAGGGCTGGATGGTGCCCACATCTCAGCCTGGCCAGGTGGACCCTGTCCTCACGAGGAAGAGAGGATTCAGAAGGATGGATGTCAGGAGGCCGTGCATGCAGCTGTGTGTTGTCTTTAGGTGACTGAATGGAGCGGGGAGTGATCTGAGTGTGGATATGCTTCTGGAAGCTGGTCTGAGGTGGGCGAGGGGGGAAAGATGACAGTATTTGTGTATGGTATCGTGTGATGGGTGTTGTTTTGATGTTCCTTGGTGTGGGTGAATGTGCTGCCATATACTGTAGTGGATGTTATAGGTTTGTGGAGGATGCAGCAAGAAACTGGGTGCCTCTCATGTCTAGATGATCTTTGACTTTGAGGACTTTGGTTTCTTGATGTAGGTGGTCTTTGGGTGTAGTAGCTGTGCAGCCTGTGATTATTTTTAGGGCCTTGTTCTGTATGGTCTGTAGAGTGTTGTAGTGTGTTTTGGTGAGGTTAGAAGCCCAGGAAGGGCTTGCTTAATTCATCACTGAACGTATGTATTGTTTGTATACTGTGGTGGTGGTTTCTTTGTTGTATCTGAATGTTGTATGGGCAAGTGACCTCAAAGCATCGAGTCTTGGTGTTATTTTATTTCTAATGTTTGTGATGTGTTGTTTAAATGACATTGATGTATTGTATGTTACACCAAGGATTTTGGGTGTGTGTGTATGGTAGGGGAGTGTTCTTTTTGGTGAGGTGTGGGATGTGACTGTGTTCTGCTGTCCAGTTTGTGAGAAGAGTCACTGTAGATTTGGCTGGGGCTATTTTGAGCCTGTTTGTGGTGAACCATTCGTGTGATGTGTTAAAGTAAGGTTGAATGATGTGTGCAGCTGTGTTTGCGTTTTGGTGCGTATATGTAAGTGTTATATCATCTGCATAGGAAGCTATGTATATCTGTGGTGTGTGGGGTGTGGGTACGTCATGCATGTATAGGTTAAAGAGTGTAGGGGACAAAACAGATCCTTGGGGGATGCCGTTTGTGAAGTTTCTGATGTTAGAAGACTGACCTGCAAATGTTACGTGTGCGCATCTGCCTGCTAAGTAGTTTGCCAGCCATCTTTTTGTGTTATTGTGCTCTAGCACAATTGTGGTCAAACCATTTAGGAGAATTACATCTTTTTCTGTAACACTGATGGGGAATGAATGTTTCCATGCC
This sequence comes from Coenobita brevimanus, assembly GCF_032717465.1. NCBI lineage: Eukaryota > Metazoa > Arthropoda > Malacostraca > Decapoda > Coenobitidae > Coenobita > Coenobita brevimanus. Next base: position 23,854,082 of record NC_137007.1, on the reverse strand, counting down.
GACTTTAATGAAATCCTGTATGTGGCCCAGTGTGGAATTTGCATCATGGGAGAAAAAGGAGGTCCAAGGAACATCCATGAGAAAATTTTGAAGTCCCTCCCAGTCTGCCCTGTCGTAGTGCCATTTAGTCATCACGACAGGTTCAGAGCAGGAGGGTGTGGTAGGTGTGAAACTGATGGCTTGAATCAGACAATGATCAGAGGATCTGAGGGGGGACTTCACTTCGACATTATAATTATCTGAATTGGTTGTTAGAAACAAGTCCAGTAGGTGGGGATTATGATCGGGGTTGTCTGGTACACGGGTGGGTTGACTGACTAACTGGGTGAGATTAAATGAGTCTGCAAGTAGCTCACATTCAAGACCAGAGTCATCAGTTCTGGGTGAATAAGTGAGCCATTCGACATTATGGACATTAAAATCACACAGAATAGTAATTTCTGATGCAGTACTAATGCTGAGGACACTTAGTTGTGAAGACAGAGAGTCAAATAAACTCGGCTCTGAAGGGGCATTAGGGTAACGATAAACACAATAGCAATACATAATTTTACCAAAAGAATTTAATTTGGATATGGAATAGTCGAAATAAGGACAATTAAATTTAGTAATCTCCTCCAGGGCAATTTCTGATTTGGCAAGGCAACATATGCCTCCTTTGGGTCTGAAATTTTGAATCAAGATATAACCAAGAAAATTAAATCTAGCTAAATCAGAGGTGAAGCTTACTTGTGTCTCTGTCAGAAATAGCAGATCAGGGGATTCAAACTGGAGGAAATTTTGAACAGAGCTGATGCTGGAGTGAAGTTCCCTAATATTACAAAAGAAATTTTACTGCACTGACAAGCAGATTTAGGGCGCCGCAACACTGGAGGTGGCACAGTCGCTTGATGACAACCGGGAGGGCCCTGTGCAGACAACCCAGCCCTACCGGTGGTGGTCACCTGAGAAACCACCGCACTAATTCCCAGTATAGCAGCAGCCATGGTTCTTTTTATGGGGGGGAGAGCAGGGATGTGTTGTGGAATGGGGTATTATATGGAATGACATGATCGGTGTTTTTTGGAGAAAGGATAGCATAAGGTAATGTAATAAAATGTGGATGTGTGTGTTGTGTAAAGAGGGCAGCCTGATGCCCTTCGGTGTGTGAGGCAGACAGATGTGTAACCAGCTACCAAGCCCTAGGAGAGAAAATGGAATCTAGGCTATTCCTTGAGTCTCCCGTAACCTTGGCGGTAGTACTTCCTTGGGCGAGGCTGCCTACCCCTACTACAGGGGAACTATTTAGGTGAAAAGAATCACCTGTACGTCCTTGACCTGATGAAGGCTTTTGAAGAGTGGCAGGGGAGGTAGTCCAGTGTTGTGTGAAAGGTTGCCAATAGAAGGGCTTGGTATGTAGCCATGCCAGTGTGTGCAGGCTTACCTTGGGTTGGGACAGCACTATGGCTGTAGGCCAGTTACTGCCAGATTTTATTTAACCCGCCCCATCCCGACGTTTTCTGGGCAGTGGTACGCCCCAGTCCCGACATTTTTGGACCTTTTTTTTTTTTTTTTTGGCTCAAATATCCGCTTTTGGTGAGGAACATCGAAAATTCATAGAGAAATTGCTCACTTGAGGTTTAAAATACTCGATCCAGGTAGGAGTACCTCCTTACCTTACAGGGTTTTCTATCAGGCTGGCTGCAAAGAAAACGAGTTCTGTGGGAGGATAACTATTCTACACCACTCATAAACGGTATTTATTTATTTATTTGGTATGAATTTATATGTAGTATGAGAGTATATTGGTTTTCAAACGGTAATATAGGCATTATAAGCATTGTTTCACTCACTAACTCATCACCATTCCTGACCTTTTTTTGCCACATTACCTGATCATCATTTCTGACTGTTTCTTCCTCTAATGTTTGTCCTCCACATTATCATCGATTGGGGAATCACTCTGGCCCTGAATTTCGTACCGTGGCATGACATGGCTTTACTGGCCAGGTCACTGATAACAGGTGAATTGCTGAGAAAAGGTCATGCAGGGGGGGGAGGAGGTCATGCTGGGTAAGGCATTGTCCCTGCCTGGCATCTTGTAGAGGAAGGTGTCCCGCGTATACGTGCCAAAAATCACTCACGAAAATTGAAAATTGTGCAAATTAGGGACCTTGCAATGTCCTTGCAATGTTGCCGCATTAATTTACGTCTCCGGGATATGAGTGCCATCATGTGAGGACGTGAATTCACGTCTCCGGGACAGGGCGGGTTAAACGAGAAGAAATCATAGGACACTGAGAGGTTCATACTTTCACCATTAACACTCTCATAATTGAGACAGCTCTAGAATTCTACTGTACTCCAGCTAACGCTAGACAGTTTTATGCCGCTGCATTTGAGTGATAGGAGCCTGGGTGTTAACACAGTCACCGTAGATACTCTCATGATCGGGACAGTTCTAGTTTTCTGTGCCAGCTAACGCCAAGCGATTTTTTGTTTCAGCTGAGAGTAAGTCCTATGAACCCAGTCAAGAATGTCACCATCAACACTCATGATCGGGAAAACTCTAGTATTATATGGCAGACAACGTCAGACGGTTTCATTCGACTGAGAGTGAGTCATAGCAGAGCAAAAAGTTAAATGTATGAGTATGAATGTGGATGGATGAAGAATGAGAGGCCGTCCATGCAGAACACCAGTTGCTGGGAGACGATCATTGAGGTGAGGGACTTTGGTCGACCCCAGGAAGGTGCAGGGAGACCCAACCCCATTTTTTATCTGTGGCATTATTTTTCCCTCAACAAGTGTGCAGAATTTATGAACGCAAAGCAGCAGTATATACCTGAACATTCATTTTCAAATGAGTTTAACAGTACTGATGAAGTTTTGTAGTCTGCTGAAGTTTATGGTTTAAAAATTAGTTGTGGTAACGCTTGTAGACAGATAGATTGATTTAATTAGATAGGTTTCCTGTACACCAGGAAACCATTTACTACGCTGGGTGGTGACCATATAACCAAATTTTGGCGCCTAGTGGTTTAGTGGCTAATTACGGCACTCCAATCGGAGTGAACCGGTGAAGATTTATATCCAAGTGGGTGGTTGGGGTTTATTGCTCACGTAATGCCACTCAGGGATGAGTGAAGCTGGTTATTCTCAAGTTAAATGTGAGGACCAACTTGCCTAGCCCCGGGCTCCTACGCTCCTCATGGGGCAAGGAAGGATTGGATGATGGATGGATGGATGGATGGATAGATAGATAGATGGTTGGATAGATAAACAGACAGACAGATTAATAGATTATAGTATTTTCCTGTTACAGATGTTCAATACATGATTATCGACAATGGGTAATTTTTAAAATAAGGTTTTGTCCCCTTCTTTGAGCATGTGTTGAATCCTCCCCTTCGAAGGATGCAGTAAGACTGGTAGCCAGAGATCTGCTGTTTGGAGACCTGCCATACAGTGCACTAGGACTTGCAGAACACTAAGCCGGGAAGAAGCCGTAAAATGATGATGTTGATGATGATTGTTAATGATGATGATTATGATAGTATTACTGTAAATGCAACACCACATTGCGTTAGTAGCAACGAAAGGGTACAATGAAATAGTCTTTAACCTTTTGGCTGTCAGGATATGATTTGCCAGAGTAATATAATCTGGTGATGCCCTCTGTGATACGTAAACACATCCACCGGGGAAATGGTTATAATGTACATATATGTTTTAGGGATGTGCCCTGTGTGTGTGTGTGTGTGTGTGTGTGTGTGTGTGTGTGTGTGTGTGTGTGTTAGTCACATTTTCTAACGGGATGAAATTTAGCCCCGTAACCGTTTTTCACGGGGTTGTACTGTATGCTGGGCCAACTGACCCCTCCTTATTCCCCTCTGCCCTCCCACTTCACCCACATATCTTCATCCCTCCCCCTCCCCCTCCCACTTCACCCACATATCTTCATCCCTCCCCCTCCCCCTCCCCCTCCATTCCATCCCCTTGCACTTATCCACCTCCTCCTCTGCCCCTTCCCCTCTAGTGTATGGATGACATGGGAAGCGACAGGATTGGTGGGAAGGGAGGCATTCACCCCTTCAGTACGATGGCTTTCTTTTCCCCCACCAAGATATTTTATTCATACTATGAGACCTTTGGGATGGAAGGGAATGCAAGCAGTCTGTACAAAGTGTGTGTGTGTGTATATATATATATATATATATATATATATATATATATATATATATATATATATATATATATATATATAATTGTTTTACTGGTTTTTAAATTTCTGCAAGAAAGCTCCGAAGGTTTTTTTAAGTTATATAACTACAGAGTGTCGAAGCAGTGAATGAATTAGTGAAAGGTTCTAACATGCTCCAGTTTGAAAAGTCTTTCTTGAGCTGAGTAAAATTTTCCGTGGAAAATGACAAGGAGCACTGAGAGAACGCAGCGCCTACGCCGTGGGATCGGTTTCTGTCCGAGCTTTTGACTTAGCTCTGTGACCTTGACCTTTGACTGATTAGTCTCTGTCTTGAAATACTTCATCGTTGAATGACCATTAGCCCCTTCACAAAGTTTGGTCCAAATTGGATCAAAAGTTCTTGGATTAACCTTACCCTGTGACCTTCAACTTTGACCTATTGTCCTCAAAATAGGATAATTTAATCTTTGGCTGACTCAGAATCGTTCCACCAAGTTTAATTCATATTACACGAAAATCTTTAGAATTAATGTGTCAAAGATTGACACTGTCCTTTGACCTGAAGTGACTACCGATTGTTCTCAAAAGTGAAACACTTCACCCTTTGCTCACCATTTATCCTTTTACCGAAAATAACACTGAATCACATCTGTAAGAGCTGACCTATTCCCGACCTCTTACCTTTAACTTTCCTCGGGCAGTATCTACCAAGCATCCAACCCACAGAAGAAAACCCATCTGTGGGAGAGAGAGAGAGAGAGAGAGAAAAGACGATCTGTTTTGCCGTTTTAAAGCTGGAGGGGTTTACCAAAGATGTAGAATGTGGAGAACTCTGGATTTTGTCGATTGTGTTTTAACGTGTTACCTTTGTATTTTAGCTACTTTGATATTTTAGGTATAGACAAGCATAAGGATGAAGGTTAGATGCTTAGAAATAAATATTACCTTTGTGTTTGGGAGTTAGGAATGATTACATGTGAAGGCTTTTGGGCGTGTTGGAGCCATCTTACATAGACACTGATTAATCCGTTTCGGTACTACTATGTCTCTCTCTCTCTCTCTCTCTCTGGCTACCACCGGGCTGTTTCATTCCAGATACCGCCAGCGACCAGTTGGTATTATGCAGCACGAGACAGAAGGGATTCCTTCCGCCTTATCACAAGTATCCAATTGCAAGTTGTGAAGCCAATCTGACCACGCTACAGAGCAGTAAATGCACCGTTGATGAGAAATTAAGCTATAAACAGACGGACAGCCGTCACAAAATATAGTATTGTTTTATGAGCAGGAATGGATAGCAGCAGCGTGAAGAACAACAGAAATACCAACAGCAACAGCCACAGTGTTAACAAAGTACAGCATAAACATGAACAATACCAACAACAGCACAGAAAACGGTAACAACAACAACAAGCAGACAGCACTCAGGCAGCGCATACGTTTACCAGACAACCCAGACCTCCACCAAAATTTAATTAACTCTTCCACATACTCACAAAACTTCATTAATTTTCATAGAAATCCATCAGTAACTTTTGGAGATCTATTGTGGAGAAACCAAAAAACAATCCTGAACCGGGACTCGAACTCAGATCACCACCAGATCGAATCAACTCTTCCCTGGCCCATGACCCACATATCTACACATTTTCGTTGAAATCCATCAATAACTTTTTAGATATCTTGAGGACAAACAAACAGACAAACAGGGATGAATGCATAATCTCCTCCAACTAGTAACAACACCAACAACACAACCAGCATAAATAACATCAGCAATAACAAGAACAGCAGCAACAACAAAACTCTCAGTAACATGAAGCTGGATAGTGGGTGAATAGAGTGAGCTAATGTGATTATCCTGTCACGGTTATGGCATCCCGTGGGCTTGGAGAGAGAGAGAGAGAGAGAGAGAGAGGGGCTGGGGGAGGGAGGGGGAGAAACCTACACATGATGGATATGATAGATGTTGCGAACTGGATGAGAAGAGGGGTATATGGTGGAGAGACAGACCGACAGACAGACAGAGAAGAAGAAATGGGAGCCATGGAAGCAACCACAGCAAAACTATTTAGCCCCATTCAAAAGGAGGGGACTCTACCAACAGCTGGAAATAAGTACAAATTAGGCCTAAAACGATTTCCCTAACTTTACCATAGTTTCCCCTAAAGCAGTTTCTACAATGCCTTTAACCAGAACACTTCCGCCTCATCCTCGTCGTCGTCGTCGTTGTCCTCCTCCTCCTCCTCCTCCTTCATGAAAAAAAGCCGAGCGTTACCCACTCCGGCAAAGCTAGATGTAAAGTGGGAAATGCAGAGGTAGAGCACTATGAAACAAGAAGTCAAAAGTACAAAAGAGAAATACAAAATACATTAATGAACAAAGGAATAGAAGGGAGTGCAAGAGTACATGGGACGGAAGAGATCATATAGGACTGGAACAGGTAAGACGGATGGGAAAGAAAGGTGGAATATAAAGAGTCAGTCTTCTGTGTAACAAGCAGCCACGAAAGACAATTAGGCCCGTAGCTCTTTACTCTCCTCTGAACATCTTTGTACTTAGGAGAAAGAGGGACATAGACTCTCTCTCTCTCTCTCTCTCTCTCTCTCTCTCTTACACACACACACACACACACACACACGCACACTCGCACGCACACACACACACACACACACACACACACACACACACACACACACACACACACACACACACACACACACACACACACACACACACACACACACACACACACACACACACACACACACACACACACACACACACACACACACACACACACACACACACACACACACACACACACACACACGTGTGCGCAGGCATCAAAATAAACAAGGTAATCAAGTGGCCCAGGTGACTCATTGCTCACCTGTTTACCTCATTGCCCACTAATTAAGCCATGTTTACCTGTGTGGCCATCCATTTGCACCAGGTGTATGAGTGGGTGAGGAGAGAGAGAGAGAGAGAGAGAGAGAGAGAGAGAGAGAGACTTAGCGGTCAATAAGGTAAACAGGCGAGCAATGAGTCACCTGGGTCCTTGATTACTCGTGGTTGTTTATGTTCGTGTGTGTGTGTGTGTGTGTGTGTGTGTGTGTGTGTGTGTGTGTGAGAGAGAGAGAGAGAGAGAGAGGAGTAATAGTAAGGAATGATCCTCTCTTTATTTATGCTAGTGTGTGTGTGTGTGTGTGTGTGTGTGTGTGTGTGTGTGTGTGAGAGAGAGAGAGAGAGAGAGAGAGAGAGAGATGAGTAATGGTAAGTTATGATCTTCTCTGTTTAAACTCGTGTGTATGTGTGTGTGTGTGTGTGTGTGTGTGTGTGTGTGTGTGTGTGTGTGTGTGTGTGTAATTCCCCGGGTCGCTCAGGATCACGTGATGGTTGTGATTATCAGCATTTTGCCCTCCCGGAAGCGAGCTGAGAGCTCATATAGTCCGATCTAAGGACAAAGCCTTGACCTTTACATGCGCACACACCCATCCCCTTGCTCAAGGAGGACAGTGAGCACACGCTTCGTCAGTGAAACTTTTCGCATTCCGAGCAAGGAGCAAACCCCCATCTTAGCAGATGCTAGGCGAGAGTTTACCACTGAGAAGGCGAGGTGTGTGTGTGTGTGTGTGTGTGTGTGTGTGTGTGTGTGTGTGTGTGTGTGTAACGGGAAGGGAAAAAGAAAGGTTCATAGCAAATCAGTAGAAAGATGAACAGATGAAAGATTACACAGCCTACAAAATGTTTTCCATCCGTCTATAACCAGTAAGCCGTGCTTTGTGAGAGCGAGACGAGCAAGCGACAGTGAACATATGCCTATTATAATTTCATCTTGGTGTAAAATTTCAACATTTCTGGTGAGGTAGTTGAATAATAACAGAAGAATAATTGAGCTAAAATATGTACTTTCTCACGTTTTCTCTCTCTCACGCTGTCTCTCTGGATGTGTACTTATACTCGTATAGCGAGACGCCGTGGCAGTCATCACACGGACATTGTTTAATTCTCTGCTTCCAACTTGCCATGTCACCAAACTGCGTCGGTAAACGCTTGGCTATTGATCGAATGATAAAACTCAGAAATGGAGCGATTACCCTTGCTTATTTCACCCCCTAATCATAGAAAAAACGTTCATGTAAAATTATGAGCGTATTATCCGATATCCAGTTGTTGGAATTCAAGCAAGAAAACAGCCTAAAGTTACAAGAAATCTTTTTTAATTCGATTTCATAGTGGAGCATGTCAGTTGAAGCCCTCGTTTCATTCCCTTGGAATGCTGTGATTCCAAGGGGTTTCTTTGGTGTCATGAGTAAACATATAGCCAAAAACAAAATTTATTGAATGTATCTACTACCTGCTGAAAGAATCTCTTCTCTACCTCACATGGTAGTAAAGTTATTAACCTATGAAAACCATCGTAGTCGGGCCGGTTCGTGTCAGGCCGCTCATTTCTCAGCTGAACGTAGAGTGAACACCGCTTCGTTATGCTTGCTCGCTTCGTTCTGTCCACTTAAACTTGGCCTAAAATTGCCATCTACTCATCTTGCATGCTAAGCCAGAGCAAGAGTTTACCACAAGAATATGATGCTGGTCACGAAGGAACGCAATGGAAATTATGTAGAGCCTAGAACTGTCAAGTTAAGGTGAACGAACTAAAGCCTGTAAATCAACTGACACTTGCAGATTTCAAGCTTTGCTTGGACGTAACACCAGTTAGTATTGCATGATGGCTTTCTCATATTTGAAAGTTGGTATTATCTTTCTGTTTTATTCAGCATTGTGGAGACATCACGTGCTGATGGGGTTAAAGTTGGGGGAGGGGTCGTGGCTTAACCTTTGCCTTTAGTAATTTTCTTGTTACTTGATGCTGGATACACGAGAAAATATTGGATACAAAATTCTTGGCCCTTGAGTTTCTTACTACGCTTGCATTTTTCCATTTAAATTCCGTCTCTTGAATTTGCCCCTTGAACATCTTGCCTCTTTCTTTCTGCCCTTCATTCTTTTTTTATTTCTTACCACTTAAAGCTCTGGGTATATTTCTACCACTTGAATTTTACTGGATCAAAATTCTATCATCTAGATACCTTGGGACTTTTAATGTTGTGATACTTGTTATATCTGAGTCCCATGAGACCTGAGACGATTTTCTCTGTCATTTTTTACACGTGCCACCTCAGTAATCACTCCACGACGAGAGGCATTGCATTAGCAGAATAAAATCATTTGATTATTTCATGAATAACACTAGAGATATCGCCGTACTGAGGGAATGATATGAACTATGTCTGTCCCAGTCACAGCGAGAGGTATTCCCTAAACTGAATAGAACTGGCTGACGGCAGCAAGAACTGCATTATTCAGATATCATCGGTATTAGGTAGCTAACTGAGATTGTTTCTAGCAACATCACTACGAGAGATGTCCAAATTAGATTATTCGCTTGCATCAAGACAAAATACAGATGTCATAGGAATGCAAGGCTTTGTATCTTGAAACACACCTTATTCTGTTTTTTTTAATTCTTTTCCGTCTATGTGAAGCCTGGTCTGAATATGTACTTCACTGTACAAAATCTACCACTCTGTTTTTTAGTGGTGAAGTTATGAAATATACCCTCAGTACTTTTAGTATTTCAGTTGTATATTGTATATTTTATTCTTGCTTCTAGCAGATGGTTTTATTCAACCTAGGAGAGAATAATCTCGAACTGAAGATGTAATATACAGTCCTTCCACCATCAGTCACTTCCTCTTTATCACAGATGTATAGAATATATCATAGAACCTTAGTCATTGCATAACCTAGGCTACAGCACACAACCTCAAATGTAGCAATAGTTTTGCTTCTTTGCGCTGTCGTTTGTACTGCTTGTTATGCTCACGCACGTACCGCGAACAGGTTATACATTTGATTCGGCATGTTTGCCTGTCTGTTTGTCTGTCTGTTTGTCTGTCCTTGTGAGTGTTTTTCTGTCTATCTGTTCGGAAGATTGTGGAAAAACTACTCACTGGGAATTCCACCAGATATGAAATAATATTTGTAGACCATCAGAGAAACAAAATTTTAGGCGAAAAGAATAAAAGGTCATAGGTCAAAGGCACACTCAACTCGGAGAGCTGATTTAGATCAAATTGATTTAGATCAAATTTGATGGAAGAGTTGAGCGTCACGAAAGAATGAACCTGTTCAATTTTAAGTATAATTGGTTGAGGATAAAAGTCAACGGGACAAGGTCAAATTGTGCGGCGCTGTAACTGTGAGAGTTTTTGTTCGATCTGGACCAAATCTAGTGAAGAGTTTAGGGCTACCCAAAGATGAAGTAATTCTGTTTTGAGAATTAAGGGTCGAAAGTCAAGAGCACATGGCAAGAGCAGCTTACTTTTGATCCAGTTAAGATCAAAGTTTGTGGAACGGTTGAGAGTGAGGCAAGGATGAAATAGTTCAAGTCTGAGAACTATTGATCCCATGTCAAGATCACAGGGCAGTCAAAGGTGCGGCCTTAGACCGACTGTAAGGGGCGAGTGTTGCACTCTGTGTTCTTTTTTGTTCTGCACAGGCTTGGACGGTTATCATGATGATGATAATGATCATGATCATGCTCGTGATAACAACAGTGGTGATAGTGATGGTGATGGTGATGACCAAAGCATTAAACCATGAAACACTTTAATTTTGCGGTCAAGATAAACTGTATATCGAAATGATATAATAATGTAGGTTATATTGTGTGTAATCCTGGTGTGAGCGGCGTGACTTCCTCGTATCGCCTGAGGTTTCCATGAACTCGGCAGTAGTAAGTCTGGCCACCACCGTCCTGTCAAGAATAACTGCAGACATAAGTCGCTTCCAGACGCAATATTTTGGCCATGGCGTGATAGAGAGGTTAATGAAGATTGTAGCTAACCCCATCCCTACGAGAGGCATTCAGTGAAGAGTGTATGGCCGTCTGGTGGTGGCACGAATAGAGTTTGTAAGATGCCGAATGACAGAGTATATTAGATATCGTCTTCAGAGAGTTAATTGGGGTTGTTTCTCACCTGGTAACTACGAGAACTGGATAAAAGTATGAGTGTCAGCCAGAGTAGAAAATCTTGCACCACCTTACACCAACGAATATCTGATAATATATATCGCTTCCAGACGCAGTATTTTGGTCATGGCGTGATAATATTAGGAAGGTATCACCGTCCTGAAGGTGCTGATGGGGATTGTTTGTAACCCCATCACTGCGAGAGGCATTCCCTGGGATGAACAATATTGGCGGCCACGAGAACAGAATTAATATTATCGTACGGAGGAACTCACACGAATTTGTTTCTAACCTCATCTTTGGGAGATGCAGTCCCTAAACTGAATAACATCCGTCTGGTTGTTGTTATTGCTATTGTTATTGCTGGTGCTGCTCTTGTTGTGGTGGTGGTGGTGAAAGTGGCACCAGGTTCATCTGAACATGAATCCCGTGGAATGCAGGGCGAAGCTGCCCTCCTCTTGAAGTTCACCCTCCTATATCTGGGAAAGGGAGAGCGGGGAGAAACGTGTGGCTGTTCGGTTATATCGGCGCCACCGCGTGAAGGTGCCTTTCTCCAACTCTTCTATGGTAGCAGTAGGGTTAATAAGATGGCACAGTAATGAGGGAGTTAACGGAAATTGCTTCTAACCCCATCACTATACGAGACAGACTCAATGACCTGAATATAATTGTCTAGTGATCAAGAACAGGTTTCGACACCACCATCCAGTCAGGAATATCTGAAAATATGATTCGTTTCTAGACGCAAAATTTTGGCCATGGCGTGATAAAATCAAATGGATGTCGAAGCCCATTTTACTTGATTCTTGATTTCCTGATGATTTTAATGAATTTGCGATAGACTTATTGAACTAGAGGAATTACACTTTAGGTGTCAGCGTATTCCCGTAAACTGAACAGCAAGAATGGAAAGCCTTACCACTGCATCCTTCCCGGTACATTAAGAAAAAAAAAATTAAATCCATATTACCCCTTCGTGATGTAGGGGCATTAGGCCAGGCCACGTAATCCAGCATATTATCGGGTAAATGAGCAGCCTGCTTTTCTGGATGGCTTTTCTTTAAAAACTATATTTAAGAAAATCTTCAGTTACATCTTGGGGTGGAAGCTAGGCTAGACGGTCACTCTGGGTGAGGCGTGCTAACCACTCCGCCACTGGGAATAACTGCAAATATACGTCACTTCCTGACGCAGCGCTTTGGCCGTGGCGCGATGTGGATGACGGGTCGGGGATAACCCACTATTCCTTATGTCGATGATGTCTTTGCTGCCGCCATGCACTTATATTCAGTTTAAAGCACACCTCCCATACTTAAGGCTTTCAGTAAGATGATGCATTGCTTATTATTATTATGGCCACCAGCAGACGATGCAGTTTCAAACAAACCTCCATTAATGAAGTGGTTAATGGCGGCTAACTCTTATTCCATTTCAGAATGTCTCTCTAAGGTTTAATAAAACCGCCTGGTAGTTGCAGTAATAATCAAGAAGGCTCACTCAGAGTATCCAACACCCGTAGCCAATAAGTGGTCTATGGGTAAGCTTTGCCTAGTGACCCTGGCCTTCGACGGTTTGCTCTCAAGCTCGATTAACGTCATTCTTGACTCGCCATGTAAAATCGGATCAAAACTGTTTGAAAGAACATTCTTCCATGACGTTAACCCTTGACCTTTCTTTATGACCTTCTCCTTTTACTTCTCAAGACTGAAACCCAATCACAATGAACTGATCAAAGGGTTAAGGAAACTGCCATATTTGCGTATGATTTTTCCAGCTTTACAAATCACTACAGTGGTTATATTCTAAGTGGTTTTGATGATCTCGTAACACTTGTTTCTTAGCGATTTATTCGGCATGTTACACCTCAATACCCTCATGTATGTAAGTGACGCAAAGTGTGTCATGTGTGGTCTAAGTAATATGCAAGAGAATGTTAAGGTATATACAGTACGAGTATATACATACATACGTATATAAATGAATGTATGTATGTATATACTAAAAAACAAAACATTTCCTTCTAAAATGATTGTTAAAAAGTAGGAACAGCAAAAGCGCACAGATAAGAGATGAAAAAGCACAGAAACAAGAGAGCATTCAGGATGGGAGATGTGGAGACTTATACCCATTACTCCAGTCCACCAACTACAAGTTTGTGGCTAAAGTGTGGAATGTAGTAATGGGTGCAGATCTCCTAATCTCCTTCCATCCTGAATGTTCTCTTGTTTTGTGCTTTTTTCATCTCTTATCTGTGAGCTTTTGCCATTCCTAAGTTCATAACAATCATTTTAGAAGAAAATTTTTGTTGTCTAGTTTATGATCTTTTTGTGGGAGTATAATTAGACATAAAGCAAGAGTTTGATTTGGATTGTTACATGCCTAGCACACTGAAATACTAAAACGAGGGTGCCTTCCCATGAAAAGAGGTGTTTTGGTACATTCTTTAACTGCAGGCGAGCTGTGGCTAACTAATAGTACGCAAAATGGCATACTTACTGGTGACCACAATGCGGTTTGCAGGCTGTAACACACGAACTGTAGCCTGAATGCTTTTCTAAACATGAAAAGAAACATTTACACTTGACAAGAAGCGTTTTGGTGTATAGTATGCTCGCGTATGCCTTTTGGTTTTGGAGTTATGACTGATGAAGAAGAAAAGAAAGAAAGAAAGAACAAAATCTATATTTTTGCGGTTCGATTTTGCGACTCCTACGAAGGTTAGCAAGACATTTGCAAATAGTTTTGCACTTGAATAGCGAAGGTCTTTTAGTTCATAAGCTTAGAACTGGGGTTTTGCAACCGTTTTCGTGCGAATGCTCCTCTACCCTATAGGACAGGACGCCATTTTGAACCTGCGTCGTTCCTACTTACGGAGTGTTACCGCATTCTATGATAAACACCAAAGCCAGCATGAACATCATCATTGTATTTATTCTCGTGACGTTTCCATCTTCACATGGATCATTATCAGACCTAAGAACCAAACTAAATTAAATTAAAGACCCTGTCTATAATAACGTAAAAAATGATATAATATCAGATATTGCTAATATTATTTCATTTTTTCTACATTATCATAGACAGGAGTTATAATTTTGTTTAGTTTGTTTCTTAGGTCTAAAGCTTATCCAGGTGAGGATCAAAACGTCACGAAAATAAATACAGTGATGACGTGCGTGCTGGCTTTGGTGTTTACCTGTATTATCAGCCTTCGCTCTCTGAAAGCAAAGTCAGTTTCTTCAATTAGATAGATAGATAGATATAGATAGATAGATGGATAGATATAGATATAGATACCAGGTGTCCCGGGAGAAATTTATACAACTCTAGGAAATGACAGTAAGGTAATTCTAAGCAAACAGCGTTATATCAACATTTGTCCAGATGTTAAGAGTCATGGAGCTACAATTACGAACTTTATGGGTGAATTAAGAGAAAGACCATTTTCGCCCAAGAGGTTATCGGTAAATGCAGCCGGGTAACGTTTGATAGGCTATTTGAACAAATGTTGCTTTAACATGTTTTGCTCAGAATTACTTCATCTGTCATTTCCCCCTGTGGCGGGGGGGACACAATCTGGCCGCACTACGGGGTGGTACCACTACTCTGCGGCCAGGTTGTGTTGGGAAGAATACTGCTACCTTATTCCCTGCGTGTCGTAAAAGGCGACTAAATGGGGCGGGGTGAGGGGACTAAGGATCCCCTCCTCTGTTTATTAGTTCCGAAAAAGAGGCAGGCCAGAAAAAGGGATGGGGGACTGAGTTATCCCCGTACCCTGAAGATTGGGTCTATGAATGTGCGTGGATGTAGTA
Organism: Coenobita brevimanus; assembly: GCF_032717465.1. Classification (NCBI taxonomy): domain Eukaryota; kingdom Metazoa; phylum Arthropoda; class Malacostraca; order Decapoda; family Coenobitidae; genus Coenobita; species Coenobita brevimanus. Next base: position 23,839,048 of record NC_137007.1, on the reverse strand, counting down.
CGATTGAGGCTAAAAAGGAGATTGGGAGAATGTTTGTGAGAAGCAAGTTGGATGTGTTAGCTTTGAGTGAAACGAAGATGAAAGGGAAGGGTGAGTCTATGTTTGCAAGTGTGAATGGAAGATTGTCAGGTGTTGATAGAGGAAGGGCAAGAGAAGGTGTGGCCTTGTTAGTGAGTCCGGAAGTACAGCAGTGTGTGACTGAATGGAAGGAGGTGTCATCGACTCTGATGTGGGTGAAAGCGAAATTTGAATGTGAGGTGTTTGTAAGTGCATATGGGCCTGGTAGTGAAAGGGATGAAGAAGAGAGGGAGTCGTTCTGGAATGATGTTGATGAGAGTCTGCAGAGTTTTAGTGCGAATGTGAATGTGGTAATGATGGGAGATCTGAATGCTAGAGTGGGAAATGTAGCAGTTGAAGGTGTACTTGGTATGCATGGTGTGCCTGGAAGAAATGAAAATGGGGAACGAATGTTAGGGATGTGCGTTGAGCGAGAGATGGTGATTGGAAATACTCTGTTTGAAAAGAAAGATATTTATAAGTATACATGGGTGAGACAGGAGTTGATAGAGCATTGATGGACTATTGATGGACTATTCTTGAAACCCCCCTACCCCCTTGGGGTAGGGGGGTTTCAAGAATACTCCCCCAGTATCCCTGCTTGTCGTACGAGGCGACTAAAAGGGATGGTGGTGGGTTAGTGCCCCACCCCGTAAAACGAACTAACTAAACAAGCAAATAAAGCGCCTCGGACCAGGACGGACCATACGTTGACGACTAAGGCACGGACAAAGGACATTCTGAGGGTGGGAACATGGAATGTGAGAGGAGTGAATGATGAAGTGAAAGAGAGAGATTGTTCAGGTGTTTGAGGATGCAAGAGTGGATATATGTGGACTGGCTGAAACTAAATGGAAAGATGAAAGGGTGAGAGAGTGGGAATATGGTTAGGTATATGTGCGTGAGTTAATGAGAATGAGAGGGCAAGAGAGGGAGTATGTCTGGTGATATGCAAGAAGTGGAAGGAGAATATAAGAGAGTATGGAACAGTGGGTGCAAGGATTGTATGGGTGAGGATGAAAGTACGTATACGAGCGTGGGCGACTGTATGTACGTAGGCGCCGACAGAGGACCGAGTGGCAAGAGTGAAAGATGAGTTTTGGGCGAGTGTAGAAGCATGTATGGACAAATTTGAGAGGAGCGAGAGAGTGCTTTTGATTGGAGACATGAATGGCAAAGTTGGGAATGTACAAGTGGATGGAGTGGTTGGTCAGTGGGGTGTGCCAGCTGTAGTAGATGGGAATGGTAGTGCTTTGGTGGACATCTGTGCTGGTAAGGGGTTGGCAATAGCCAACACCTACTTTTGGCATAAGATGATCCACAGGTATACATGGAGAGTAATGAGAAGGATGGATGGTGAACTTGTTGAACGAAAGGCAATTATAGACTACGTGTGTGTGGAAGAGCGAATGAGAAGACAAGTGGTGGATGCAAGAGTGTGGAGAGGGTGGGGGAATGGAGTCTCGGACCATCACTTAGTGATGGCTAAGGTAAAGCTGCAAAGAAAATGGTTGAAGAGACGAAGGGGAAGACAGGAGGAAACAGCTCCTGTGAGAAGAGTGGAGAAGCTGCAAGATAGTGAGAAAATGGCAGAGTATAAGAGCATAGTGGAAGAAAGGTTGGGAAGGTATGAGTTAGAGCAGATGGAAGGGGTAGAAGAAGTACAGTATATAAGATATTCACGGAAGAGATAGGCGCAGCGTGTGAGGTGGTTTCTGGAGTAAGGAGGAGATGCAAGGGTGTGCAAGGGACAGCATGGTAGAATGATGGGGTTAAACGAGCTGTAGAACAAAAGAAGAAGCCATATAGTGAATGGCTAGCGAGTAGAGGTAGGGGAGAAGATGAGAGAGAGAAGGGAGAGGTATATGTGAGCAGCAGAAGGGAGGTGAAGAGACTGGTGAAGGAGAGTAAGAAGAAAGTGGATGAAGAATTTGGGAGGAATCTAAGTGTCAAATGGAAGGAGAGTAAGAAATTGTTTTGGAAGGAGATAAAGAAAGTAAGGCAATTAAGGGGAGTGAAAGATAGAAATAATAGATTGTTGGTGAAGAAGAGAGAGAAATTGAGCAGATGGAAGGAGCACTTTGAGGATTTGTTGAATGTAGAGAGTGAGAGCAGTGTGAGTATAAGTGGTTGGGGAATGGCTGGGAGAAGAAGAGATGAGTAGAGGGAGGACGAGATCAGTAGGGTGGAAGTAGTGGAAGCAATGAAGAAGATCAAGATGGGAAAGCAACAGGAATTGATGGAGTGTGTGGTGAAATGCTGAGGTATGGGGGTGAGATTGTTGTGAAGTGGATATGGAAGTTGTGTAGATTGGCTTGGGAAGAGGGAAGTGTTCCAGAGGACTGGAAATCAGGTATAATTGTTCCTTTATACAAAGGAAAAGGGGAGAGAGAAGTATGTGGAAACCATAGGGGTATTTGCCTTCATAGTGTGACTGGAAAAATATATGGTAGAATACTCATTGATAGGGTTAGGCATATGACAGAGGAGATAGTTGGAGAAGAACAAGGGGGATTTAGGAAGGGAAAAGGGTGTGTAGATCAGATATTTGTTCTAAGGTGTTTAGTGGAGAAGTATCTAGAGAAGGGAAAGAAAGTGTATGCTGCTTTCATGGACCTGGAGAAAGCTTATGACAGAAATGATAGGCCAGGTATTAAGAATATATGGAGTGGAGGGGAAATTGTTGAGTGCTGTGAAGAGTATGTACGAAGGAGCTAGAGCTATGGTGCGAGTGGATGGTGAGCTGAGTGAGTTCTTTGATCTCAGTGTGGGACTGAAACAGGGTTGTGTGATGTCTCCATGGCTGTTTAATATATGCATGGATGGGGTGGTAAAGGAGGTGCAAGGTAGGGCAGTGGATGTGGGGGTGGCTCTAATGAATGAGGGTGAGATATGGAAGATTCCGGTGTTGCTGTTTGCGATGATACAGTATTGTTGAGTGAAGATGAATGGGAGTTGCAGAGTTTAGTGAATGAATTTGGGACAGTGTGTAGGAAGAGGAATCTGAAAGTTAATGTAAACAAGAGTAAAGTTATGGTGTTTGAGAGGAATGAAGTCACAGAGTGTGCAGTGGGGTTGGATGGTGAGGATATGGAGAGTGTGAGTGCATTCAAGTACTTGGGTAGTGTGATGAGTAAGGATGGAATGTTGGGGGATGAAGTGCGTGAAAGGGTACAGCAGGGAAGGAAAGTTGTTGTTCACTGAAAGCAGTGATGAGAAATAGGGAGGTGAGTATGGAAGTTCAGAAGTCACTGCATGATAGTACTGTGAACCCTACCCTGACGTATGGACGCGAGGCGTGGACCTTGCAAGAGGGGAACAAGTCAAGAGTGAGAGCAGTGGAAATGAGTTACTTGAGAGGAGCATATGGAGTGACATGGAGGGACAGGTTAACGAATGAAGAAGTGAAGGAACGTTGTGGGGTGGATGCGGATGTGGTTGAGAAGATAAAGAGAAATACACTGAGGTGGTTTGGACATGTGGAGAGAGTGGAGAATGAAAGACTGACTAAGAGGGTGTATGTCGGTGAGGTGGAGGGAGGGAGAGGGAGGGGTAGACCGAGGATGAGGTGGAGGGGTGGAATTGAGAGGTATATGAGGGAGGGGGGAGTGAGTTGGGGGGAGGATAGTCAAATAGTGAGTGACAGAGCGACTTGGAGGCGTTTTGTCTGTGGCCACCCTTTGCGGGATTAGGGAGTCGGGCTATAGATAGATAGATAGAGAATTCTGATAGGGGAGGGTGGAGGTATGTCTGACCACTACCTGGTGGAGGGAAAGTTAAGAGTAGGTAAGAGATGGGTGAGAGCTAGGAGGGTTAGGTGTGGCAGGGAGGTTTTGAAAGTGAGTGAGTTGGATAAAAGAGAGATAATGATAGAGTATCAGGAGAAATTGAAGGATGAGTGGAACGCAGTGAAACATCAGGAAAATGGCAGTGTGGAGGAGGAATGGCAGATGTTTAAGAGTGCTGTGGTGGGGCATGCGGAAGAGGTGTGTGGTGTGAGGCGAGCGGGTGGTGGTGTAAGAAAAGGAAGTGAATGGTGGTGCGAGGAAGTAAGTATGGCTGTGGCTGAGAAGAGATTTGCATATAAATTGTGGCTGCAGAGGAAGGATGAGGTGCCATATGAGAGGTATAAGGAAAAGAGGAATAGGGCGAGAAGGGCTATTTGTGATGCTAAAGTGGCAGCAGATGAGAGGTGGGGTAGGTGGCTGACTGAGAATTTTCAAAAGAATAAGAAAATGTTCTGAAAGGAGATGAAAAGGGTGCACAAGGGAGAGTCTGGGAAGGAATAGCGAGTAAAAGCAGAGGATAGAAGGATGTTAATTGAGATGGATGCAGTAAGGAAGAGATGGGCAGAGTATTTTGAAAGATTGTTTAATGTAGAGGAGGAAAAGGTGGCTGAGATTGTGGCGGATGGAAGGGTGCAAGGAATAAATGTGTTGGGAGAGTTGAATGATTCTTTGATCACAAAGGAGGAAGTGCAGGAGGCAGTAAAGGAGATGAAAAAAGGGAAAGCTGCAGGTATGGATGGGTGTGCTGTGGAATGCCTGAAGGGTGGTGCAGCGACTATTGCTGACTGGTTAGTAAGATTGTTGAATGTGTACTTTGTGAAAGGAATGGTGCCAATTGACTGGGCAAGTGCTCGTGTGGTCCCGTTGTATAAAGGCAAGGGTGATAAGTATGAATGTACTAGCTTTAGGGGTATAAGTCTGTTGAGTGTTGTAGGTAAGGTGTATGGTAGAGTGTTAATTAAGAGAGTTAGAGAGGGTACAGAGGGAGAGATTGGTGATGAGCAGTGCGGCTTTAGGAGAGGGAGGGGATGCGTGGATCAGGTGTTTGCTGTGAGACAAGTGTGTGAAAAGTATTTAGCGAAAGGCAAGGATGTGTTTTGGGCATTCATGGATTTAGAGAAAGCGTACGATAGAATTGATAGGGAGGCTTTGTGGACTGTTTTAAGATTGTATGGACTTGATGGTAGGTTACTAAAAGGGGTGAAAAGTTTTTATGTAAATAGTAGAGCGTGTGTAAGAGTGGGAAATACTGTGAGTGATTGGTTTCCCGTGAGAGTGGGACTGCGACAGGGATGTGTGATGTCGCCTTGGTTGTTTAATGTTTATATGGATGTTGTTGTAAGGGAGGTGAATGCAAGAGTTTTAGGTGGAGATCTGAGTCTGGTGAATGTTGATGGTGGAGAGTGGAATCTGAAGCAGCTGCTGTTTGCAGATGATACTGCACTGGTGGCTGATTCAGAGGAGAGATTGAGACAGTTGGTAGAGGAGTTTGGAGGGGTGTGTGAAAGGAGGAAATTGAAAGTAAATGAGAATAAGAGTAAAGTGATGAAGTGTACGAGGTTAGTAGATTGTAGGGGGATGAATATAGTTTTGAATGGCGAGTTGCTTGAGGAGGTAGAGTGTTTTAAATGTTTAGGGTCACATGTTGCTGTGGATGGAAGAACAGATGCAGAAGTGAAGTTTAAAATGAATGAAGTAGGTAAGGTGCTGGGAGGAATGAAAAAAGTGTTTAGATGTCGTTTGCTTAGAATGGATGTAAAGAGAAGGCTGTATGAGGGTGATGTGGTACCAACTGCATTATATGGGGCTGAAACATGGAATATGGGTGTAGCAGAGAGGAAAAGTTTGAATGTAATGGAGATGAGGTGTCTGAGGAGTATGTGTGGAGTGACGTGTATGGATCGAGTGAGAAATGATGAAGTGCGAAGGAGAACTGGAGTTGTTCGAGAGATAGCCGATTGAGTTGAGCAGAGGGTGTTGGGATGGTTTGGGCATATGGAGAGAACAGATAATGAGTGATTGGTGAAAGAGATAACTAGATCTGATGTGAGTGGTGCAAGGCTGAGAGGGAGACCATGAATAGGATGGATGGACAGTTTGAAGAGAGCGTTGGATGAGAGAGGGATGTCTGTTGAGTATGGAAGAGTGACTGTGCATGACAGAAATAAATGGAGAGAAATTGTAAATGAATAAATGATGACGCAGCCCTGTGGGTATATTCTCCCGCATTTGGTCTGATCAGCTAATCAGGTCATGTGCGGGTAAGGGGATGGGTCTATTATGATGTGGCAGGGGTAAACCAGCTCTGCTGTCTGGCCCTGCTGCAGATGTCACTGACTGCACTGCGCAGTTGACCCTCGTGCAGTGTGGTGTGGTGAGGATCTGTCCCTTCTCCCCTTTGGGGCTAAGATGCGAATGAATGTGTTTGAATGGATGAGTAAATTGGGAGTGTGTCGTCCTGTCTCGGCTGCCTCCCTTTCCTTGATGGAAGCAGCCTGGGTATATAGATAGATAGTCATTTCCCACAGTTATGCCTTTTCCTCCCTGGACGCCGTATATATCAAGGAGCACTAAAAGTGTGCAACACCCATGCCTATCAGTTGGTCTAACAGCCGAACATTTGACTTTGCCCAGTGACCTTGACCTTTCTCCGACTGCTCTCGGATTCAAAATAAACTCTAGTCTGACCCGTAAGGCTTCCATCAACTTTGATGTAAATCGGATCAGGTCTGAACTAAATTTGTCTAATGACCTTGATCTTTTTATACAATGTTCTCAAAATAAAATCTGTCCATCTTTTACCTTCCCTTAGTCCTTTCACCAAGTTTGGTCCAGATCAAGTCAAAACTGTATGAGTGTTAAGGCCGAGCATTTGGCCTTACCCTCTGACCTCGGCTGTTTACAAATTGTTCTTGATATGGAACCTGCTCTACCCGGGACCGTTCCACGAAAGTTGGTCTAAGTCATAAGAAATCTGTTTAAGCTGACTTTGCCATGAGACATTGACCTTTGAGCTATTTTTTTCAAAAACTATAACTCAACCCCTTGCATGACCTTCAACCCTTCCACCAAATTCGGTTCAAGTCAGATAACCAATGTTTCAGTTATTTTGCTCACACAGGGACACACGAATCAAACTTTGACCTTATCATGTGAACTTGACCTTAGACTGATTGTTCTCGACACTAACTCCCTTCGTTTTTACCTTAACCTTAACCCTTCCACCAAGTTTGGTCTAAATTGAACAATAAATGATTAAGCTGACCTTGCTGTGACCTGAGCCTTGATCAGTTGTGATCAATTGTGCCCCCCAAAATAACAGTTTCAATCCTTGGATGATCCTTAATATTTCCTTCGAGTTCATTTAAAATAGCATTAGACCTCTTTGTTTTATACGCACACACACACACACACACACACACACACACACACACACACACACACACACACACACACACACACACACACCAAAACAATACTCAGCTATCTTTTGCCAGCGCGGGTGTAAAAAATCGGTGTGGGAGAAGTGCTGCCAAGTCTCTGTTATTACTTAGAGTGCGACGCCAAGACACACACTGGGTAAGAATGGCTGGTGAGTTCTCAGGTGAAACTGAAGGCCGTGGATAGAGTTGTTCTCGGGCCGGCCGGACTCCAGGGCAGAGTATGTTTACCCTTTCCCCTGTTCACCCAGCGATATAACTGAAGACGTGGACGTAAACCGGCCGGCCACCTTGGACTGTATTTTCGGGTGGAATGGGGCTTGGAAAAAGGCCGCCATTTTTGACTCATTAACCCTAGCTCAATCCATAGTCATTAACCTAAGTTCTCTCCTTATTTTATTTCATTTAATTTTATTTTATTCATGTGAGTTTGTATTTACTCTCGTGGGTTTGGAGGCTCCCTATTTTTTCCCTCGTTACCAGTTCATTTCCACACATCACACGCTAATGTTCTCGTGGCCGCATCTTTAGTACTTCGCTGCAGGTAACCACAGACGATTGTATTCTGAAAGTGGCCATAGGAGCCTGAGAGAATTAATACTGCCATCATAAACCCTTTCATGCCAGAGACTACGCGGGTGTTTTACGTCAGCCCGCACCACAAGATATTGTATAGCCGAGAGTGTCCTAAGTCCCTGAGAGTAAATGTTCTTCTCTATGTTTCCCTGCGATTTAATCCATTCAGCAGATATATTTTGCATGTGTGTGTGTGTGTGTGTGTGTGTGTGTGTGTGTGTGTGTGTGTGTGTGTGTGTGTGTGTGTGTGTGTGTGTGTGTGTGTAAGGGAGAGGATCCTAACGATTTTACTCAGCTGTTAGATTTCTCGAACTGATGTGATGAGATATACTGTAGACTTGCTCAATACCTGTTTTACTATTATCTTATTCTCCTAAGCTTTAATTGACAGTATGGAAGTAACAAGAGTGAAGTGTAAAGCTACGTCATCGTCTTGAAGGGGTTAATTTCTGCACTTGACACGTGAATACAGTGTCCCCCGAGAGTTTTTTTTTTTTTTTTCAAAAGCCTGGAGATTATTTTAAAGATAATTATGAGAAAATACTGTATCAACACGGGGTCCAGTTCTCAACCGGTACGAAGCTACAGTTGCTGATGTTCTGGGCGTAATTGTGGCTCTTTTGCGGATGAGAACTGGACCCCAAGTTAACATAGCGCTTGCTGCTTAAAATTAGCCTTAATATAACCTCATGAATATTCATGGAAAAGAAAATCTCGCTGGACTAGTGTTGTGCTGTACACCACAACATGCTCACAGGTTTAAATTAATATCCTCGTGTGTTTACTTCTTCATACAATAAATCTATATCCCCGTGTGTGTTTATTTCTTCACCAGTTAATTTCTGCGCATGACACGTTAATTTCCCCTGTATATTAATTTCTGTCTATGGCATATTAATTTTCTCTGGCATGTTACTGAAGCAAACTTACTGGGTCAGGGTTAAACAGACCTGACTGATATACCAGGCAGTATCAACGATTTATCCTACTACGGCTCCACACCGTTATTTACCCAGTATGAAAGTAAGGGTCCAGGATATCTCAAGGCAGTAATGACCAGTCGCTATTCCCTGATCGGCATTATATGAACAGTACTCAGACCGTGTTGAACACATCCAGTTAAAATTCCTTAACTCACTACACCACCAGGTATCTGTGTGGGCCACATAGTTACCACCGAGGGTAATAAATAATTTACTGGGCTACAGGAAACAGTTTTGCTCATCACTCAGTGCAGAGTCACCGGAAGGTATCGCCACATAGAGTACAGTAAGTGGCTGATGGACGCCCCGGTCTACCTCCATTACATTTGTAATTTACAAAATAAGACGCTAAGGTACAGGTGTTACGGAACTTGCTAAGTCCACAAGATTACGACCAGTAGTGGTTCTGTATGGATTTTTCGCAGAAAAGAGAAGACGAGGGAAAAGAGGAGAGGAAAGCGTGAAGGAAGAGGGGAGATGGAGGAATGACTGAGAGGGAGAGATGCTGTAGGGAAGAGGAGGGGAGGGAAGATAGGAGGAAACATTGGAGAATTGGCGGTAAGGAGAAAGAATAAAGATGAAGGAAAAAAAACTGAGGGAGAAGTGCTTAAACAACAAGATTGCAGGGAACATGGAGGGAACTAAGGAGAAAATGGAGAGATGGAGAGAAAATTAATAATAAGAAGTGCCTGCAGAAGAAGAAGAGAAAGAGAAAGAGGAAGGGAAGGACAGAGGAAGCGAGGGAAGCAGGTAAGGAGGAAAAGGGGAGATGAAAGGAAAAATAAGAAGGGAAAAGGGCCGTAAGGAAGAGGAATGGAGGGGAAAAAACATGGGAGGGAGGGAGGTTAGGGGGAAGAGGGTGGGACGGAACACAGGTGGGAGGGTGTTAAGGGGGAAGCAGAGGAGGGAAGGAAACATGGGACAGAAGAAGCGAGAGAGAGAGAGAGAAGGGGGGGGGGGAATTAAATAGAAGGAGAGATGTAAAGGAAGTAGGAAAGATATGAAGAAAAACGATAAATGGAATTATTGTAAAGAAAAATAGATAAGTAAAGGGAATATGGAAGAGGAGGGAGGTAAAGAGGAAGAGGAGGAGGGGAGGTAAAGAGGAAGAGGAGGAGGGGAGGTAAAGAGGAAGAGGAGGAGGGGAGGTAAAGAGGAAGAGGAGGAGGGGAGGTAAAGAGGAAGAGGAGGAGGGGAGGTAAGCTGGGAAAAGATGGAGGGGAAGCACAGCAAAATGAGTAGAGGAGAAAAATATATGTGCAGCAACAAACTTCCTTCGCAGTTTCCCCTCCATTTTGTGTGGGATTGTAGTTTTACACATCCATTCATTATCATCCTTCCAGCATCATCATTTTATTGCTCGTCATTTCATCATCATCATCATCGCCATCATCATCATTACCTTCATCATCATTTTACTGCTCTTTCCATCATCATCATCATCATCATCACTCATTTTACTGCTCCTCCTTTCACCATCATCATCATAATCATTTTATTGTTCCATCCTTCAGCGTTTTTTCCTCTACGTATACACTTCCTCGTCCCTCTTTTCTTTCCTTCTTTTTTTTTTTCTGTCTCTCCCTCCTTCTGGTCCTTTCCTTCATTCTTTTTCTATCCCTCTTTCTCCCTGTACAATTTCTCCTTTCAGTTATGCATTCTTATCGCTTCTTCCTTCTTTCTCCTCTGCACTTACCTACTTATACACTTCTTTCTCCTCATACCTCCCCCTCCTTCTCTATCTCCTTTCTCTTCTTTTCTACCTCCTTCTCCCTCTCCTTCTTCTTCTCTTCCTCCTGTCCCTCCTTCTCCTCTCTCCCTTCCCTTTCTCTCTTTTACTTAAATTCCTTCTTTCAGTTTACCTTTCCCGCATCTAATTATACTTTTCTTCCTTCTCCTCCTTGTCCTTCTTTCCCTCCTCCTTCTTTTCTCTCCATTCTACTCCACCTTTTCCTTCTGTGGCCTCTCTCCCTCACCTTACTTCTTTCATTTCCTCCATCTGTCTCTCTCGTCTCTCCTCCTTTCTCTCTCTGCCTCCTCCCCTTTTCTTCCTTCTCCTCCTCTTTTCTTCCTCCATCTCGTCCTGTCCCTCATCTCACCATCCTATCACTCACCTGCTGACACATTCCTTTCTTCCCTCCATCTCCTTCTATTCCACCTACTTCTCTCCCATCTTTTTCTGGTATTTATTCTTTTTCTCACCATCTTCCACCTCTCTCTCTCTCTCTCTCTCTCTCTCTCTCTCTCTCTCTCTCTCTCTCTCTCTCTCTCTCTCTCTCTCTCTCTCTCTCTCTCTCTCTCTCTCTCTCTCTCTCTCTCTCTCTCTCTCTCTCTCTCTCTCTCTCCTTCCCTTTCTCCTCCCACTTTCACCATCGACTGCAGTGTGTTCCTTAAAATCTACCTGTTACATACTCTAAAGATTCTTGGTGTTCCTTCTGTCGTTTTCCTGCCGGCCTCACATGGATGGCCTGATGGGAAGAGGGACTTCATACAGCTCTGAGCACACACACACACACACACACACACACACACACACACACACACACACACACACACACACACACACACACACACACACACACACACACACACACACACACACACACGCAGGCGCGCGCGTTTTTCTCCGTCCTTGGGTCGCATTCTCGTAATCGTTGGGAACTCCTTGACACTTCTCATTAGCGATTGTGATTCCCTCTTACATGTTATTAATTCCTTTTGACGTGAATAGTGTTTGCATAAATAGCTGAATTACCAAGTCTGAGATTATTAATATGCCATGTGCAGAGGCAGACCGATAAAGAAGAGGTGGCAGGGAGACTACGGAGTGGTTCTAATAGTGTAGTGACGTTGTTTGGGAAGAAACACCTAATAATATTTTCAGTGAATATTTACATATGCATTTTGAAGGGCGTCAGCAATGCAAGTATCTGTAAGCCTTGGCCACCTGACATCTGCTCTTCCTGCTGCTCAGTCTGGTGAGTCCCTTTACCATGAAGACTTTATGTAACACCTCATCCCAAGTCTTGTTAGATCTGCCTCTTGTCACTCTGCCATCAACGGTCATCAACAGTCGTATCCATAATCCGTAGCACAATATACAATAAAATTTATTATAGTCACGCTGCTACTGATGAACTATCGATACTTGGCGGCAATTCCGTACTTGAATGGCTTCGCACGGACTTGCAATGGCGTAGAGGAATCTATATGTATCCGGAAGGTGGATGGTCATCTTTCGTTAGGTGTTTTAAAATAGGTCATGAACAGGCGCAGTGACCCATTAAGTACGACTGGCTAGTTTTATCCTGAAATACCGAATAGATTTCTTGTAGACCTGTGAAACAATATGAAAAAAAATAATATGAACAAAATGGCACTTATCGAATGTACCAAACTTTCTTATAACACTTCTTCTCCACAGTATCAATGGTTGGCTGAGCTAAGCTATTGAAAGGAACCCTCTGGACGTTGTTTCAAGAATAGTTTGCTTTCTAAGATGGTTTTTAGGTGACTGTTCTGTTAGGGTTTTCACCAAGTTCCTGGCGGATCCCTATTATGGACCACTACCGTGGTAAAGATGAGAGAGAGAGAGAGAGATGATAAGAAACAGGGAAGTGAACATGGAAGTGAAAAAGCTTCTACCTATCTTTTGCCAGACGCCATAATCCCGTAAGGGGTGGCCATTTGACTTTGAGTTATTTGTTTTACAGGGAGGGGCATTAACCCTCCACCAACCCACTCGTTGACACGTAGGGAGCACGTATGGTTTGGTTATATGGTTACCACCCAGTGTTGTAAATGGTTTCTTGGCTTACAGGAAACCATATGGCTTGTCACCCAATGTAAAGCCACTTGTAAAGGATAGAAAATCAATAAGAAGTGACAGGAAAGATGGGAGAAATAGGAAGAGAGGAGGGCAGGCACAGAAAAAGAAAGATAAAGGCTAAGGAAGAAGTAAGCAGCACTACATCAAGTGAGTGGCTGATGGTCGCCACAACCTGCCATGAAAAGCTTCTACATGACAGTACAGTATTGTGATACCAAGTCTAACATATGGAAGTGAAGCTTGGACCATGCTGGAGGAACACAAGTCAAGGGTGAGAGCAGTGGAAATGAGTTATTTGAGTGGAGCATGTGGAGTCACATGGTGAGACAGACTGACAAATGAAGAAGTGAAGGAGCGTTGTGGTGTGGATGTGGATATGATAGGAAGCGTTAGGAGAAACACACTGAGATGGTTTTGCCATGTGGAGGGGATGGAGAGTGAGAGAATGACGAGGAGAGTGTATGTAAGTGAGGTGAAGGGGGGGAGAGGAGGGATGGAGTGGAGAGGTATATGAGAGAGGGGGGTGTAAGCTGGGAGCAGGACAGTGAAATGGCGGGGGACAAGGCGACATGGAGGCGATTTGTTTGTGGCCACCCCTTACGGGATTAAGGCGTGTGGCAACATATATATATATATATATATATATATATATATATATATATATATATATATATATATATACTCAGGGTGTCTCGGGAGGAATGGGCATAACTTTGGGAACTGAGGGATAAGGGAATTCTGAGCTAAAACTTGTACATTATATCAACATGTGTCATAATCTCAGCCATTACGGAGGTACAATTACTGATGATCCTATGGGCGAATTATGAGGGAGACCATTTTCCTCCTCTCCTTCCCTTTCTTCACCAACGTTTCTTCTCTCTCATTTCACTTCTCCCCTTTCTTTCCCATTCCCTCATCTCCCCATTCCCCTCTCCTTCCATTCCTTCCTCTCCTTTTCTTCTCATTAACTCCTTCCTCTCCTTCCCGCCCTTTCTTCTCTTTTCGTACCTTTCTTTCCTTCCGTTCCTTTTCCTTCTCACAGTTCCTCCCCTTCCTTCCCAACCTATAATTTCCTCTCACTTCTTTCTCCTCCTCTCTCTCTCCCTGTCTTCCTTTCTCCTCTTTTCTTTCCCATTACTTCCCTTCCCTCCTCCACGTCTCTTTCCCTCCCCTCCTCTCCTATCCTATTTTCCTCTTCTCTTCCCTCCCACCGTTTCTTTTTTTTTCCCTTCCACCTCGTCCCATCTTTTACCGATTCACCCCTCCCCCCCCCGCCTTACCCCGTCCCCAGTAAGTGACCTTGCAATGAGCGTCCGCCATAACCGTGCAGTTGACCGTGCAATACTGCCGGCTTAGTTGCAACGCTATCAACTTCACCCCACACCCCACCCTCACCCCCGCCCTTGTCTTATCACTCCCTCCCATCATCCTCTCTTCCTACCCCTCTTCTTCCCCTCTTCCTCTCTTCCCACCCCTCTTCCTCCCCTCTTCCTCTCATTCTTCCTCTCTTTTTCCCCTGTTCCTCCCCTTCCCTTTTGGTCCCCTCCCTCTCCATTCACCCTTCCTCTTTCCACACCCTTCTCTTTCCCTTAACTGTCCCCTCCCCTCCTATCTCACCCTTTCTTCCTTCTTCCTTTCCTCCTCTTCCTCTCTCCGCCTCCTTCCATTCTCTCCCTCTCTTCTTTTCCACTCCATTTCCCTCCCTCTTCCTCCACCTACCTTCCACCCTCTCCTCTTTCCTCCCCATCTCCTCAACTCTCATCATCTCTTCTTTCCCCTTCTCAGCTCTTTCTCCTCCTCTGTCTACCCCTCCTTTTCACTCCCTTCCCTTCTTCCTCTTCCTCCCTTCCACTCCATCCTCTTCTACTACTCTTTCCTCGCCTCATTCTTCACCTGCTTCTTCTCTCTTTGATTGTCTTTCCACTCACCTCTGACTTTCCCTTCAATCTGTATATATCCAGTACACTCTCTCTCTCTCTCTCTCTCTCTCTCTCTCTCTCTCTCTCTCTCTCTCTATCTATCTATCTATCTATCTATCTATCTATCCCTCTGCGTATGAGGACATCTCTCTCTCTCTCTCTCTCTCTCTCTCTCTCTCTCTCTCTCTCTCTCTCTCTCTCTGCATATGAGGACAGAATTTTGAATATGATGGAAACAAATGAGAATAGACAGATAGATAGAGATACATAGATAGATACATAAATATATAGAGTAATGGACAGATGGAGACAGGACAGACAGAAATATATAGACAGACAGACAGACATAAAGACAGACAAACAGATAGATCAATAATAGCTAGACAGATAGGTAGGTAGGCAGGTAGGTGGGTAGGGAGGTTGGTAAAAATAAATTTTGACTTGAGAGAGGCAGACAGACAGACTGACAGACAGACAGACTGACAAACAGACAGACTGACCAGTTGATTAATTAATTAAGGAGGGAGGAAAAGGTGAGCGTAGTAGGTTGAGAGGAAGGAGGACAGAGGAGATGAGGAAGACTGAATTGGAAGAAAACAAAGCGAGCGGAGAGAAGAACAGCAGAGACAGACTGACGGAGAAGCAAAATGGGGAAGAAGAAAGTAAGAAGAAAGGAAGGAGGAAGATGGTAGGAAGGAAGGAAGGAGGATAAAGATAGGAAGGGAAGAAGGTAGGAAGGAAGGAGAAAGAAGGTTGGAAGGAAGGAAGGAAGGAGGAAGAAGGTAGGAAGGAAGGAAGGAAGAAAGAAGAAAGACGGATAGACAAAAGTATGGGAAGGGGAGAGAGAGGAGGAGAGGGAGAAAAATGAAATACAAAAGATTACAAAAGAAGGCAAACAGCAACAGACCTATTGGTCCTTTCGTGGCTGTTTGGTGTAGGGAAGGTGATAACTAACAAAACTAATCTATTAGCTAAAGACAAGGATAGAAAAGCAGAAATGCTCCCCCCCCCACCCACCAAACCCTCAAACCGAAGCCGGCAGGAAATAGTGAGAAGGACCACCATGCAACATAAAAAAAACCTGTCATGGAAATTTCATAAGAAAGAGGGAAAGGAATTGTTATTCTACACTGTCTACTTGAAAGGGAGAGTAACTTTAAGTAGCAATATTTATCGATGTTGTTCAGCAGTTGTATCTTCCAGACTCTGAAGAAGAAAAAATAACATACTGTACATCACAGAAATGTGTTATTCAGGAGTGAACATACGTGTAGTTAGCTGGGAGTCAGGTGACAGAGACTTAGCCAGGCGATTTTTAAAGGTTTGTACAGTATCACGGTTTACTACATTTGCTGCCAATTTGTCACGTATATTTACAACTCTATTAAAGAACAAATGCTTGGCTTCATGTGACTGAAATCGTTTCCCGATAATTTTATGCCCAATACCTCTTGTATAGTTTGCGCAATCAACTATGAAATATTTTTCAGTGGTCATATTATCATGTCCTTTGAATATTTTGTATTCTTGAATTAAATCTCCTCGTAACCTCCATTTAGTTAGGATAAAGAGATTCAAGGCTTCTAAACATTTCTTTCTCAATTTAGGTATCATCTTTGTCACCCGTCGCTGTACTCTTTCAAGTTTCTCCATATCCATTTCATAATATGGTGACCAAAACTGATCGCAATACTCCAAGTGCAGGCATACGAAGGAACTATACAAAGTAAGGACGATATTATCGGATTTATATTCATATGTTTTGCCTGTGAATCCAGTCAATTTATTGGCATTTTTTACAGCTTTTGTACATTTTTACTTAGTTTCAAAGCATTTGTTATTATAACTCCCAATCAAGTTGGACAATATTGATGTTATAACTTGCCTTCATCAATATAATTTATTTATATTAAAAAAAGAATAGGACCCAGCACTGAACCCTGTAGCACTCCACTTGTAATGTTCATCCAGTCTGACTGGATCTTCAATCCACCCGAGCACACCGCCACTGAAACCACGTGCCTTTAGCTTCTAAAAGAGTCTTTGGTGTGGAACTACGTCAAAAGCCTTTTGAAAATTGAGGTAGGCAACATCAACAGATTTAGTCTCATCGTACATGTTCAATACATTACAGTACTGAGAAAGACCAACAGATTCGTGAGGCAAGAACAATTATTTCGAAAACCTTGTTCAAATAAAGGCTTTGATATTTCATTCTGCAGCTCCTTCAGTGCACGTGGTAATACTTTGTACAGTCCTGGTGATTAGTCTCTTTTAATTTGCTACTTGCAAGTATTACATCACAGTCACTAACTGTCATATCATTGATTATGTTGACCTCTTCTATAGGAAATGGGGAAACTACAGGAATTGTATGTATATTTTCTATTGCACATACTGACACGAAGAAAGTATTAAGATTTTTTGCCATCTTAATTTCATCATCAGTGTGCTCTCCACTCTGTGATTAAGGGCCTGATTGTTATTACCTTATCGCTTCTCATGTAACGGAAAAATTCTTTGGGATTTGATTTACTGATACTGACAATAGGTGCCTCTAGGTCTATCTTATTGTGTTTAATTAATATTTTGGCCTTCCATCAAAGAGCATCCTACTGCATTTGTTTATATCACTTTCATACGCAAGATTTTTTTGCTACCAGACAATGTTTAATATCAGAGTTCCAGCATTTGGGTTTAGAATTTTGGGCAGGTCTTCTGCTGCACATTGGAATATATAACCTGACTGCACTGTTGAGAGTTTCTGTTAAAAATTCCCAAGCAACATTGACAACTAATGTTTCAGCAATGGGATGCCAGTCACTAGTCCCAGCAGTTGCCTTTAATTTGTTAAGATTTGCCCTCCTATAGTCGGACACTTTCTTGCAACTGGCCCTGACATTGTCTCACTGAATTTAATGTTAAATGTGACTATGCAATGATCACTTGCACTAAATTCTTCTCCTACTATAACGTTACTCACTAAAATTTCTGATGTGGCTAAGACAAGATCTAGGATGTTAGCTCACCGTGTCGGATAGTTTACAAACTGATACAGTGACCATTCCTGCAAGTTTGTATATAGGTCTAACCCTGTGTGCAAGGATAGGGCTTCTTTGCATTTCGAAACTGGTAAATTAAAATTACCAAATATTAAGAGGTTTGGCACTTTGATTGTAAATACTGTATCACCGTCGATGCTGAATGGCTGACCAGGTGGACGACAAATTAAGTCAATTGTGATTTTATAACAAGATTAATTTCTAAGTTGAATATCAATAGTGTCTATGTTTTCAATACATGGCCTGGTAATTACGACTGGATGAAATCCTTACTTAAAGTACAACAGCACACCATCCCCTGCTCTATTCTTCCATTCACTTCTAAAATTAAACTCCTTGCTCAGTATTTAGCCACGATTCTGTTGTACCAATTACATCATAATTTTCAGTAAAGGCAAGGGCTTCTAAATCAGAAAATTTATTACTCAGACTACGTGCATTTACAAGAAGAGCTTTAATGTGTTAACTTTTCCGATGGGGGGGGCTTCCATTACGTATTGATGAAGAGAAAAAGAGTACAAATGGGGAATAGAAAGCAGGAAAGGAGAGAAATAAGGAAGAGGGAGGGAGCTGGAGAAGGAAGAGAAAAGGGAAAAGTAGGGAAGCAGGAAAGACAGAATATGTTTACAGAAACTAAAGAAAGAAGAAAAGAGAAGTGTCAGAGAAAGAGAGGTGAAGAGAAATAAAATACAAAGATGGGATGAGAGGAAGGGGAGATAAGGAGAAAGTTAGGGATGCAGGAGGTGAAGGGGCAGAGAGGGAAATAAAAGGGGAATGAAGAGAGGAGGGGAGGGAACAGTAGGAAAAGAAGGGGAAGGAAGAGGAGATAAGAGGGAGCAGGAGAAGGGAAAAGGAGAGAAGACAAAGGAAAAGGAAACAAGTTGAAGAGGGAAGGGAAAGAGGGAACATAAAGGGTGTAGAAGGGAGGGGAGTGAAGAGAAAGGAAGTGAATGGAAAGGAGAAATGGTGGAAAGGGAAGTGAAGGAAAAGAATAGCAGTGAAGAAAATGAAGAAAAAAAGACGAAGAGGAGGGAGGGAGTGAAGAGAAGTAAATGGGAAACAGCAGTGGTAAACAAGAAGAAACGAAAGGGAAGACGTGAAAGGAAGGGAAGAACTGAAGTGAAGGAAATGGAAGGGAAGGAGGGGATGAAGTGAAGGGAAGGGAAGAACTGAAGGGAAGGAAATGGAATGGAGAAGGTGAAGGGAAGGGAAGGACTGAAGTTTAAGAAATGGAAGGGAAGGAAGGGATGAAGTGAAGGAAGAATAAGCAAAGGAAATGAAAGAAGGAAAGGGAAAAGAATGAATGATGGGGGAATATGGGGAAGGAAAGAGAGGAAGTGGAGAAAAGGGGAGGGATGAAGGAAAGAAAGAAATGTTGGACAAGGGAAGAGGATGAATGGAAAGAGAAGGGAAGGAATAACGAAGGAAGGGGAGGGGAGGGGAGGAAAGCAAAGAGTGATGGAGATGGAGCAGAAGGGAAGGGAAGGGTGAAGGAGAAGGAAGGGAAGGGAAGGGAAGGAGTGAGGGAAAGAGGAAGAGCAATACTTTAAAAATCGGAAGGAAAGGAGGAAGAGACAAAAGCGAGAGGGAACTAGAAGACAGAAATCCAAGGGAAATAATAGGAAGCGAAGGTGAAGAAAGGCCAGAAAAACGAGAATAGTTACCAAGATAAACCGCCTCACAGATCATACCGTCCATACTAGACCTTGATATTATTAGATCACTCTCTGTTTACAAGGGTTTAAGAATAGCATAACAGAGCAGATGGGAAGGATGGGAAGGGGAAGGAAAGGAAAGGCAGAGGAGAACAGAAATAAAAAAGAGAGAATATTAAAGGGAGGACGAGTAGAGGAGATCGAGAGAGGGAAGTGAAAGAAAGGGAGAAGAAAGAAAGGTAGGAGCTACAAGGAGGAAGGAAGGGATGAAGGAAAGGAGAGAGAGAGAGAGAGAGAGGGGGGGGAAGGAAGATAGAGAGAAACGGAGGGAGAAAGGGAGGAGGACATAGAACACATGGGAAAGAGGCAGGATGAAGAGGAGGAGGAGAAGGAGGAGGAGGAGTGAGACGGGAGGGGGAGGAGAGAGAGAGAGAGAGAGAGAGAGAGAGAGAGAGGCAGGAGGACGAGGGAGACGGGAGGGGGAAGAACAGGAAAGGGAGAGAGGCAGGGAGAGAAGGAAAGACAAGGGGAGGGGAAGAAAGAAAGGGTGAGAGAAGAGTAGTGAGAGGGCAGGAGGAGGAGATGGAGGAGGAGTAATACAAAGCAAAACAAAGGAAAGCAAACAGCAATAGATTTTATGTCCTTTCGAGGCTGCTTGTTACAGAGTATACTGTGGACTATGAGGTTTAATTCTACATTCTGAAGGATAAGGATAGTAAAGCAAGTAGGCTCCTCCCTGCTCCAAACCCTCCAGGTAAAACAGGCAGGAAAAAGTGAGATGGACCACCATGCAGCATGGAAAAACTAAAAAGGAAAAGTTACATTCTATAATACTTTTATCTATAAGCTGCCAGTTTGAATAACCTGAAAGAGAAATTTATAAAGTAAAATGAAAAATCAAATAAATAAATAAGGCATGACAACATGTACACGTACAGTGAGTTAACGGGACGTCTGTTCAGGGGTGGTGTGGCAGCCTTGCCTGCCACTTTTAAGATAGGCAGCAGTCAATCAGACCTCTGCTCCCTTTACTCCATTAAGACAAGGAACTTTCCTATGCGGGACAAGTAAACAAGTTACCTCCTGAAGCAGTGACCCCTGGTACATTTTAAAAAATCTCGATGGTGGTCGCCTAACTAACAGGGACCCCCAATGATCCACAGCCCATCACAGGTAGAAAGTAAAAGGAATGACCATTAACTCAGGGCTATCTGTGCAGATCCTTGTCTGTGCTTATACTACTATATTTCCATTTAATAAAATGATAACTATATATATTGACGTGACGCGACGCTATGTACGGGTATGTTAAGTTTACGGGATGTCTTTTACACAGGAGGGGAATGAACTTATGTGTAGCTGGTAAAAGTAAATTATTCAGAAAGAAACAAAGCTGAGGATTCTCGTGCAAATACTTGTCTATTTTGCTTCTAAATGTCTTAATTGAGATACAGTCCACGGTATCTGAGTGCAATCTGTTCCACATATTTAAGGCTGTATTGAAGAAGAGGTATTTTGCTTCATGAGACTGGACACGCTTTCCCATAATTTTGCAGCCATTACTCCTGGTTTGACTCGACCTGTCTATTTCGAAATATTTATTCATGTCTAAGTTGTCATATACTTTCATGATTTTGAAAACTTCAATAAGGTCACCTCTTAACTTGCGTTTTGTTAGGTTAAATAATTTGAGTTCTTCAAGGCGTTCCTCATATGGTTTGTTCTCAGTCATGGTATCATTTTTGTGATGCTTCACTGTATTTTCTCTAATTTGCTATGTCCTATCTGTAGTACGGAGACCAGAACTGCAAACAATACTCGAGATGGGGGCGCACTAGCGAGTTGTACATGGCAAATATGACTTTTTCGATTTAAACTCGAAAGTTCTTCCAATAAAACCCACCAACTTTGCAATTTTAGCCGCCTCGGCGTACTGCTTACTCGGTTGTAGGTCATTTGATATTATCGCACCAAAATACTTGATAACTGGATATTGTTCGTTTTGTAATTTGCATGGACGTTGTTATTTCCAATCTGAAGTACTTTTCATTTTTCTTTGTTGAATTTCATTTGCCATTTTTCTGCCCAGCTTGCCAAAGTATTAAGGTCATTTTGTAACTGCTGCCACTATAACATTGAAGTTACTTTACTGGTTATTTTAGTATCGTCTGCAAATTTGGATATTTTTACAATTTAAACCCTCATCTATGTCGTTTATTTGGATAACAAAAAGTATCGGTCCAAGTACTGAGCCCTGGGGAACGTCACTAATCACATTACGCCATTTGGATTCCTTTCCGTTTATCACAACTCGCGGTTTTCGGTCTGAAAGCCAGTCTTGTAAACATTTCTCCGTAGTTCCTTTTATTCAATGAGCTTCTATCTTCCATACGAGGCGCTTGTGAGGTACAGTGTCAAAGGCTTGCTGGAAGTCGAGGTAAATTATATCTACTGCACTTGAATCGTCATATGATTTACAAACATCATGGAAGAAGTCCAGTAAGTTAGTTAAGTATGAAAATCGAGGAGGAGGAGGAGGAGGAGGAGGAGGAGGAGGAGGAGGGGAGAGAGAGAGAGAGAGAGAGAGAGAGAGAGGTGGGGGGGAAGGGGAGAGTCAAGGAGAGGGAGAGAGGGGCTGCATCAGTACAATCAATAGGAGGGAGCAGTGGTAAGGGACGGGGGTATAGAGAGGGGAGGAGAAGGGGAGGGGAGGGATAGACACAGACTTGTACGAGTATTGCTTTATCTTAATTCCTGCATCTCTCACAGTCTCTCTCTCTCTCTCTCTCTCTCTCTCTCTCTCTCTCTCTCTCTCTCTCTCTCTCTCTCTCTCTGTGTGTGTGTGTGTGGGTGGGAGGGTGGGTGGGTGGGTGGGTGTGTCCCAGGACATGACACAGTAAATTCTGGTAGTGATCAGTGATTCTACGGCTGATTTTAAGCAAACAGTACCATTATCAACATGAGCACTATTTTGATGGAGACTATTTTCGCCCTCCAGGCCATCAGTAACTACTAGTCCTGGATGGTAGAAATTTGAACTCATGTTGATAAAGCATATTCTTTACTCAAAATTTGCCCTAGAATCGCATCGTGGTGTTAGTGCGGCAAGTCCTGGGCAACATATAGATAGGCAGACGGATAGATATACAGATTTTTTCCTCATTTCCGTCCTCCGTCTTTCCTTTTCCTCCTTTTCATTTTACTCCCACCCTTTTCCTCCGTTCCTCTTTCCTCTCTCATTTTCTTCCTCTCACCTTCCTCTCGTTCGGTGCTCTTCATCTCCAGTGTTTATGGTTATTTCATCCCTAATTTCATCATTCTCATCTACTTTTACACTGTTCGACCACTGTCATCATCATCCCCATCATCATACTCACACACCTTGTATCAGTTCAGTTGTTAGCTTGTTCCTGCACAGCCAACCACCCCTCCATCCTGCTCTCTACGTGTACTCACCTCGTCCTCTCACTTCGTCTCTGAATGACAACTTTCTTATTCTGGTATCCATCTTTCTTTTTTTATGTGTTTTACGTGGGGCATAGATATGATACTCAGTTTCCTAAAGCCTAGCAGCCCTCTTGCGTCCCACACACCTTCGCATGTCACCACTTCAGCGCTAATACCCACCGTCTACATTGAATGCATGCTGTCTGAGTATTATGGCGAAAAACATGCCACTATGTCCTTTTGTACCTATTAACCCCTTGAGACTGAGCACGTTATAGATGGTTTATTTTCGTACCTTCCAGACGATTTTGTGTTGCCTTAGAGAGCACCCAAGTACTGTCCGTGTTAATGAGGGCTGTTTATATCCCTTCCAGTCTGAAATGTCACTAATGAAGTGAACGGAATCGTGTGGAGATACCAAGCATGGAATGAAAAATAGGATTCCTTAATGAAGTAGTTAGCGGTGGTTAATGTATCGGTATTATCTGTTGTCATAACCTTGGATCTCTCTCTCTCTCTCTCTCTCTCTCTCTCTCTCTCTCTCTCTCTCTCTCTCTCTCTCTCTCTCTCTCTCTCTCTCTCTCTCTCTCATAATATTTGTATATTACCAGTGACTGACTTCTACGTATCTCATTAAAAGAGTATACAGTATATAAAAGTTGGTATCTAGGAGCCGTGAGTGATATTATGTAATATTTTTGCTCAGGCTCTTCAATAAGAGCATTTTATTCGTGTCATCTCCAAATAGTTGTGTTCATCTTTGGCGGGACTTTTCTAATTGGGTTGGTATCAATGTCGGTAGATACTCTGTAGGGATGGCGCCGAGGCATCCACAGACCTTTACAAACTGAATCCATTGCTAATCCCAAACAGAGGTCTTATATACAGTATATATATATATATATATATATATATATATATATATATATATATATATATATATATATATATATATATATATATATATATATATATATATAGTATATATAAAGCATCTAGCCTCCATCCTCATGCTTGTCTATATCTAAAGTAGCTTTGTCTATCTACAGCCAAATGCCTTAATCCCGTAAGAAGTGGCCACAAATTAATCGCCTCCATGTCGCCCTGTTCTCTGCCATTTCACTGCCTTCCCCCAAACTTACACCCCCCCCCCTCTCTCATATACCTCTCCACTCCATCTCATCCTCGGTCTCTCCCTCCCTCCCCCCTTTTCCACCTCACTCACATCCACTCTCCTCGTTAATATTTCGCATTCCATCCTTTCCACATGACCAGACGACCTCACTTTACTCTCCTAACGCCTTCTATCACATCCACATCCACACCACAACTCTCTTCCACTTCCTCATTTATCAGTCTGTCTCTCCGTGTAACTCCACATGCTTCTCTCACATGACTCATTTCCACTGCTCTCACTCATGACTGAGTGTCCTTCCAATAAGGTCCAAGCTTCTCTTCCATACATTACTGTAGAATGTGGATCATTATACTGTCATGCAGCGACTTTTTTACTTCCATGCTCAATTCCCTATTTCTTATAACTGCTTTCAAAGAACCAGCAACCTTTCTTCCTTGCTGTACCCTTTCAAGCACTTCACCCTCCAAACTTCCATCCTTACTCATCACACTACCCAAGAACTTAAATGCATTCACATTTTCCATTTCTTCACTATCCAGCCTCAGTGTACATTCAGTGACTTCATTTCTCTCGAAGACCATAACTTTACTCTTCCCTACATTCACCTTTAGATTCCGTTTCTTACACACTCCTCCAAACTCATTCACCAAGCCTTGCAATTCCCTCTCGTCTTCACTTAACAGTACATTATCATCTGCAATAACAGCTCGTATCTCTGGGGTAAAAATAATCTGA
Organism: Coenobita brevimanus; assembly: GCF_032717465.1. Lineage (NCBI taxonomy): Eukaryota > Metazoa > Arthropoda > Malacostraca > Decapoda > Coenobitidae > Coenobita > Coenobita brevimanus. The sequence continues at coordinate 23,814,416 of NC_137007.1, read as the reverse complement.
TTGCTTTCAATGCTTCAAAGACTCAGTTTTTGCACCTATCAACCCGACAAGATCTTCAACAGGTATACCCACTAATGTTTAATAATATTCAGCTTAATCCTGCATCATCCTTGAACATGCTTGGGGTTTCATTTACTCGGGACTTATCTTGGAAAGATCATATTACATCTCTTGTAAAATCTGCTTCCAAGAGATTGGGCATGCTAAGACGACTCCGTTCCTTCTTTACCCCTGCACAGTTGTTGACTCTATACAGGGGTTTTATCCACCCCTGTGTGGAGTACAACTCTCATGTGTGGGGAGGCTCCCCACATACAGCTCTTCTCAATAGGGTGGAGTCAAAGGCTTTTCGTCTCACTAACTCTCCTCCTCTTACTGACTCCCTTCAACTTCTGTCTCTTCGCCGCACTGTTGCATCTTTATCTCATTTCTATCGCTACTTCAATGGTCACTGTTCCTCTGATCTGTCTGCATGCATTCCTGCACCTCTACGAAGGGCGCGTAGCACCCGTCTAACAGCAAACTCTCACCCCTTTTCTGTCCAACTCTCTAATGCAAGAGTTAACCGTTACTCCCAGTCGTTCATTTTTGCAACAGGTCAACTCTGGAACTGTCTCCCTCTATCTGTATTTCCTGCATCCTATGATCTCTAGTCTGTCAAACGCAGTGTGTCCAGGCATCTCGAAATGAATGGATCTTGAATTTGGCTCTCTCTTGTATTTTGTTTTTCTCTTGGAAGGAACAGTTTTGCGGGCTCGTTGCCTTTGGTTCCTTCTTCCTCACATAAAAAAAAAAAAAAAAAAAAAAAAACGCTACCCACTCTTAGTAGGGCCGCTCCAATATCCACTCCCCTACCTTGTATCTCTTTTGTAAACCCATCAATATGCAAATTGAACAACTATGGCGACATGACACATCCCTGTTTTAATCCAACATTCAGATAGAAAAATTCACACAGTTTACCATCCACATGCAATGCATCCTTAACACACTCATACATACTCTTCACGGCATTTAACAGCATCCCATTTACTCCATGTATTTTTAATATTTTCCTCATTCCTTGTCTATCCATTGCCATAGGCTTTCTCCAAATCCATGAAGGCCGCATACAATTTCTTTCCCTTCTCTAGAAATTTTTCCACCAAACACCTTAAGATGAATATCTGATCTACACAATCTCTTCCCTTCCCTTTCCGAAACCTCTCTGTTCTTCTCCACGTGATTCTTCTGTTATTTCCCTAACTCTGTCAGTAAGAATCCTACTATATACTTTTCCCGTTACACTAAGAAGACAGATGTCCCTATGATTACCACACATCTAAACACCTAAAATTGCCAAAACATAACGCTAACACGCTAAAACACAAGCGACAAACCCCCCAGTTTCTCTGTTTTCTTCTTTCTTAGACGCCTTTAGCTCTACAAATGGCACAGCCGGTCACCTTGTCTTTTTCACAGAAGAGTTTCATTTTCCACTGGATCGAAAGCACGGTAGATATTGCCTGTCAAAAGCTCAAAGCTACGGGTCGGGAATAAGTCAACTTTTACAGCTTTGATTCGATCTCGGCCAAACGTGGTAGAAGAATAACAGTTAAGCAAAGGGTGAAATATTTCAGTATTAAGACTAATCAATGGACCATTAAGGACACAAGACGGTGTCAGAATTTAGGCCTTTTAACTCAATAAATTGCTATTCACTTTAGATTAGACTTATTGGAACAATTTAGAGTTAGCCACAGATTAAATTATTCAGTTTTGAGGACATTGGAACAAAGGTCAAGGTCACAGAGCAGGGTCAGTTCAAACACGTTTGATCCAATTTAAAGCAGACTTAGTGGAGGGGTGCATGGTCAGCACGGATAGTCATGTTTGAGAACAATCGGCCAGAGGTCAAGGCCACATAGCTAGGTCAAATTTTCAGTCATAGATCGATCACAAAGCGTGGGTGTTGTGCTCAGTCAATGGTCCTTCTTGTTATTTTCTCCAGGAACTTTTATTTAGCTCAGGACAGACTCTACAGATTCATGCGGTTAGTCAGGCTTCATTAAATCATTCACTACAATGACGCTCTTAAGTTGGAAAAAATAAAAAAATAAAATCTTCGGAGTTTTCTTTCATATACAGTAGGCAAAAAAGACCAGTAAAACAAGTACAAAAAACAACTCATAAAAATAACGAAGATGTAGTGATGGCAATGCACCAAAAACCATCAGAACAAGGTCATGGCAGAAAAACAATACATAATCCCATCACTACAACTTTTTTTTTTCCTCCAGGACATGCCGTTATGGTGCAGCAAAAGTTAACCCAAAAGTTTCATGATAATCAATCAATCAGTCAATCATTTCCCGTGGCACCCTCGGGGACGCATAGGGCCTCGATGAACTCACACCATCACATCCTATCTTGTGCTAACCACTCAAGATCTCCCCAACACTCATCTCCAGCTTCCCGTCTCATTGTCCTCACCCACGTCTCTTTTGGCCTTCCTCTACCTCTCCTACCAAGTGCCACCCACCCTGGTGTACCTCGTACTATTCCCTGTCTCCTATACACATGTCCTAGCCACTTCCATCGTGAGAACCTAACATATTCATCGACCGGCTGCACTCCCGTTATTTCTCTAATTCTACTATTTGGTATCCTTTCCCACCACTTAACTCCTAATATTCTTCTAAGTGCTTTGTTTTCAAACACCAAGAATTTATTTTCCATAGTCACTGTGCTGTACCAAGACTCGTGTCCATAAATTAAGATACTCCTAACTATTACCTTATAAAGTTTGATTTTTGTATGCACAGAAAAATTGTTATTATTCCAAATATTTTTAAGCATTCCCATTGCCTGATTAGCCTTCTTTAACCTTTCCTCGAATTCAAAGTTCAAAGAACCATCCTTGGCTAAATAAGTACCTAAATATTTAAACCTGATAATACTACCGTATAACTCTTAACCAACCATGCGGTACACAAAAGCATGCAAAAGCATGTGGGATGGGATTATATGTCATTTTTCTGCCCCCACCATGTTCTGGTGTGTGTGTGTGTGTGTGTGTGTGTGTGTGTGTGTGTGTGTGTGTGTGTGTGTGTGTGTGTGTGTGTGTGTGTTTTGGCGCCCTGCCATCCCTACATCTTCAAACAGTATATTAAATGTTTTTTGTTAATACTTATGGCAAGTTATATAAGTTTCTAAAATCCTAATGGATACATTGTAATCATACTGAAGTGGAAAATATTTTTACACTGGTTCTAGAATTTTTTTACTGGAAGTAATGAGCTAAAACGAAGTTAGTGCAGTAATTTCAGTTTCGGCCAGTACTACTTTACCATTCAGTTGTATAAATCAAACATTATGCTACACAGAGTGGTACAACACACTACCACCAACCCCTCTGTGCATAAATTAGATGACTGATTGGCAGGCTCTGGCAGAGCTTTTTTTCAGATGTGGGGGAGGGGGTGGGGGTGGAGAGTGTAGCAGCTACCAGTTTTATTCCGAAATAGACTGGATGACTCCTGTACAATATACAATATTCATGCTGAGAAATTAAGAAGTATAATAAAGACCAATGTCACTGTGACAGATTTGTACTGTAACAATACTGTATTAGTAAACTTAATGATGATTGTAGGGTATTATACCGGAAAATTTGATTATTAGCAATATTACGGTATATGGATTTATTTGTATGATGAAAATTATATAGTAATGGACACGTGAAAGAGGTAGTCATCATCATCATCATCATCTGGACCTCCTTTCCCACCCCAGGGCAGGGTGAGGAAAGAGGTAGTAATGTAGTATATTTGAATGGACGTATTTTTCTTTAAGTCCGACTCTGGGCACAAGTTTCTGAGCTCGTTCTCTGAGGCTCAGCGATCCTCCTGCCACCTTTTCGGCGCTAGTACCCACCACCCATTTTGGATACATTTTATGGCTGTCTCATACAAGACTGGCGTATTGGTATTAGCGGAGGTGTTGTGTTTTTACATGTCGACGGGTCTTATGGTAGACCAGTAAAGCCTACTTCAAGAAAATTCAAATCCTCAAATTTTTCTATGACTCAGCCGGGATTCGAACCCGCAGCGAATAAAATGATCTGGAGACAGCAAGATGAATATCAGAGTAAGTCCTCCGGATGAACGTGTTTATACGGAGCGATATTGTGATGAAAGAAATAAAACAGGTAATAAAATACCAGAAGAACAGACAGAACAAAAAAGGAAAAATGAGATAAAATAAAAAATGAATGAGGGGAAAAAGAGATGAAACAAGGATTTCTTAAATCTTAAAATACCACATAAAATACCGAGAGAGAGAGAGAGAGAGAGAGAGAGAGAGAGAGAGAGAGAGAGAGAGAGAGATGGGGGGGGGTCACACAGAGATTATGGTCTCAATGAGGTGATCACGCCTTATGATAACAGGCATAACAGAGACATTAGAAAAAAAGAGTACAGCAGAGTGACAGACAAACAGGCAGACAGATAGGCAGATAGAGAAAGAAATAGAGAGATACAGACAAACAAAAAGCACAAAGAGACAGACAAAGAGACCGATTAATAAGAAGTTAAGATATACGAATACGAAAACCAGAGACAGACAAAGACGACAACTGAACACTGAAACAAGAAAACGGGTGACCAGAAAAAGAGGGAGGAAGGGAGGAAGGAAAGTGTAAGAGAGAGAGAGAGAGAGAGAGAGAGAGAGAGAGAGAGAGAGAGAGGACAAATAGAGCTAGGATGGAGAAAGAAAATAAAGCCAGAGAGATAGAAAAAAAAAAAGTAGAAATAAAGAGGGGAGACATAGAGATTTAAAAAAAATAATATTGCCACCTGCAGGAAATGAAAGCCGTGTGAGCCGACTGGATGGGGGAGGAGGAAGGGGGGAGGTGGAGAGAAAAGGAAGGAGGAAGGGAGGAAGTGGGGAGCTGCTGGGAGTAAGAAAGGGAGGGAAGAAGAAACGAAGAGGAAGGGAAGGGAGGGAGGGAAGAAATAAGCGTAAAAGACAAGAAGGGAGAGGAAGGAAAGACTAAGAGGGAGAGGAGGAGAGAAGAAGACAGAGGAAAGAAAAATTATCAGGGAGGGACGGAAGGAGGGGGATGGAAGAAGTGTAAGGAAGGAGGGAGGAATTGGTGGGAGTGAGAAAGGGAGGAAAAAGAACGAGAAGGCATGTAGGTAAGGAAGGAAGAAATAAGGAAGGTAGGGAGGAAAAATGATAATAGATGTAGAAAGAAGAAGTGTAAGAGGGACAGAAAATGGATGGATGGAAGAGAATATGGAAGAGAAGGAGAGAATAGGGAAGGGAACATGAATGGGAGGGAGGGAAAAATGAAGGAACGCGGAGGAAAGATAGTGAGAAACGGAAGGGAACATGGAAGGAAGAGCGAAAAAAGGGAGGGAACGCGGATCTCTCTCTCTCTCTCTCTCTCTCTCTCTCTCTCTCTCTCTCTCTCTCTCACACACACACACACACACACACACACACACACACACACACACACACACACACACACACACACACACAGAAGGGGGAGAGAGGAAGAGATGTGGGGACGGTGGTAAAAAAAAAAAAAATAGAAAATCAAAGGGAGAAGGAAAAGGAAAAGGGAGCCATGGAAGCAGGGAAGGAAAGGAAGGAGAATGAAGGAGGTATAGAGAAAAAGGAGATATGTAGCGAAGCTGGCAAAGTATGAAGCAAAAGATAATTATAAGGGAAGGAGGGAAGGAAAAAAAATAAAGGGAGAACATGGAGGTGATGGATGGAGAGATGGAGGAAGGAGAGAGACGTAAGGAATCTGAAAAATTATGGAGTAAGAATCTAAAAAGTGAAGGAATGGAAGGAGGGAACAGCGAGGGAGGGAGGGAGAGAGGAGAAGGAAGAAAGCTGTAGAGAGGCTGGAAAAAGGGAGCGGAGGTAATGCTGGGAAATGAAGCTAAGATAAGAGGAGAGTGGAAAGAAAAGGAAAGAATCTGAACTTAAAGAAGAGAGGAAAGAGAAAAGTAAAGAAGAGAAGGCGAGAAGAAGAAAGGAAGGGAGGGAGGGGGGAGGAATGAAGAGAAGGATGGAAGCAAATTGAAAAACTGAAGCTGAAGGAGATAGCATGGAAGGGAAGGAAGGAAATGAGGGAAGGAAGAAAAAAGGAATCGAATAAAAGATATCTACACACACACACACACACACACACACACACACACACACACACACACACACACACACACACACACACACACACACACACACACACACACACACACACACACACACACACACACACACACACATCTAAAAACATAACGCCAGCTCTCGCTCCGCCAGACGCAGGTGTAGTAAATGAGAATACGAAAGGTTATGAGGAAAAAAACACAAGGTGAAAAATGGAGAAAAGAAAAAACAAAAGATATGAAGGATAAAGGTGATGGATGAAGACAAACAGGCAATAGAAAGAGGGGGAGGAAGACGGATAGAGAAGAGAACAGGAGGGAAGATGAAGGGAAGAAGAGGAGTAAGTAAGGAAAAGCGCAGGGATGAAGGAGGCAAAGAAGAAGTGAGCGAGCAGCTTTCCAGTTCAACATGCACTTTATGCAGTCCTAAGAATTGTGTGTGTGTGTGTGTGTGTGTGTGTGTGTGTGTGTGTGTGTGTGTGTGTGTGTGTGTGTGTGCAGAGAAAAAGTCAAATAGATAGATAGACAGATTGATTGAAACCAACGTATAATCTAAATAAACTTAGCACACTATTTAGCGGAGGGAAGAGTAAATCCTGATGTGGGTAAAACATTACAAAATTATCGTGTAGAGTAATATGTGAGATTCATCCCTGACGCCTGTGTGTGAGGGAGACTGTCAGCGTTAATTATTACCAGGAGAAACAGACTCGTACTACACAGAGTAACTGTTATTTCTGGTTACCATTGACATTACTCTTTCATCACTCGTAATGCAAAACATTTTTAATACACTGCGCGTTACCTCATTACCTCCATCACTGTTTAATAATGCGGGATTACAGAGATGTGGAACTGAACATTTTTTATTGCTCTAGAGCAGATGAAGGCATATATATATATATATATATATATATATATATATATATATATATATATATATATATATATATAATATGTGTGTGTGTGTGTGTGTGTGTGTGTGTGTGTGTGTGTGTGTGTGTGTGTGTGTGTGTGTGTGTGTGTGTGTGTGTGTGTGTGTGTGTGTGTGTGTGTGTGTGTGTGTGTGTGTAGATAGATAGATAGGTATGTAGATAGATAGATTTACCATGCATTACATAACCACTGTCACCGTCGCTTCTACAGTAGGCTTATACCATAAGCCTTCTCACTGCGAAATTTTTTTCTTTCATCTTCCACCAGACAGTTTTATTAAACTTGGCAATGATATGCAGGAGTGAACGACCTCCGTCACTACCATCACATCTACTTCCTTTTTTTTTTTTTTTGTTCTTGCAACCGGCAAGCAGTTATACTCAGTTCAGCTGTGACCTGTTGCTGTGAATACAAAGATGTTCCGTAGGCCACATGCCCTATCACCTCTATGCATGCTATCGAAGTGAGTGCTCGTATGGTGTGCCAACGGCGGTGTAACACGTAGGCCCGATTGTTAAAACGAGACCAGCCGATTTCACATGCAACAAGTTCGTGCATGCACAACGTTCTTTTTGCATAAGCTAAGGGTCTAACCCGTACTGCATTCCTGTCTGTGGGCGTATACCACTACACACATGACTTCCTTTGAGAGCTGGAGGGACAGTTTGTGTGAAGAGATGAAACTGTCCGTCTGTCATGTTATAGGTAATCGCCTATAGTAGGACTCGCGCACGTTTGCGGCTGTGGTGTGGCCTGCACCTGTGTACAGTGTTGCCACGTTTTCTATACCGTTATCTCTCTCTCTCTCTCTCTCTCTCTCTCTCTCTCTCTCTCTCTCTCTCTCTCTCTCTCTCTCTCTCTCTCTCCTGGCGGGAAATGTGAGCCACCCTGAGTACTTTTGATTCTTTTATAAGTTATTTATAATTGTGCTTTCATCTGTTAATTTGGTTTTGTTATATTTAGTAGTAGATGGAGTGTCAAAGTTACTGTCTGCTGAGAGGTTTGTTACGTTACTGATTCATACACCCCGACGTAGTGGGGTGTGGGTGTAGGTGTGGGTGGGAGTGTGGATGTGGGTTTGTTGGGGTGGTGGTCCAGGGGGGAGGGGAAGTGTGAAGGGGGATTTGACCTGAGACACCCAGGAGGGATTAAGAAGGGAGGGAAGGGGAAGGGGGGGCTGGATTCACCTACCACATGGCGGGAAATGTGAGCCACCCTGAGTACTTTTGATTCTTTTATAAGTTATTTATAACTGTGCTTTCATTTGTTAATTTGGTTTTGTTATATTAAGTGATGCCGACAATGCATTCAATGCATGCCTCTCTCCCTCTCCCTCTCCCTCTCTCTCTCTCTCTCTTGGGACATTGAATCTCCTCATTCTCCCTTGGGACATTTATTTTAGGCCAGATGGATGTGTATTGCCACTCACAAGAATTACATGAATTATTTCTTTTACTTTGGATATTGGCATATTTCTTCTTTTTTCAGGCTCATTATCTTATATCCATAACTGTAATATTATTACCCACCCTAAAACTACGCTAAAAAACATTAAAAGTAACTACAATATCTTTTAGCAACACTGTACAATATGTGTGCCATGTTTCTGTGTTACTGTATAAATATTTTATGCATAATAAGATTACTGTTGATTCATCCATCAAAATACACAAGTGTAAGTTTTATTCATCTGAATTTATCGAATTTGTGATGCCTTGTACATAAATAGCTTCCGTTTCACATCGCAAGTTGGGGAAACGTGGCACCATTGTCCACAGGTGCGGGTCACACCTAAGCCGCAAGCGGGCGGGAATCAGACTATAGTCAGAGATAGAGTCAGCAGAAAACACTGAGGTGGTTTGGCCAGGTGAAGAGGATGAAGAGTGTGAAACTAAGGAGGAGAGTGTATGTGAATGAGGTGGAGGGGAGGAGAGCCATGGGAAGACCGAGGATAAGCTGGAGAGATGGAGCGGGATGTGAGCTGGGGAAGGGCAGCCTAATGGCAGGGGAGAGGGAGCCATGGAGACGATTTGTTTGTCGCCATCCCTTACGAGATTGAGGCGTCTGACTATAGATAGATATTCATTATCATATACCCAAAGACTAGAAGTGTGGTACTGGATACTTTTGTGCATACACGAAGTTGGTGCATGTGACACCAGATTTGGGACCTTAGTCGCTCTTGAGGCGCGGCCGCCCCAAACCTAACAGGGCATGAGTATCTCACAGATCGAGCCGAGGCCCACAAGCCCAAGCCCCCGCAGAGCGGGCTTGAGACGGGCTTGATCGTTGTGGATCTGTTATTTCACGATTTTTAGCGGGCTTGAGACGGGTTTGAGCGTTGTGGATCTGTTATTTCACGATTTTTGTAGGTTAGATTTGCATTTCAAATGACAAATAATTTATAAATAACACAAGTTACACAGTAGACGGTGGCTGCACAAGATTCATAAGAGTTATCTGAAACCAGTGCAAAATATATGGTTGTCAGGAACACGTAGTAAATAGCCCGCGTTTTGTTCAACTTGTGTAAATTTTACTAGAATAATTTCATATCGTTTCATGATATTACTAACAAGTATTACGGCCAACGCTTTGTGATATTCATACTTTGCATTACCATGGCATCATTATGATATACGTTATGACATTATTCTTGTACACAGTTATATACGACTTCAGTATTATTAATACGTAGCAAGTTATCCAGTTTTAATAATGTCGATCACCGGCAGCACGGCAAGGATGATAACACTTTTATAAAGCCTTGTTTGCATATCTTGCCACTCTTGCTGAATTAAAAAAAAATAAAATGGCTGTGTGATTGGTTGATTTTGATACAGTCGATAGTATGCCCGAAGTCCGCAACTTCAGCCCAGATTTGTTAAGTCAGGTTCGAGCTTCGATTCAGCATACGGCCAAGTCGAGCTGGATAAGCTGGCTTTGAGTACGTCCTGAGTCTGGACTTGGGACCGTCCAAAGCCCGACTTCCAAGTTTCGTTCAGACCTCGTTCATGTATTCTGAGTGGTTTTGGAGATTCGTAACGCTTCTTCCGTAGTCATTTATTCTGCACATCATACCTAAATATCCTAATGCTAGCCTCCTATACCACTTGGAATGCTACCCGCAGGTTGCTTCATAAGCGCTTGTGCCAGAACAGAAAGACAAATAGAGCACTTCTATTTGGGTGTCATTTAACCTCTTCAGCAAGAAAGCATCTCCAAAGCTGAATAAATTCGTGTGACGAATGAATAGATTAAGTGTGAGAGGGAATGGGTGCCTGGGTAATGGTTATGACGGGAGGGGGAAAGAGGGGAAGGTGGTGTAGGGAAGTGAGAGCAACACCACTGCACAGAAGTGTAAAGCAAGGCGTATTAAATGTTTTACAACAGGACTTTAGTGCAGATGTGACGCACTTAGAGTATTTTATTAAGGTTATGCCAGCGACTTGACTCAGGTTAGTGAAATGGTGGCAGCATCAACTTTACGTAACCTTAAACCTCGGCTGACAACTGTTTAATTCTGGCTGACGCCAGACGGTTTTTACCCACCACTGGGAAACCTCCAGAGCTCTAAGAGTATCTTCCTTTGCATTTCTGTGATATACCTTCTTTACATGCACTCCAGCAACCAAACAAACACACAAATTCACTAGGACGAACACAGAACCTTTACAGTCTTTCCGTAGATGAATTAAATTTGTAGGGCCAACAAACGTAGACACAGACATAAAAAATGAATGAATGACGTGAAACAACTGACTTGCACACGCCCGACATGAGTGAGCAGCTTTATTGTACACTCCCTAGCCGTGTGTTACCGGCCGCGATGGTCAGGCAATCCATAGGGCAAGAAACACAACATTCATTCACTGGAGAATTAACCCGTCTCCATTCAGTACCACTTGCATGGATACAAGGGTACAGTGAGACATATAATAAGTTCAGAAGTTCCTTGTAAAGAAATTAACATTATCAGCCATTATGAAGACAGAGAAATACTTAAGTAAGAACACTGTGTGACCATTGTAAAGGGTCGTCTCAGGTTCTTCAGGTTGATGTATTATTACCTACACTAGCACGAAACTGTTGGCATATCCTTCACGGTGTGCCACCCACTGTACCACGGACTTGTGAATTCAGCTGTGCAGGTGAAAATGTATTCTGTTGGAACGGCAGCGTATGTGGGAGAATATGCAGGAATTTACGTCACAGAGGAGAGAGAACTTCGATGAGGTGAGACCATATCAGAACATATTTAAGGCCATACTACGACACCCACACAACGGGCCACCCCACCACTGAAGGCTTCTATAAAAAAAAAAAAATAAGGACAAAATCAACGCTAATAAAACCTGGAGGAAAAGAACCCAATGTAATCAGGGCCTTCATTTCCCAGTCCCATTTCTTCCCCATCATCCACATTTCCCGCCGTCAAAAGATCACAATCTCCCTCCATTTCCCACCTCTCACCCTCCATTCCTCATTTTTTATTCACATTTCATACTTCCCTTCGTGTTTAATCTTGTCATTTTTCTTTTCGTTCATTTTTATCCCATTCGTGTTTTATCGCCTTTAGTTAACCTTCATATACATTTATTTTTTTCGTCTGATTTTGTCGTTTGTATTTCTTTTCGTTTTGACCATAACTTTTTGACACATTTTTATTTCCTTCCATCTCTCTCTCTCTCTCTCTCTCTCTCTCTCTCTCTCTCTCTCTCTCTCTCTCTCTCTCTCTCTCTCTCTCCCTTAGTTTTTATATTTTTCTTTAATTTCCCCTTTAGTGGCCCGCTTGTCTACACGAAACCAAGAGAGAGAGAGAGAGAGAGAGGGGGGGGGAGATGGAAGGAAAGTAGGGAGGAAGATTGAATGTGAAAAGAGTGGAATGGGATCGAGGGAGAGAGTGGAGGAAAGAAGGGAGCAGTGAGTTAAGTAGAGAGAGGCGGGAGGGGAGAGGGAGAGGGAAAGTGTTCAGAGCGAAGGGGAGGGAGAGAGAAAGGGGAAGAGAAGGAAGGAAGGAGAAAAAAAAGGAAAGAGGAAGACACAGAGGAATGGGCAGAAGGAGAAGGGAGTGGAGAGGGAAGGAAAGGAGAAAGAGTGGTGAGAGGAGGGAGGGAGGGAGGAAGAGAGTGGTTCACTATTAGGTGTAAATGGTAGGGGAGCAAAGGGAGGGAGAGTAAAAGGAAAAGGTAATGGAAGGGAAAATAAGAAGAGAAGGACAGAGAGCATTTTGCTTGTTGTTTATATTTTTATTGTTGTTGTTGTTATTGCTGCTGCTGTTGTTTATGTTGTTACTGTTCTTTATGATGTTATTACCTCAGTCAGCGAAGTTGGAGGAGGTTATGTCTTTGCCCCTGATTGTTTGTTTGTTTGCTTGTGTGTTTGTCCACAAGATACGATTTCTATGAATTTTTGTGGATATGTGGGTCATGGGCTAAGGAAGAGTTGATTAAATTTTGGTGGTGATCTGAGTTGTTTACTGGTGGCGTTGGTGGAGGTATACGCTCTGAGTGCGCTACTGGCTTGCTTCTATTTTTTTTCTCTCTCCCCGACAAGGAGAGTATGTTTTCACCTGTATGTTTGTTACTTTCTCCGTCTGTTAGCAGGATTACTCAATAAATAAAAGAAAGTTTTGGATCAAATTTAGTGGGTAGATAGCCCATGTCCCAGGGAACAATGGAATAGCTTTTGGGACCAATCCGGATCGTATTACAGATTCTGGATCCGGAAAACATTTTTTGTGAAACCCTAAACAACGATGAGAAAACTTAACCCATCATGAAGAGTGGTTTGGAAATTACATTGCCCTTGCCGGAGAGATGCGCTCCACTGAGTGCCCCTCTAGTTGTTTCTGTATTTGCTGTTGTCTTCCTCACTTTATCTGTTTAAGTGAGAAAAGAGGTTAGGATGATAATGATGTTGTCGTCGTCGTAATGAAACATGCCTAAGAGAAGATGGATGTTTGAATGAGTGGTTCCGTATCAGCTGTGAAGTCAGACAAGAGTGTGCCCTCCCCAAGGTTGTTATGTACAGTACTCGTATATACCGCATACAGGTAGTGTGTCACCCATTCCCTCGGCAGCTAACAGTTTTATGTACCATCAGTTTCCAACATCATTGCTTTCCGTAGTCAGTTACACTCGTGAGAAATATCCTGGCGAGCGAGGGAAGCTGGAGTGAAAACGGCGAGTAGTGGAGAGAGAGAGAATATATCAGTTCTAATGTATGCAGATGGCCCTGTGTTGCTTGCTATCAGTGAACCGGATCTTTGGAGACTTGCAGAGTTTTGTGAAGGCTTGGAAGAGCCGATGTCGGAAAGTGAATATTGATATGAGCTCCGTGGTATTGGAACTGAGGCACAAAGAGAAAGGCAGACTCCCTTTTTTGACATTTATGCAACGCCTCTTATTATCTGATCTTGTTAGTTAGCATCGTACATTACACAATGCAGTCAGCAACGACGTACAAGAATTAGACACGTTCTATCCTTGCCATGTACTTCTCTTCAGAAATTATCGCCGGAAACCAGGGGCTTGTTTGCACCTTCCCGTACCCTTTCTTAATAATTCCGTTGTAAGTGATGGTCATTGCAAGAATCGGTGACACCCTACTTTTTTTTTTTTTTTTTTTACGCAAAAAAGAAAGATTCAAAAGCTGAAAACCAGCAAAAAAGTTATTCATTTCCAGAAAACTGAACAAGAGAGTCAAATTGAAGATCTGGTCATTTTGAGATGATTGGACACATTGTTTTTAAAAATCTGAAGGTCACGTGCTGAGGAAAATACAGACAGAAGACAGTTCTACAGCTGACCAGTCGCATGCATGATGGACTAAGGGTATCAGTTAGCTTTCGCAGGGAGAGTTGGATACAACGGGGGTGAAAGTGCGTTGCTGAACGGGTGCTGCATGCCCGCCGTAATAGAGGAGGGATGTAAGCAGACAGTTCAAAAGAGCAGTGATCAATAAAACAGCAATTATAGAGGGATAAGAATGCAACACTGCGGCTAAGAGGGGTAACAGGAAATCAATAAAAGAAGTTGATGAGACGAAAAGCCTTTGCCTCCAACCCGTTAAGAAGCGCTGTCTGTAGTGAGCCCCCAGGGTCTCCGATTTACAGATTTTAAAACCTTACTGTTAAACATCTCCCTTCCTCTCAGTTTAACTTTTCAGTCTGAGTAATTTTTTCCTTGGTATCACCATACGATTTCACTCAGCTTGGAAGAGACTTATCTGAATGGAGTGGTTCAGATTACCCTTCATGAATCCATTCATTACAAAAGTGCTTTCCTAAAACGAAGATAATCATCCATTAATATTAAGAACAAAATGAAAATGAACTTGTTCTGAAGGGTTAATCGTCTAGCAGTAGAAAGAGCGAAGAAGCCGTCATTTCTCTGAAATAGTTAACAGCTCAAAAATGTCTGCGTTATTTATATATGTACTGATTATTTTTTAATTATCTTCTTGTGTGCGGGTAGGTTGTTCCGACAGTCATAATGGCAATTTGCTGAAACCGCGATGGCAAGTAAGATCACTATACTGCGCTGTTAGGGCAAGCAGCGTGACGTGACAAAGCCTGTCTCGCTCAGCCACCACTCACACCTCACTTGCCTCATCCACAGAACTTTCATACCTGGATTCATCAGAACTTTTGGTTTTTGCCATAAGTTTCCCTGTAAACTTAGAGTAATCTCAGGTATTATATTCCTGTAAAATGTTACCACTAATTTCCCTAATTACTTTTTGCAAACTCCTTGTACTGTTGTTTGCAGATGATACTGTGTTGCTAAGTGAAGACGAAGGGGAGCTGCAAGACTTAGTGATGAGTTTGGGAGAGTGTGTAGGAAACGGAATCTAAAGGTGAATATAGGGAAAAGTAAAGTTATTGTTTTCGAGGGAAATGAAGTCACAGAATGTACAGTGAGGCCGGGTGGGGAGGAAATGTAAAATATGAGTGAGTTAAAGTAGGCTACTTGGGTTGTGTAATGAGTAAGGATGGAAGGTTAGAGGGTGAAGTGCTCAGAAGGGTACAACAGGGAAGAAAGGGTGCTGGTTCTTTGAAAGCAGCGATAAGAAACAGGGAAGTGAGCATAGAAGTTAAAACGTCGCTGCATGACAGTATTGTGATACAAACTCTAACGTATGGATGTGAAGCTTGGACCTTGTTGGCAGGACACAAGTCAAGAGTGAGAACAGTGAAAATGAGTTATTTGAGAGGAGCATGTGGAGTCACATGGAGAGACAGATTGGCAAATGAGGAAGTGAAGGAGCCTTGTCGTAAGGATGTGGTTGTGACAGAAAGCGTTTAGGAGAAATACACTGAGGTGGTCTGGCCATGTGGAGAGGATGGAGAGTGAGAGACTGACGAGGAGAGGGTATATGAGTGAGGTGAAGGGGAAGAGAGGAGGGGAAGGTCATGGATGAGATGGAGGGATGAAGTGGAGAGTTATATGAGAGAGCAGAGTGTGAACTGGGAGCTTGGCAGTGAAATGGACAGGGCGGCATGAAGGCGATTTGTTTGTGGCCACCGCTTATGGGATTAAGGCGACTGTTCTTGTGCCAGACATCGTTTCCATGATGAGTTGTAGTCTCACACTATTTTTACATATTACATTCAAAGTGTTTGAACATAATTAACGAGTGTGTAATATAGTATGATGATAATCAACCAAACACCATCTTACTGTGTGGCATGGGAACAGATGAGCGATCAGACTTGCAAAGCCCAGCATTTTCTATCATAAACAACGAGGGTAAACGGAAGGCTATAGAGAAATATGAATTGTTTATATGTTTAAAGTCTTGGGGAAAATATTTACCCTGTTGGTATATTTTAATGTAATCAATACTACTTTATTGAGGTGTATAATGTGCATGGTAAAATTGTGATGCTTCTGTTCATATAAATCCCAGTTGTCTGTAGGGTTTGGCACCTCTGTATTTATGCTGACCTCAGGGCCACTCCCAGCAGGGAAGCCAGAAAGCTAGGGCAGAACGCACTTATCATTCAAACGAGAGGGACGTATTTACTCTGAGCTCTCTCTCTGTCGCAGTTGTATCTTTCTGTGGCCAATAAAGAGAGATAAACCTGCTCAGTTTTCTGTCACCTGCACACGCTACCTCTACCTTTCCTTCAACAGGATCTACACCGATTCCCACCATCTCCAGTGTGTGAGAAGACATTTGGTGGAGAGTGTCAGCCGTAAGTGATTTCGACCAGGCGGAACATTATATCGTGATAACCTTGCTTGGAACAATGCTGTCACGTCTAAGCTGATATATAAATTGGTGATCAGCTGTGGGGTTCCAATAAGCAGATATATTAGTGACCAGTGGTGGAATTCCTACAAACCGATACATAATATTGGTGGCAGCGGTGGGATACGAAAAGGTGCTAAAGGGATATGTGCAGTGAAACCCCTTGCAACTGCTCATGATCCTGCAGGTGAAACAAAATCTTACTCTCCTGTTGCAAAGGGACTAATTGCGGAATGAGTAAGTGGAGCAGATATATCACAGAAGTAAATCTTGTTCTCTCTCTATCTCTGCCTGGCGAGATATCTCCACCTTCAAGCGCGAACTGGCAATTATCTCGCTCTCGTGACTGAGGCCAGTGCGGTGAAGGGTGATACCGTCTAGACACAATATGGTAACTCTGGGCGCGGAGGCTGGAGTGAGGCAGGGTGAGTGTCTGGTGTATGAGCTGTGTGGCTGTGTGTGTGCAGCGTCTCACAGTCACCTGAGGACCAGCGTGGGGAGAGGATCATCGTGTGGTTGGAGAAGAAACCTGGAGAAGTGTGTGGACTTGCGGTACGAATCTACCGGGAACTTCAGCATCATCTGACACTTAGGTAGTGTACATGCACAGTGAACCTTGAGACACACTTTTTAAGCAGCACATGTTAGTTAGGTAATGTGTGTAAAAATAAAGGTTTCATAGTTTCCCCTAAATAGATACATTTTCTGTACATCTTCTCTGTGTTCCATTCTCTTTTGCTAAAAGCCATAACTAATCTATTTGTGTCAGTTTAATTTTTTCCTGTGACTGGGAAGGGAATAAATTCTGACAAGGTTAGATGGATACAATGAAGAAGTGGGGACGAAAATTAAGGGGAGATTCAGACAAACCAACCATGATGGAAAGTAAATCAGACTCAGAATTATGTGAGTGGATTGAGACTTTGGATAAGAACATCCAAACCTTACAGGACATGAGTGAGGGAAACCTCGGGGTTCAAGATAGTCAGGACACTTCTTCGGAACTAGATAGTGGGGACTTGACATTTGCGTTCTGGTCATTCGTATTCTACAGTTCCTGAAAGTTCAGTTAGGTCCAAAATGGCCACTTGTCTTGCTAATGAGAGTACTCCTAGCGAAGAGACTTGGAACATTGAACAGGCTACAACAGCACCCATGGTCACTCAGGATACTCAAGGTCCAATAATCTCTGCTAGTTATGTAACCACTCACACACCCACTTACACCTCGGGCATGTTCAGTTCACCATTAACCTTTGGACAGCAAGGACAAGACCATTTATTTGCTAATGTTCCTTATGCTAATCCATGGGGCATGAGTGCTAACAGTATCAGCATGCAAGCCCAGGATCCTTGTAGTAATCCATAGGGCATGAATACTAACAGTACTGGCATGCAAACTCAGATGAATCTTCCTCCCTTATGGCAAATACCTAACATGGCGACCACTAATCTGGCTACTGCTAGCATTCCTTCAACTTTACCTCCTGTAGCGCCGGTGAGACAGTCCCAAGGACTATTTGTTACTCAGGCACCTTCGAAACCAGATTGTATAAAGGTGCTACCTACAGTACAACCGAGTTTACAGTTTACTGGGGAAGATGAGTACGACATTCATAGATTCCTGCGAGACTGTGAGGCTCAGATACATAGGCTGCAGCTTGCTAGTGACAGGGAAAAGATTTGGCATACTGAAGCAAATATTAAGCCCAATTCCCCAGCAGCTGAAATGCTAGAGGCCTCATTATTTCAAACCAAGCCTACTGCTCATGAATATGAAAAGTTTAAGGAAGCCCTAATTAACACTTTTGCAAGTGAATGGCACATGTCGGACACTTGGGTGTTTAGGTTCGTGAATAGAGCACTGCAGTATCCTAACTGTACTGAAAGCCAGGCTTTGGTGAAGGCAGGCAGATGCTATGCAGAAGCTAGCAAAGCCTTGCAATCTTCGGGCTGGGGAGACACAGCTTGGGGATTGACTTTTGAGAGGGTAGCTAGATTGTTAGGGTACCTACAGTTCTTGTCTTGTTTAACCCCTACTAGGCGACTTCAGGTACTTAGGCAGATCAAAAGACCTCCTGAAATAGCCTTGACTGAAATAAGCTTTAAGCTAAAAGCAAGGGCAGAAGGAGAGGGTGGTAGTGTCTTAGCTGTGCACACAGAGAAAAGCCCTGCTGGAAGATTCTGTACTGTGTGTAACAAAGCTGGTCACACAGATAGATAAAAAGTGTTGGCATGTTAAAAAGGCGGCTCGTCAGGCACCCAAGGCCAACCGCCCACCACGTCTGGACCTAGTACTGAAAAGCAGGTAGGCAACAAACAACCTATAGTAGGACTCGCCTAAGTTTGCGGCTGTGGTGTGGCCCGCACCTGTGTACAGTGTTGCCACGTTTTCTATACCGTTATCTCTCTCTCTCTCTCTCTCTCTCTCTCTCTCTCTCTCTCTCTCTCTCTCTCTCTCTCTCCTGGCGGGAGATGTGAGCCACCCTGAGTACTTTTGATTCTTTTATAAGTTGTTTATAATTGTGCTTTCGTTTGTTAATTTGGTTTTGTTATATTTAGTGATATCATTTTTTGTATACGGCGACAGATGACCCATTATTGCAGTACCATGATTGATTTTCATTCATTCATTCTCTTTCCCCTTCCTCCACCTCTCTCTGAGCCTGACAATGCCTCCACCACCACCACCACTCGTCTCTCTCTCTCTCTCTCTCTCTCTCTCTTTTATTGCAAGAGACATTTTGGATATTTTCTTTTACATAATATTGTATATATTGTAAATTTGACATCATTTCCACACCATCCCTGAGATCAAGGCCACCAACTGGGTGTGGAAGTGTTGCCGCTCGCGAGTGAATAATGTTTTTTTTTTTTACTTCAGTATTGGCATATGCCTACTATTTTGTCCTACATATTAGCTTATGATTATAAATGTGATTATTCCTCACCCTTAAAATTACGGTAAAAGCCAGTAAATGTGAGCATTTTCCCCTAGCAACACCTGTACAAGCTATGGTTGGGTCTATGGAGGTACGTACTGTACTTTACCTTAGGCCAGACTGGGTGTGTCAGTGTTGCCACTCACAAGAATTATATGAATTATTTCTTTTCCTTTGGATATTGGCATATTTCTTCTTTTTTCAGGCTCATTCTCTTATATCCATAACTGTAATATTATTACCCACCCTAAAACTACGCTAAAAAACATTAAAAGTGACTACAATTTCTTTTAGCAACACTGTACAATATGTATGCCATGTTTCTGTGTTACTGTATAAATATTTTATGCATAATAAGATTACTGTTGATTCATCCATCAAAATACACAAGTGTAAGTTTTATTCATCTGAATTTATCGTATTTGTGTTGCCTTGTACATAAATAGCTTCCGTTTCACATCACAAGTTGGGGAAACGTGGCACCATTGTACACAGGTGCGGGCCACACCACAGCCGCAAACTTAGGAGAGTCCTACTTTAGTACTAGTTCTCCACAGCAAAAGACCAAGGTTGTAAAGCCAAAAGTGCAAAGATGTTGTGTCATCCATGGGCAGTGTCCTCATTCTTCGGACTGTTGCCCATTTCTTTTTGCCAATCGGGAAAAACTTGGCAATCAAGCTAGTTCAGGGGAAGCTCAGGGCCGCAAGCAAAAGTAAATAAAATTGTACAATCCACCAATGCGTGTGTGTCAGCTATTAAAAAGGTGGATTTGCTCTTGATACCTTGGATCATAGGGAAAGGCCAGGTGTCTTTGATAGTGGACACTGGGGCATGTGCGAACATTATATCTAGTAAAGCACTGGAGAGGCTCAAACGTTTGATACCTCAAGCCAGTTGGACATTGTCAGCACCTGATGTCATTTTGACAGGTGTGACAGGGAGTAAAATGAAGATCGTAAGCCAGGTACCGTTGACAATGAGGGCAGATATACGATCTCCTGTGTTACGTGCTACATTTTATGTGGTTGAGGATTTCCCTCTGCCAGCTGATGGATTATTGGGCTTTGAATCCATGGAGGAGTATAACGTGATCATACACCCTCAGAGACATTCTATTTCCTTTAATGGAAAGGAGTTTGTAGGCCTTAATCCCTCAGCAACACAAGCTAGGACTGGCATCCAACCAGGAGCCGTTCAACCAGTTGTGACCCCGACAAGTGAACCATTAAGGGAGTCCCCAGATGCACACGAAACAGAGGGTATGGATTGGAAGCAGGTCAGGGCTATAGCGAGTGGGAATCACCACTTACCCAGTCAAACTGTCTGCAAAATTCCTGTCCGAGTACCTGATGTGGCATGTTTACCACAGACCATAAAACATAAGGCATTGTCGCTGGAGTCCACCCTGAGTAGTGTCGGGCCAAACCAGAAGACACCCCTCTTCATTGCAAGTATGAGTGGTGGCGCAGTTAAGCTCAGAGATGGTTGTTATATAGGCGACTTTATGTCCTATGGTGCCCCTGTAAAAGAAGTCAACGATGTACCGGTGATCTCTCCCGTAGTCACATCACAAACAATGACTCTTTCGGAACCTACACGTCTTGGGAGAGGAAAGCTGCTAGTACAATATGTGAAGGTAACAAATAATGTTGCCCATAAAATGCAGTTCCTAGCATTTCTTAAAGAATTCTCCAACATAGTGGCACATCCAGGAGAACCGCTGGGTGGGACGGACATGGTGAAGCATCATATTGGGTTGTGCCCTGGTACAAATCTGATATATGTGCCTGCATACTGTCTACCACACAGCCAAAGGAAAGCAGTGGAAGAGGAAGTTGAAAAGATGCTTCTTGATGAAATCATTCAACCTTCTTCCTCACCTTGGAATGCACCACTCTTCCTAGTGCTTTAAAAGGACGGTGGTGAGACCTGTTGTGGATTTTCGGCATACTGGATACTGGATCGTTACCCGATTCCGCAGCTCAGAGACTTACTGCAGTCCTTGGGTAAAGGAAATACCGTGTTCACCTGCCTGGATCTAGCGTCAGGGTAATGGCAGGTGGAGCTGACCGAAGAGTCGCGTCCCATCACTGCCTTCAGCATTCACCATGGGCACTTTGAATTTCTCTGGATGCCTTTTGGACTAAGTAATGCTCCTTTGACATTTCAGAGGATAATAAATCAATAGTTTGGTGACATGATTGGGCAGGACTTCCTGGCGTATCTAGATGACTTAATAATTGTGAGCAAAGACATGGACACTCATTTTAGTAAGTTAAAACGAGATCTGTGGGTCTGAAAATCAAGCTATCGAAGTGTGATTTTCTAAAGGCAATTGTTAGATTTCTAGGGCACTTAGTTGATGCCGATGGCATCAAGGCTCTTCTGGATAAGGTTACAGCCATGGTAAATTTCCCTACACCCAAGTCCAAGGATGACGTTCGCTCATTCCTAGGGCTCACTGGTTTCTACAGTAGCTTTGTCCACAATTATGTTGCTGTCGCATCACCATTGACGATGCTACTTAAGAAGGATGCTGCATGGCAATGGGGACCATTGGAAGAGAAAAGCTTCAACGACCTCAAGAAAGCCATGACAGAGGCACCCATGTTAGCGTTTCCTGATTATACTCGACCTTTTTATCTGTGCACGGATGCCTTAGGTTTGGGACTGGGAGCAGTGTTAGAGCAAAAGGATGAGGAAGGCAAAACGCACACCATTGCTTATGCCAGTAGGGCACTAAGACCCCCAGAAAAGAATTATTTGGCAACACATTTGAAGACATTAACAGTTGTGTGGGTGTTAGGACATTTCCGGGATATCATCTTTGGGTACCAGATAATTGTTTTAACGGGCCATGCACCCATACGCGACTTGTTTATGGGGAAGAACTTGCACAGTAAGGTCGTGTGTTGGTTCAGCAAGGTAATGGAGTTTGACCCAAAGGTCAGATATTTACCAGGCCGACAAAATGTTGCCGATGCTATGAGTAGAAACATTGCTGCTGCCATATCTGAGGATATCCCTCTTTCTGGGTATTCCCCGGACACGGTAAAAGCAGAACAATGTAAGGATACGATGTGGTCTCAAGTCATCTATGCCTTGGAGTCTGGTGACGAGTCTTGTCTGTCTGAACTTCCAGTACCGATGACTCACTTCCATCTTCAACGGGGCCTTTTGTATAAGCAGTCCCCAGGGAAGGACACTATGTATCAGTTGGTTGTTCCTGCTACACTACAGCAAGCCGTGTTACAGTTGGTTCATGACATACCTCAAGCAGGTCATCCCAGACGTAATAGATGCATATGTGAGGCAAGAAAGAAATACTATTGGCCGACCATGAGGAAGAACATAGAAGCCCACGTTAGTCAATGTGTCAAGTGCGTGGAAATGCGAGGAACGACTGGACCTCTGACTCCCATTCTGGAGTATCCCCTACCAGAAAAAACGTGGGATACAGTCTCCACTGATCTCTTAGCGTTACCAAGGAGTCATCAAGGCTCAAGATATGTACTGGTGGCAGTGGACCATTTTTCACGATTCACTGTTTAGCACCTTTACAGACGAGAACTGCAGAGGAGGTGGAGCACACTTTTGTAACCTCAGTGATTTGTCCATACTCTACACCCAAGGTATTGCTCAGCGATAATGGCAGTGAATTTCTTAACCAAGTGTTAGAGGAAATCTGTCATACGTATGGGGTAAGACAAGTCTTTATTGCGCCTTACAGTCCCAAGAGCAATGGCCTTGTAGAGAGGACAAACAGGAAGATACTGGAAGTCTTGAGACCAGCGATCAACTCATTGGAGGATAACTGGCAAGACTGGTTACCACATGTAGCGGCGGCCATCAACTCCTCAGAAATTAGTGTCAATGGGGAAATCTCCTCATTATATCCTTTATGGAGAGGAGAAGGTGTTACCTTATGATTTGCTGGCTGGACCTCCTACCCCTGTGTATAATCAAGAGAATCATGCCAAAGTCCAGCTTGCAAAGTTCCAATGCATACAGTGCATAGTGAAGTATGAAAAAGATTAAAAGCCTCAAGAGCAGAGATGATGGTGAAACAACATAAAGGTAGTCAAGAAAAGACACTGGAGATAGGCCAGAAGGTTATGATCAATAACCCTGAGAGAACTTCCAAGCTCAAACCTAAGTTCTGTGGACCATATACCATTGTGGAACACATACGTGGACATACTTATCGAATAAGGGATGATGCTAATGGAACTCAGAAGGTAGTACATGCTGACAGGATCAAACCAGTAAGCCAAGAGCTAGGCCTAACTAACCAATCATCTGATGTGTTGTCCCCTCTGTCTTCGTTGCAGTCTATGTCGTCGTCCGTACCTGTCCCTAACCAAAAGTATCGCAGCAAGCTACGATCCTACAGTAAGAGCAATTAAGGGAGTATCTTCTCTTACAGACATGTGTCTCGCACTTGTACTCCTCTCGCGTTGCTTGGAGTGGACCTATGGAATGACGTCGGACACGGACATGACTGCATTGATGCCAGGAGCACTGAAGACCCCACTTGGAGAGGTAGTGGTGGTAGAGGATGCAGTATGAGTCTACTATCCAATGGAAGGATATCTCCAAGTTCCAGATACTGTTAAAGAGGTCTCTAAGGGATTGTTTCACCCAGACAGCAACTGTCGGAAGTCGGCAAGTTATTTAACCGATACCCACAGTTGACGACCTTGGACAGTGAAGCTCTGGTACAAATCTTGCATGGTATAACTGAGCTTCAAACAAGACATATAGATAGGCTCACAGACAGGCTAACTAAATTAGATGTTGCTTTACCTAATGCAAATTCTGATCTTTCCAAGCATGTCCATGCACATACTAAGAGAGGACTTGTGGATCTCCTAGGTATCCTGTCCCAAAAGCTCTTCGGTACGGCGCTAGACAAGGACGTAGTGCAATTGGGCAGACAGATGCATCATCTGGCATTGGCGGCTAAGGCAAATAACAGGCTAATTGTACACACTTATGAGCAGTTAGGTGCGTTCACTAACAAAGCTAACGAGATAATTAAGACTACCAACCATCTCGTAGGAGTTGTGAACAACATCCAAACCAACCTACCAACCCTGACTAACTTAGTGGTAATCGCTGAGTATTTACACGCTCTCGATGAGTCAACCACTGCTTTGGAGTCGTATGCAGCCAATATGGTGGACAGCTTAATTGATTCAAGTTTGAATAGGGTTAATGCTTTATTGCTTCCTACTCACATTTTAATCAATGCTCTTGACGTAGCTATGGTGAAGCATGGATTTACGCCGCTTTTTGATATGAGTCAACTGGAATATTATTACCCATTGTTAGAGGCCCAGTTGACCCATGATGGCATCCTGATATTGGCACCTATGAGGAATGCTGTAACATACCATGCATGGCGGTTCATTCCTTTCCTTTTTGCTACTACTAACAATACACTTGTCATTCTGAATGAGGGACCAGCGGTACTAGTTGTGTTGGATGACAAAGGGTATATAGCAGAAACGACTGTGGATGAATTTGAGATGTGTAAGGCCTCATTTCTTGATCTCCATGTATGTCCTGCTTTCCATTTTGTCTTCATTCCGTCAGGGGTAGAGAAGTGTAAGATGGCCTTGGACACAAACACTTCCTCTGCACTGCAACATTACACTTTCCAACCCATTCAATTGAAGTCAGTTTTCCATGCTCATGTACACGCAAAACAATACGTTTTCTTTCCTGAGACAGAGGACGTAACAGTCACATGTGCCTCACAAAACCATTTCCTTACGGTAAAGGGGTACTATGTTGCACCCGGATATTGTAAGCTGCACAGTAAAGAGATAGCAGTTCTACCTAACAAGCACCATCTAGCCTTGTCGGTGAACTTCTCGTCCCAGTTACGACCCTTTTTACCTTCATTCAGCGTTTCTACCTTGAATGTGAATAGGCTGTGTCATGTGCGCAAGAGAATACAGTTCCTCACCCACCTGAACAAGACTGATTTAGAACCATACGTACTGTCCTATCTCCCTTCATACCTTTCTCCTTCCTATTTTGGTCATGGAGTTGGTCTTCTACTTATTGTGGTCTTGTCCTGTGTTTGTGTTTGGGGCTACTATCTTCGAGGCCGAATGAGAAACCCACTAAAACCACGGATCCGTACTCGCGGATCGCAAATGGACTTGCCTACATAGTTAGCTACCCTGCACATTGGTTAGACTACACGGTAGTTAGGACAACAGTGTCGACGGAGACGTCGAAAAGGTGTGGCCGGACAATGTTCTGGTGCCAGACATCGTTTCCATGATGAGTTGTAGTCTCACACTATTTTTACATATTACATACAAAGTGTTTGAACATAATTAACGAGTGTGTAATATAGTGTGATGATAATCAACCAAACACCATCTTACTGTGTGGCATGGGAACAGATGAGCGATCAGACTTGCAAAGCCCAGCATTTTCTATCATAAACAACGAGGGTAAACGGAAGGCTATAGAGAAATATGAATTGTATATGTTTAAAGTCTTGGGGGAAATATTTACCCTGTTGGTATATTTTAATGTAATCAATACTACTTTATTGAGGTGTATAATGTGCATGGTAAAGTTGTGATGCTTCTGTTCATATAAATCCCAGTTGTCTGTAGGGTTTGGCACCTCTGTATTTATGCTGACCTCAGGGCCACTCCCAGCAGGGAAGCCAGAAAGCTAGGGCAGAACGCACTTATCATTCAAACGAGAGGGACGTATTTACTCTGAGCTCTCTCTGTGTCGCAGTTGTATCTTTCTGTGTCCAATAAAGAGAGATAAACCTGCTCAGTTTTCTGTCACCTGCACACGCTACCTCTGCCATTCCTTCAACAGGATCTACACCGATTCCCACCATCTCCAGTGTGTGAAAAGACATTTTGTGGAGAGTGTCAGCCGTAAGTGATTTCGACCAGGCGAAACATTATATCGTGATAACCTTGCTTGGAACAATGCTGTCACGTCTAAGCTGATATATAAATTGGTGATCAGCTGTGGGATTCCAATAAGCTGATATATTAGTGACTAGTGGTGGAATTCCTACAAGCCGATACACGACTGGTAATTGATAGATAGACTTTATGTAAAAATTTGGTACAATTTTGGTATCCTGTTTTTGACAAAACTGGACACTGTATTGCCTCCTCCCCCACCCCCACCCCCACCTTCCTCACGCACAGACAGGAAGCGGGTGGTGATGGTGGACACAGGCACACAAGGGGCCGTTAGCAGCTGCGTAACGGTGTGATGGACGTCACGTGCGAACACTGTATTGAGACAGAGATCACGAAGCTGTAAGCATGATCTCAATTTCTAACCGTAATTTGTAAGACCCAGCGTGTTTGACTTTAGTGCCCCGCTACCGGATGTGCTCCGTAATGTGGCATGTTTCCTGCCTACATCTATTGATCGCAGCTGCCCGGTAAATACATGTCAGAAATTGAAGATTTTTTTTTTTTAAGAAAACCAAAACAACCTAAGGCAAGGAACCTTCAAAATAGCGCCCTTCCCTACAGTAAACCAACATCAAAAAACCATAATCAAAATTCGTTCATTTCAAGCTCCTTGTAGCCCTCAGTTTCACCCTTTTCACTCCAGTTGTCGAATAGCAATATTTTATTCTTGCAAACACCACACTATTGCAGACACTTCAGCACTGCAAGCACCACGCTATTGCAGACACCACACTGTTGCATAAGCGAAGAGACACCCAACACTGCTCTTCTGCTGTCTGTTAACATTTTCTTCCCCTCTCCTCCCCTCATGGCTGGCACGCAGCACCCATGTGGATACATAATTATATTTTTCCTGTTCAACTCTATAATGTAACAGCTGACTGGTGCTTTCAGTCTTTCACGTATGCAACTGCAGCACTTTTCCTAAGTCTGTTACTCCTGCTGCCAATGACCTCCAGTTTCATAAACGCACCGTGTCCAGGCATCTCGAACTGAACGGATCTTGGTTTTACCTTTTTCAGCCTTCTCTAGAAGAAACAAGTTTTGCAAGCTCTCGGTCTTGTGTTCCTTCTGTTTGGCATTAAGAAGTAGAAGGGATAAGAACATGGCCGTCTGTATCATACGCTTTGGCAAAATACTAATACTTAAGTTTTTTTTTTATTTTTTGCATAAAAGAATAATAGTATCAATAATAATAATAATAATAATAATAATAATGGCCATGTACAGAGGTGTGAATGACGAAATGGACGTATGTAGTACAGTGGTGGGTAGGATACATGGGGGAACAAGTAACCATGAGATGTAATAAAGTGCAAGAATACATGAGGAAGTGTGTTGTACCTCACAGCGCCACAGTTACTCCTTCAGTAGTGACTAATTATACCTTCTTCTTGCTACCCTCAGACGATGTATTATAGTTTAGTGGCGTCCTCTCAATCACCATAAACTTCGTCACTATTGTAACCTGTCTTTCACTGTATTCTTGCTGCCGCCCCACGATCTGAGTCAGTGTGTGCCTCTTGAAGTGAAAGGGTTATAAACAATCCCCGCTCTAACTAATCCTTTCACTACGATGGTGTCTGTCACGCTGGTTCTTCCTACCGTCACACGATAATAATAACTTTGCGGCAGACTTCTAGCGAAAGGGTTAACATTACAAAAGGACTTCCATTACGGGGTTCCTAAGAAAACAAAGTCACTGGAAAAATCAAATAGTTATAAAGACAGACAGTTACACAGATTGACAGACAGGTAAAGAACAAGGTAGACACTGCGTTTGTATACTGCGTGCGTGGGTTAAGACAGACAACTCCACTGAAGTGTGCAGCAGGCTACGTGTCTGAGTGCGTGTGTGAGTACACGTGTATATACCGTGTGTGTGTGTGTGTGTGTGTGTGTGTGTGTGTGTGTGTGTGTGTGTGTGTGTGTGTGTGTGTGTGTGTGTGTGTGTGTGTGTGTGTGTGTGTGTGTGTGTGTGTGTAAGCAACGTGATGTTTGATGTGTGAAGAAATAATGGACTGTAAACATTCTGGTCCTAGATAAGACTGCATGACATTAGATAACGAGAGAGAGAGAGAGAGAGAGAGAGAGAGAGAGAGAGAGTTTATAGCTCGGTAAGTGCTTCTCTCAACCTAACTCTAATGATGTTTTCTAAGAGTAAAACATACACAGTGGAAGAGAACATGAAGGAGGCCGATAAGGAGTGGCAAGAGAGACAGTGACAGAACAGGCAATTCCAAAACACTCCCTTTGAGATGTAGTGGCCCGAGGCGAGGCTGCTGTAGGCTCGTTCATTTAAGGATAGATGACAAGATGACAAACCTGCCGCCCTCTGTGGTGGCAGGCGGGGACGTCCATCGGCCATACACTTGATGTAATGCTGCCTGCTTCTTCCTTCATGCCTTTCATTCTTTTTCTGTGTCTTTTAACCTCTTTCTGTTTCTCCCATCCTTGCTGTCACTATTTACTATTTTTATTTTTTTTTATTTACAGTGCCTGTACACTGAGTGGTGTCCCAAATGGCTTCTTGTAACTCAGGAAACCATTTACAACGCTGGGTGGTACCCATACAACCAAGTAACAGGGTGACTGGTGACTGTGTGTCTGCAATGGTGCCCAAGTTAACTGAGTGGAGAGACATAAATGCAGCGTCCTTCCAGGAACCAAACCTACACAATAATTCCCGCTCCCCGCTGTGTCAAGGTGCAGTCAGCCGCATGGGAACAAGTTTACAGCAGGGGATGGTCCTGCAGGGGCTGTTATTTGTCTGCGGTTGATGGGTCTGATCTATCAGGTAGACAACAAGAACAACAACAAAAACAACTTGCCTCAATAGCTTTTCATGATACAAAAGACCTTTAGTCGTCTCGCGGAATCAGGCCTCTCTCTGAGGCGTTATTGGAGCGATAATGCAGGATTAATTCAGGGATTCGGCGTAAGACAATAGACAGATAGATGGACTGACAGATAGACAGATAGACAGGTCGACTGATAAATAGATAATTATGCAGGTTGATAGACAAATAACAGATAATTATACAGGTTGATAGACAAATTAACTGGTAGGTCGACTGATATAGATAATTGTATATGTAGATAAATAAATAGATAAATACAGTAGACAGATAGTTCGACTAATATTTTAGATAATTATATCTGTTGATAAATAAACAGATAGACATATAGATGGATGGATAGTAGATAGATGGATAGTGTTGGCTGATATAGAGAGGTGGATAGATAGACAGATAGATGAATACAGTAAATGGATCAACTGACAGCTGGTGATCATGGGAATAAGGTGAGCATGAATATAATTTACAGGATTATTATTAAGAGGTCAGGATTTAAGCAGCTAAGGTAGGTGTATAAAAATTATAGTGTTGTGTGTGACAGTGGTGAAGGGATTATGCCACACCCCGCCACTCCAACACGCCACTATCCTCGCCTTTACCCTCTTTATTTACAACATTTTTATTTTTTTAAATGCTGTCCAAATGGCTGCCGAAGAAACACCTACTTGATCTACTGGTCGATTCCAATTTCGTACTGGTCTGTTCCCATATAATCAACTGGCAAATTTCCGTTTCGTGTCCTGATCAATAATTTACATGCTTTCCTTTCGCCAGCTACATTATCATGTCGTTTACATTCGTGTTTGCATAATGCCTGTTCCCATTACGTGTGAAAGAAAAATAACACACATTCCTGGAACGTCTACTGACACACCGTACATAATGCAGTATCATAAATCCTAAAGATGTGGATTGATAGTAAAGGTGTCTCTCAGTTTTATGTATATTGACTGACAGCCATTAAAGAAAAAGGTCCAGACTAACGTTTACATAGATGAGCGTAATTCTTCTAAAATACAGATCACATTGTGTCAGGTTCAAGTAAACCAACCCCATTATTATAAAATGGAATCCTGACATGCACACTGCCACCAAATGTAAAACTTTCCTTTTTTCTTTACCCCTTTAACCCGAGAACGCCTTTTGTGTCATGCTAACTGCAAACGACTTTATTCCGCGGGCGAGAGACTTTCAGAACTCGGGAGGATTAGGTAGAGCCCTCATTACCTTCGATTAGAGATACCTTCCCTAAACTCACCAGAAGGTCAGGTAGTAGCAAGAATAAAATTTTAAAATACGTCACCGTAACGAATGCGATGAATTGGAATTGATTACTAAATTTAATGGGATGTTTCATTGTTTCATTTTATTGGCTATGATGGATGTGTGTAATGTATATGCTAACAGTCCGGCATAACTCATCCTGGTGGTCAACACTGCACACCCACTCCCACAAACACTATACTCCTACTTTATATATATATATATATATATATATATATATATATATATATATATATATATATATATATATATATATATATATATATATATATATATATATATATATATATCATCAACATCAGCCGTTTCCGTTTGAGTATCCACTGCAGGACCGACCTATCCCGACCGAAATCGAGACGATACGCCAATGTATCTCTACCAAGTGGCTTAGGCTGTCTGGTAGAGATTGTATGTAGGGTGAGAAATGCTTGTAAGCGTAATTGTAGTGTTGGAATGGCTTTGGATGTGTGTATAGACTGTGAACCAAGTGTAATCGGCCCGCGCAAGCCGACTGGGTGCAAGCATACTTTATAGTATGCGACACTGGTTCAGCCACAGCACCCCTTGTGTCCGCCAATGCAGTACCTGGCCGGGTGAACACTCCCAAAGTTTATTACCCTGGCGGGGCGCGAACCCTGGTTCACCCGTGTACGAAACGCACACTCTACCACTGAGGCTATATATATATATATATATATATATATATATATATATATATATGGACATTCCGGCTGCATATATATATATATATATATATATATATATATATATATATATATATATATGGACATTTCGGCTGCATTAACTTCTACGGGGTTATCTACATGAAAATATGTAAATTCATCCCTTACAATTAAGCATAAGTTACAAATATTATGTCTGCTTACTAATTTGGGAATAGGCGGGTATGTTAAAGCCAGTCTCAGGCAGTCCATTTCATTTAGCCACTAATGGCTGGTTGGGACTTTTTTTTTTTTTTTACTACCAACAGACGATTTCATTCAAATGAGGACACCCTCCTTTTTTTTCCCCCTTTGGATATATGTTAGGTCCATGCAGATGTACTAAAAATATCCCTGCTAGTGGCCAGCTTCCCAGAGGCGATCAAAACATGTCTTCGATCGCTGTCTGACTCAGTTCCTATAACTTCTGTAACATTCATGGCATTTCCCCTAACTTCTGAACAAAACATCTCTTTCAACTACACCGTCTCTTCACCCAGACCCAGTTACTGGGGCCACTGACAGTAATTTATTATTATTATTATTATTATTATTATTATTATTATTATTATTATGATTATTATAAATATTATTATTATTATTATTATTATTATTATTATTATTATTATTATAAATATTATTATTATTATTATTATTATTATTATTATTATTATTATAAATATTATTATTATTATTATTATTATTATTATTATTATTATTATTATTATTATTATTATTATTATTATTATTATTATTATTATTATTATTATCCTTTGTCTCCTTCCTCATATCTAAAAATAATTTATTTGAAAATGGACTTATGACAAGAGATATCAAAGACCATATGGCACAAATTCAGTGGAAAAATATGACTAACAATGGAACATTAACGGGAAAGGAGATGGAGAAATGGCCTTGACGTAGAAATGGCCTTGGCGTAGAAGTGGTGTTGGTATTGATGTGGTCTTGGCGTTGAAGTGGTCTTGGCGTTGAAGTGGTCTTGGCGTTGAAGTGGTCTTGGTGTTGAAGTGGTCTTGGTGTTGAAGTGGTCTTGGTGTTGAAGTGGTCTTGGTGTTGAAGTGGTCTTGGTGTTGAAGTGGTCTTGAAGTTGAAGTGGGGCGTTGAAGCGGTCTTGGTGTTAAAGTAGTCTTGGCGTTGAAGTGGTCTTGGTGTTGAAGTGGTCTTGGTGTTGAAGTAGTCTTGGCGTTGAAGTGGTCTTGGTGTTGAGGTGTTCTAAGTGTTGAAGTGGTCTTGGTGTTGAAGTGGTCTTGGTGTTGAGGTGTTCTAAGTGTTGAAGTGGTCTTGGTGTTGAAGTGGTCTTGGTGTTGAAGTGTTCTAAGTGTTGAAGTGGTCTTGGTGTTGAAGTAGTCTTGGCGTTGAAGTGATCTTTGTGTTGAAGTGGTCTTGGTGTTGAGGTGTTCTAAGTGTTGAAGTGGTCTTGGTGTTGAAGTGGTCGTGGTGTTGAAGTGGTCTTGGTGTTGAAGTGGTCTTGGTGTTGAAGTGGTCTTGGCATTGAAGTGGTCTTGGCGATGAAGTGATCTTGCCGTTGAAGTGGTCTTGCATTAAAGAAATTTTAGCATTGAAATGGATTTGGCATTGACGTGGCATCGCAATGAAGTGGCTTGGTGATAAAGTGGCTTGACGATGAAGTGGCTTGGCACTGAAGTGGCTTGATTGGTCAGTTGGTTGCTAGGCTTGACCTTGGAAGGGTCGACGTCAGTGGGAGGTCCTTAAACCATTCATGCCATGAAACCAAACGTCTAATCCTATAGTAGTAGCCTAAAGGGAAAATAAAGACACGAGGAAACATGGAAATATCAAGGAGCGATAGGACAGCAGAGAAGATGAGGACAGCAAGGAGGGAAAGATTGGAAACAAAAAAGGCCCCTTTTAGTTGCCTCTTACGATAAGCAGGGATACTATGAAAGTAGGACCTATTCTCCCCCGTCCTCCCCAGGGGGGTATCTAGACATAAGATAGCCCTTATGAACAGCGTGTTCGCAACGATCGTACTTATACTTGTATCCGTGAACATGAGGTTTGAGAGTACTACGTCTTTAACTGACCTCTTCCTCTCAATAAATACTTCTGCTTATTCAGTCTCTCTTCTCCACTGGGCTCTTCCGATCATAATCTTATCTTGGTTATCTGTTATATCAGTCCAGCGAGGCCTCAGGACGCCCGGGAAACGACATCTTTTACAACATGACACTGCTGATTTGGTGGCCTTGAGTCAGTACCTTGGCCAAGAACTCTGAACGTGCAAAACGAAATGTGAGAGGTATATTTCAAGGCATGGAAGTATCCATCCATTTATATTATCTTCTTACTTAGCCCCCCCCCAAAAAAAAAAAAAAATCACATCTGCTTTCATCTTGTTCATAACAAGGATGTGGACTCAAATGAACCGTCGCCAACATACCCCTGAATTGCATGCAGTTTGTTTCTACCCGCGATAGTGCTGAATTTGATCATCTTGCCAAAAATAATTTTATGTATTTCAAGTGTACGAAGCTTTCTAGTTTCAGCGTATCTCATTCTTTCTGGCACCTGCAGCCAAAAATTTCTCCAAAATTTTTGTTTCTTCCTCTTTATTTTTTTCTTGATAGATTACTACTGATGTCTCTTCCTCTAATTGGACTCTGTGTTTTGCATCTCCACCATTTTCTTACTTTTACATCTTTATATTAAAATATTTGCTAAAGTTACGTAACGCCAGCTCTCTCTGCCATAATTTTTAAAGCATATGTTCCTGACATGGTCCCGTCTGTTGTCCTCAAACCTGTGCTACCGTAGTTGATGCCACCATGTTCAAACTCTTTACAGCATGGACTGTACAATCAGCACCTCCCTATCAGTCTTTCCCTGAGAGAGAGAGAGAGAGAGAGAGAGAGAGAGAGAGAGAGAGAGAGAGAGAGAGTCTCAGTGCTCTGACTGTTGTGAAGTTCCTTTAATCTTTGTGCTTACAAAGACATTATGCCTATGTTTAACAGTAAATTTCTGAAGTATTTAACTTCTTACAGTTTTCCTTCAGATAACTTGGGTTCTGTTCGGGTCAATCCTCTGGTGATCCTTACATATTACTTTCGACATCTTGCCATTTTGCTTTCAGGATTTCAATCAGATTACTGTTGCGTGATACATAAGGCCTTTCATCCAGTTTGTGAACACCTTTAATTTCCAGACTTCCCTCCGACATCTGTCCCTTCACTTCACGCGTCCCTCCCTGATCAATCTGTACTAAACTGATGTTACAGATGATCACCGCTCATCTCCTTAAGCTGTAAACAGTGGTGTGGTGTTTCTCAAATTTGTGTCCCTTCACCATCCAGCTCCCTAATACTCATCATTTTATCTTTTGAGCACTACTCCTAATTTTACGAGTATTCACTCATATACTGTTAGTTAAATTTCGCCATTCTATTTCCGCTTCTCAAAGTCTTCATTATAATAGTAACTGCAAGGACCAACCGAAGAGGCGTGATATATGGAACTGATTTTTCTATCGTTTATTTCTGAGTCATTAAAAACCTCAATGATGTCATGCCCCAGAAGCCCACTTTCTCTAATATTGTACCTAAAACAATCTTCAGCTCGACCATTCCCTTGCCTTCAGTAACGCACAACTCACTCATTCACCTCTATATTTGCTGAGTGTCCCATTCTGGAGATCTTGCTTAGAGAAATCTTTAAGCCTACTCCATGTTTCCATTAACAGCAACATAGTTATTTAATTGGTTCAGCAGGCATTCATACCTGTGTGTGTGTGTGTGTGTGTGTGTGTGTGTGTGTGTGTGTGTGTGTGTGTGTGTGTGTGTCGGGGAGACTCGACACATACCGCACTTGTAAACAGAGTGGAGTCAAAGGAACTTCATTTCAAATCCCCTCCTTTCACTAACCGCCTACATTCTCTCTCTCTCTCTCTCTCTCTCTCTCTCTCTCTCTCTCTCTCTCTCTCTCTCTCTCTCTCTCTCTCTCTCTCTCTCTCTGTCCTACCTGTCACTTATTATCTATCTTCTTCCCACTTCAGGTGACTCTATGCTGAGTGACACGCCTAATGATTTCCTGTACCCAGGAAACCATTTACAACGTCGAGTGGTAACCACATAGCCAAAAAAAAAACAGGGTAGCGTGGAACTTACTGTGGTGGCCGTGGCTTAAGAAACACAGATGAAGGCATCCATCCAGGAGCCAAACCTTCACACTTTTCCCCACGCCTCGCTATCGGGGGAAGCTGTCGGCCACAAGGGAACATCGGTTCACTAAACGAGTCGGTCCTACAGGGGTGGTTGCTTGCCTGCACGTGATGGGTCTGCTCGGCCAGACAGATTGGGGCTCATCAACGGCAACTGCCCTATAAAGGGGGTACGCAGCACCCGTTTGATTACAAGTCATCCTGTTCTGTCTAACTTTCTAATGCCAAAGTCAACTGGTATTCACGATGTCTCAGGTACACAGCTGCTCAGTTCTGGAACAGCCCAACCGATTCCTGTATTCTGCAGTCTGCCTACGGCCTGTAGTCATTCCAAAGCACTGTATTCAAGCAAGTCCAAATGAACGGTTTGAATTTTTGGCTACGTCTTGTAGTTCTCCGAAAGGGATAGTAGGGATATATTGTAGGCTACTTAGCCTTTACTTTCCTTTTAATACTCTCTCTCTCTCTCTCTCTCTCTCTCTCTCTCTCTCTCTCTCTCTCTCTCTCTCTCTCTCTCTCTCTCTCTCTCTCTCTTATAGGCTACCTAACCTTTACATTCTTTTTATTACTCTCTCTCTCTCTCTCTCTCTCTCTCTCTCTCTCTCTCTCTCTCTCTCTCTCTCTCTCTCTCTCTCTCTCTTTGTATATATATAGATAAATAGATAGGTAGACACATAGATACACACGTAAATATATACATATACCAGTGTGTATATATATATATATATATATATATATATATATATATATATATATATATATATATATATATATATATATATATATATATATATATATATATATATATGTAGCTTTACATTGAGTGACAAGCCAAATGGTTTCCTGTTAGCCAAGAAACCATTTACAACGCTGGGTGGTAACCATATAACCAAACCATACGTGCTCCCTACGTGTCATCAAGTGGGTTGGTGGAGGGTTAGTGTCCCTCCCCATAAAACAAATAACTCAAAGTCAGATGGCCACCCCTTACAGGATTATGGCGTCTGGCAATATATATATATATATATATATATATATATATATATATATATATATATATATATATATATATTAATGAAGCTAGGGAAAAGACAATACATCCAGCTGGGTTGATAAACATTGTGAGGAGAAGCGCATCATTAGGGATTTGGCACCTCTTTTTAACGTGACGGCGTCCGGATTGACTCTATCGGATACGTTTATGTAAATCTACAGAACGTGGTGAATGATTCTGGGGTATCAGATACGGCCAGGATTCCGGGGGCTTGAATGGTGAGTGAACGGAAGCGTGGCCCATTGGACTGGACCAGTTCGGGCTGTATGGACATTGCTATTCCTCACTTTGCGTTAGGGTGGGGAAGGACGTCCGGATGATATATATATAGATAGATAGATAGATAGAGATACATACATACATGCAAACACACATACATATACTCGAGTCGTGCGCAAGTGTACAGTATGTAGATATATACATAGATAGGTAGATAGCTTGTTATACAGTATATATATATATATATATATATATATATATATATATCATGAGCCGCTTGAGTATCCACTGCAGGACCGACCTATCTCGACCGAACTCGGGACGATACAGCCATTGTATCTCTACAAAGTGACTTAGACTGTCTGGTAGAGTTTGTATGTAGGGTGAGAAGTGCTTGTAGGTGTAATTGTAGTGTTGGAGTGGCTTCGGATGTGTGTTTAGTCTATGAACCAAGTGTAATCGGCCCGCGCAAGCCGACTGGGTGCAAGCATACTTTATAGTAAGCGACACTGGTTCAACCACAACACCCCATGTGTCCGCCAATGCAGTACGTGGCCAGGTGAACACTCCCAAAGTTTATTACCCTGGCGGGGCGCGAACCCTGGTTCACACGTGTACAAAACGCACACAATACCACTGTACCACAGAAGCTCCATATATATATATATATATATATATATATATATATATATATATATATATATATATATATGCAAACATATACTTCTGTGAAAGTGTATGTATATAAATATATAGATAGATAGATAGATATAGATATAGGTAATTATATATTCATATACAAGTATTCACACATACATAATTATACTAATGTGAATGCATTCGTGTGTGTGTGTATATATATATATATATATATATATATATATATATATATATATATATATATATATATATATATATATATATATATATATATATATATATATATATATATATATATATATATATATATACAGAATATTATATATATGTATATATAGGTATATATATGATATACATATATACTGTCAATTAAATCAACTTCAGTCATTTCCTGTGGCACCCCACGGGATGCATAGGGCCTCAATGAACTCTCTCCACCAATATTTGTCTCTTGCCATCTCCTTCAGGTCCCACCAACACTCCTCTCCTGCCTCTTTTTTCATTGTCCTCAACCAGGTTTCCCTCGGCCTACCTCTACCTCTTCTTCCTCTAGCAGTCCACTCTGGCCAATCCTGTATTAAACTACCTTTTTTTCTGTATATGTGCCCCAGCCACTTCCAGCGAGACAGTCTCACATATTCATTAAGTGGTTCCACTCTCGAAATATCCCTTACTCTTGCATTTCTAGGTCTGTCTTGCCACTTTACCCCAAGAATCCTTCTCAGTATTTTATTCTCAAATCCTAATACTTTCTGATCTGTTCCAATTGTACTGTACCATGATTCATGCCCGTAAATTAAAATTGGTTTAACCATGGACTTGTAAATTTTCACTTTAGTATGTACCGAAAGCATATTATTACTCCAAACAGATTTCAACATTCCAACAGCTCGCCAAACCTGTCTAATTCTCTCCTCAATTTCATTGTTTAATGATCCATTAGATGATACAATCGTTCCCAGATATTTAAAGTTTTCTACATTCTTCACCACATTATTTCCAATTACACAATCGATTTGGTTCTCCACGTTCATATTAATAATTTCAGTCTTTCCACAATTTATCACCAATCCCACTTTTTCTCCTTCCTCCACCAGACAATCAAGCACCCTCTGCATCTCGTAAATACTTCCGCAAGTCAGTACAATATCATCAGCATAGTCCAAATCCATCAGCTTCTTATTTTCTTTCCAGTTAATTCCTGCACCTGTTCTCCTTACAACCTTTTTCATAACATAATCCATAACCAGAACAAACAACAATGGCGAAAGAACTCCTCCTTGAATCACTCCTGACCTAACTTGAAATGGATCACTAAAAGAACCACCCACCATTACCTTACAAAAATTACCTTCATGCAGGCTTCTAATAATATTTACAAACTTTTCTGGTATACCATAGAATCTCATAATTTTCAACACAGCTCCACATGAAACACTATCAAACGCCATTTCAAAATCCACAAAACACATACTAAGTGGCATTTTCATCTCATTAGCTTCTTGCATTAGATGCCTTACAGTAAAAATTTGATCATTACAACCTCGACCCTTTCTAAATCCCGCTTGTTCTTCTCTTAAAATTTTATCAATTACTGGCTCTATTCTGTTCAACAAGATTTTGGAAAAGACTTTTGCAACTACAGGTGTCAAAGTTATCCCCCTCCAATTGCCACACACACTTAAATCTCCGTTTTCTGGTATTTTTATAATCACTCCATTTTTCCACTCTTCTGGAATTCCACCATTATCCCAAGCCACAGTAAAAAGTTTCAAAAGCCCATTCATCAACTCGTCATTTTTCACCTTAAGCATTTCAGGGAATATTCCATTCTCTCCTGGGGCCTTAAAATTCTTCAACTCCTTTATATTTTTTGCTACCTCTTCCAAAGTTATATCCCCTGTTTCTATCTCCAAATTTCTCTCGGCTGGCAAAATGTCCTTTTCAGCTGGGATTGGTCTATTTAGAACAGATTCAAAGTGCTCTTTCCACCTTCCTTTTATATCCAAATCTTTAGTAATCAAATAACCATTTCTACCTCGTACAGGTATTTCCTTCCTTCTCTTTTCAGTCCCAGTTAACTCCTTTATGGCCTGATACGCTGCTCTTGTGCTCTGACCGTCATTTTTACTTAATTTAATTTCTATCTCTGTCTCCTTTTCATCATATAGTCTCCTCTTATCACGTCTATCGAGTCTTTTTACTTAAGAATGTAAACTCCAGTACTTTGCCCTAAGTACTTCAGCTATCTAGCCATCAACATGTTCTTCACTTCTTAACTTAGCCTCTTTCCTTTTCTGAACTGCATTCCATGTTTCATCTGACATCCACTTTTTCCTTCTCGTTTTTCTCTTTTTCTTAATAGTAACCTTAGCATTCTCATGCAAAACCTCTTTTACCTCTCTCCACATTTGATTAATATCATTGTCTTCAGATTCCATCAAAGTCTGCAGGACTAAAAACCTGTTCCTACATTCCCACCGAAACTTTTCTCCGTATATATATAATATATATTAATATATATATATATATATATATATATATATATATATATATATATATATATATATATATAAATGTATATATATATTGTATATATATATATATATATATATATATATATATATATATATATATATATGTATATATATATAAATGTACCATATATATATTGTATATATATATATATATATATATATATATATATATATATATATATATATATATATGTATATATATATATATATATAAATATATATATATATATATATATATATATATATAA
Organism: Coenobita brevimanus; assembly: GCF_032717465.1. Lineage (NCBI taxonomy): Eukaryota > Metazoa > Arthropoda > Malacostraca > Decapoda > Coenobitidae > Coenobita > Coenobita brevimanus. The sequence continues at coordinate 23,774,363 of NC_137007.1, read as the reverse complement.
TCTCATCAGCCGTTTGAGTGTCCATTGCAGGATCGGCCTATCCCAACCGAAGCGGGGACGATGCAGCCAATGTATCTCTACCAAGTGACTTAGGCTGTCTGGTAGAGATTGTATGTAGAGTTAGAAGTGCTTGTAAGTGTATTGTAGTGCTGGAGTGGCTTTGGATGTCTCTGTAGTCTGTGAACCAAGTGTAATCGGCCCGCACAAGCCGACTGGGTGCAAGCATAAGTATGCGACACTGGTTCAACCACAGTACCCCGGATGTCCGCCAATGCAGTACGTGGCCAGAAGAATGCTCCCAAAGTTTATTACCCTTGCGGGGCACAAACTCTCGTTCTTCAGTGTACGAAAACGCACACTTTACCACTGTACCACAGAGGCTCCATATATATATATATATATATATATATATATATATATATATATATATATATATATATATATATATATATATATATATATATGTATTTATATGTATTGTTATATATATGTATATATATATATATATATATATATATATATATATATATATATATATATATATATATATATACTGTATATACATATATATGTATATATATATATATATATATATATATATATATATATATATATATATATATATATATATATATATATATATATATATATATATATATATATATATATATATATATATATATATATACTGTATATATATATATATATACTGTATATATATATATATATATATATATATATATATATATATATATATATATATATATATATATATATGAATGCAATCACGTACACCATTCGGGTACTAAAAATTGTTTTGTATTTATGAAATAATGGTGATGAGTTATCCTGTGCAGTATCACCCTAACAACTAAACGTTAGGTGGTCAAAGGGCAGCTACAAAATCTATTTCCTTGATATACTCCTATATTTTTATTTTTCACATTAAGTATAATACTTTCATCACAGTAATTTGCTTGAAACTACCTGAAAGTTCTAACACTTTCAGGGGTGTAAGTTTGGGCTTAAGTCTGTGAGTGGACTTCAGCCAAGTTCTGGCATAGTATTTTACCGTTACGACTGGGTCCAGCAGGGACATTGCCTGGCTTTCAGGTATTTTTCAAGCCTTGCCCTGACCTGGAGCAAGTCCAGTCTCCCTGGTGTCAACTAGTACGTATGGAAATATTGCGAGCTAATAAAAAACCATCATCTATCAGCAAAGTGTTTTGTCGACATCCTTCATGACCATACCCTTCTTTCTGGAAAACTTAAATGGAAAATCCTAAGCATAGTCATGAATTTCGATGTCTCGTACTATATTTAAGGGTCAGTGCTACCATGCATATCTTGTCCCCTTCACCATGTTATAGTGCGGACACGTATGTATATTATGTCTATTATAACTATGCTTTTGACGCCTTAACAAAGTCCCCAAATTTTTCATATATTCATAATCTCTTAAAATTAAATGTACTGGTCAATTAGTTGAAAGCTGTTGTTTTGGTTGTGTCCCCCCCTGTGGCGGGGGGGACACAACCTGACCGCACTATGGGGTGGTACTACTACTCTGCGGCCAGGTTGTGTTAGGAAGAATACTGCCACCGTATTCCCTGCGTGTCGTAAAAGGCGACTAAAAGGGGCGGGGTGAGGGGACTAGGGACCCCCTCCTCTGTTTTTTAGTTCCTAAAAAGAGACAGGCCAGAGAAAGGGATGGGGGATGGAGTTATCCCCGTACCCTGAAGATTGGGTCTATGAATGTGCGTGGATGTAGTACAATTGAGGCTAAAAGGGAGGAGATTGGGAGAATGTTTGTGAGAAGAAAGTTGGATGTGTTAGCTTTGAGTGAAACGAAGATGAAAGGGAAGGGGGAATCTATGTTTGGAAGTGTGAATGGAAGATTGTCAGGTGTTGATAGAGGAAGGGCAAGAGAAGGTGTGGCCTTGTTAGTGAGTCCGGAAGTACAGCAGTGTGTGATTGAATGGAAGGAGGTGTCATCGAGACTGGATGTGGGTGAAAGCGGAAATTTGAACGTGAGTTGTGGGTGTTTGTGAGTGCATATGGGCCTGGTAGTGAAAGGGATGAACAAGAGAGGAGTCTTTCTGGAATGATGTTGATGAGTGTCTGCAGAGTTTTGGAGCAGAATGTGAATGTGGTAATGATGGGAGATCTGAATGCTAGAGTGGGAAATGTAGCAGTTGAAGGCGTAGTTGGTATGCATGGTGTGCCTGGAAGAAATGAAAATGGGGAACGAATGATAGCGATGTGTGTTGAGCGAGAAATGGTGATTGGGAATACGCTGTTTGAGAAGAAAGATATTTATAAGTATACATGGGTGAGACAGGAGGGTGGAAGGGTTGTTGATAGAGCCTTGATGGACTATGTGGTTGTGTCTAGGAATGTAATAGGAAGATTGTTGGATGTGAGTTCTGAGAGGGGAGGGTGGAGGTATGTCTGACCACTACCTGGTGGAGGGAAAGTTGAGAGTAGGTAAGAGATGGGTGAGAGCTAGGAGGGTTAGGTGTGGCAGGGAGGTTTTGAAAGTGAGTGAGTTGGATAAAAGAGAGAAAAAGATAGAGTATCAGGAGAAATTGAAAGATAAGTGGAACGCAGTGAAAGATCGGGAAAATGGCAGCGTGGAGGAGGAATGGCAGTTGTTTAAGAGTGCTGTGGTGGGGCATGCAGAAGAGGTGTGTGGTGTGAGACGTGTGGGTGGTGGTGTAAGAAAGGAAGTGAATGGTGGTGCGAGGAAGTAAGTATGGCTGTGGCTGAGAAGAGACGGGCATATGAAGTGTGGCTGCAGAGGAAGGATGAGATGTCACATGAAAGGTATAAGGAAAAGAGGAATAGAGCGAGAAGGGCTGTGCGTGATGCTAAAGTGGCAGCAGATGAGAGGTGGGGTAGGCGGCTGACAGAGAATTTTCAACAGAATAAGAAAATGTTTTGGAAGGAGGTGAAAAGGGTGCGAAAGGGAGAGTCTGGGAAGGAAGAACGAGTAAAAGCAGAGGATGGAAGGATGTTAATTGAGATGGATGCAGTAAGGAAGAGATGGGCAGAGTATTTTGAAAGATTGTTAAATGTAGAGGAGGACAGGGTGGCTGAGATTATGGCGGATGGAAGGGTGCAAGGAATAAATGTGTTGGGAGAGTTGAATGATTCTTTGATCACAAAGGAAGAAGTGGAGAAGGCAGTAAAGGATATGAAAACAGGGAAAGCTGCAGGTATGGATGGGTGTGCTGTGGAATGCCTGAAGGGTGGTGGAGTGACTATTGTTGACTGGTTAGTAAGATTGTTGAATGTGTGCTTTGAGAAAGGTATGGTGCCAGTTGACTGGGCAAGTGCTTGTGTGGTCCCGTTGTATAAAGGCAAGGGTGATAAGTATGAATGTACAAGTTTTAGGGGCATAAGTCTGTTGTTGAGTGTTGTAGGTAAAGTGTATGGTAGAGTGTTAATTATGAGAGTTAGAGAGGGTACAGAGGGAGTGATTAGTGATGAGCAGTGTGGCTTTAGGAGAGGGAGGGGATGCGTTGATCAGGTGTTTGCTGTGAGACAAGTGTGTGAAAAGTATTTAGCAAAAGGCAAGGATGTGTTTTGGGCATTTATGGATTTAGAGAAAGCGTATGATAGATATTGATAGGGAGGCTTTGTGGACTGTTTTAAGATATGTATGGACTTGATGGTAGGTATACTAAAAGGGGTGAAAAGTTTTTATGTAAATAGTAGAGCGTGTGTAAGAGTGGGAAATGCTGTGAGTGATTGGTTTCCCGTGAGAGTGGGGCTGCGACAGGGATGTGTGATGTCGCCTTGGTTGTTTAATATTTACATGGATGGTGTTGTAAGGAGGTGAATGCAAGAGTTTTAGGTGGTCTGAGTCTGGTAAATGTTGATGGAGGAGAGTGGAATCTGAAGCAGCTGCTGTTTGCAGATGATACTGCACTGGTGACTGATTCAGAGGAGAGATTGAGACAGTTGGTAGAGGAGTTTGGAAGGGTGTGTGAAAGGAGGAAATTGAAAGTAAATGAGAATAAGAGTAAAGTGATGAAGTGTACGAGGTTGATAAATGGTAGGGGGATGAATATAGTTTTGAATGGTGAGTTGCTTGAGGAGGTAGATTGTTTTAAATATCTAGGGTCACATGTTGCTGTGGATGGAAGAATAGATGCAGAAGTGAAGTTTAGAATAAATGAAGTAGGAAAGGTGCTGGGAGGAATGAAAAAAGTGTTTAAATGTCGTTTGCTTAGAATGGATGTAAAGAGAAGGCTGTATGAGGGTGTTGTGGTACCAACTGCATTATATGGGGCTGAAACATGGAATGTGGGTGTAGCAGAGAGGAAAAGTCTGAATGTAATGGAGATGAGATGTCTGAGGAGTATGTGTGGAGTGACGCGTATGGATCGAGTGCGAAATGATGAAGTGCGAAGGAGAACTGGAGTTGTTCGGGAGATGGCTGGTAGAGTTGAGCAGAGGGTGTTGCAATGGTTTGGGCATATGGAGAGAATGGATAATGAACGATTGGTGAAAAAGATAACTAGATCTGATGTGAGAGCTGTAAGGCTGAGAGGGAGACCACGAATAGGATGGATGGACAGTGTGAAGAGAGCGCTGGATGCGAGAGGGATGTCTGTTGAGCAAGGAAGAGTGGCTGTGCGTGACAGAAATAAATGGAGAGAAATTGTGAATGAATAAGTGATGACGCAGCCCTGAGGGGATATTCTCCCGCATTTGGTCTGATCAGCTAGTCAGGTCAGGTGCGGGTAAGGGGATGGGTCTGTTATGATGTGGCAGGGGTAAACCAGTTCTGCTGTCAGGCCCTGCTGCGGATGTCACTGATTGCATTGCGCAGTTGACCCTTGTGCGGTGTGATGCGGTGAGGATCTGTCCGTTCTCCCCTTTGGGGCTAAGATGCGAATGAATGTGTTTGAATGGATGAGTAAATGGAGAGTGAGTCGTCCTGTCTCGGCTACCTCCCTTTCCTTGGGAGAAGCAGCCTAGGTATATAGATAGATAGATTTATTATGTTTATATATTAATTTATTTATATATAAGAGGTAGTGGGGACGCTCACAATCCACTCTCTCGATGTTGTGCTGCTTTGGGTGTCTGCCCTTTCCTCTCTTCTTTCCTTCCTTTTCTTTCCTTCATTCTTTCCTCTTTCTTCTGCCTACGGGTGACTTTACACTCCCTCTTCTGTCTTTCTTTTCTTCCTTCTTTCTTCCTTTTGCCTATGGGTGACTACACTGAGTGACAAGCCAAATGGTTTCCTGTACACCAGGAAACCATTTACTACGGTGGGGGGAAACCATATAACCGAATTACAGCGCCTGGTGGTTTAGTGGATAATTAAAGGTGCTCCAGTCGGATTGAGCCGGTGCAGGTTTATATACAAAGAGTGGTTGGGGTTTATTGCTCACGTAATACCACTCAGGGATGAGTGAGGCTGGTCACTATCATCTTAAATGTCGGGACCAACTTTCCTAGCCCCGCGTTCCTACGCTCTTCGTGGGGCGACATAGGATAATGGATGAATGGATTGATATATATATATATATATATATATATATATATATATATATATATATATATATATATATATATATCCCTGTTCTCTATGCAAATCGAGCGGGTGCAGTCAGAACTCTTGAAACAGTTCTAAAACGTGTAACTTGTCACAACAAATTTTGATGTGTACGCTGTAGTTGCAAAAGTGGCGCCCCTGATGGCCAAGATTAGAACTACGTAGAAATAATGGTCAGCATGATGGAAACTTGGTAACCAATTACCACAGAGTTTTTTACTTCACACTAAATCATCATTCTACAAAGGGTCGAATGAAGTGACGGATTAGTGGGGTGGGCAGGGTTGAGTGGATGAGGGGTGTGAAAGGGGAGGGTGGTTGGAGTGGGTGGGTGTGATGGGGAAGGGTGGGTGTGCAGGGTTGGGTGGGTCTGATGGGGGAATGTGGGTGGGTGTAGTGGGGCAGCGTGGGTGGGTGAGTGGGGACGCAGGATGGGTGGGTGAGTGTGGGTGAATGGGTGGGTAGGGTGGGTGAGAAGATGGATGGGTGAATGGGTAGAGTAGGTGGATGGGTAGGTGGATTGTGGAGAAATAGGTTCGTGGTTGGAATAGGTCCACGGGGAATATATATCCCTGGGGAAATGGGCTCAAGGAGGTTCAGTGGCTAAAATGAGACCCAGGGATTCTCCAATAATGGGAGTGGCCATCCAGGATCCCAGGCAATGCCGTTACGCACGATCGATCATATATATATATATATATATATATATATATATATATATATATATATATATACACCTAGGCTGCTTCCCCCAAGGAAAGGGAGGTAGCCGAGACAGGACGACACACTCCCCATTTACTCATCCATTCAAACACATTCATTCGCATCTTAGCCCCAAAGGGGAGAACGGACAGATCCTCACCGCACCACACCGCACAAGGGTCAACTGCGCAATGCAGTCAGTGACATCCGCAGCAGGGCCCGACGGCAGAGCTGGTTTATCCCTGCCACATCATAACAGATTCATCCCCTTACCCGAACCTGACCTGAAATAACTGATCAGACCAAATGCGGGAGAATATCCCCTCAGGGCTGCGTCATCATTTATTCATTCACAATTTTTCTCCATTTATTTCTGTCACGCACAGCCACTCTTCCTTGCTCAACAGACATCCCTCTCGCATCCAGCGCTCTCTTCACACTGTCCATCCATCCTATTCGTGGTCTTCTTCTCAGCCTTACACCTCTCACATCAGATCTAGTTATCTTTTTCACCAATCGCTCATTATCCATTCTCTCCATATGCCCAAACCATCGCAACACCCTCTGCTCAACTCTACCAGCCATCTCCCGAACAACTCCAGTTCTCCTTCGCACTTCATCATTCCGCACTCGATCCATACACGTCACTCCACACATACTCCTCAGACACCTCATCTCCATTACATTCAAACTTTTCCTCTCTGCTACACCCATATTCCATGTTTCAGCCCCATATAATGCAGTCGGTACCACAACACCCTCATACAGCCTTCTCTTTACATCCATTCTAAGCGAACGACATCTAAACACTTTTTTCATTCCTCCCAGCACCTTTCCTGCTTCATTTATTCTAAACTTCACTTCTGCATCTATTCTTCCATCCACAGCAACATGTGACCCTAGATATTTAAAACACTACCTCCTCAAGCAACTCGCCATTCAAAACTATATTCATCCCCCTACCATCTACCAACCTCGTACACTTCATCACTTTACTCTTATTCTCATTTACTTTCAAGTTCCTCCTTTCACACACCCTTCCAAACTCCTCTACCAACTGTCTCAATCTCTCCTCTGAATCAGCCACCAGTGCAGTATTATCTGCAAACAGCAGCTGCTTCAGATTCCACTCTCCACCATCAACATTCACCAGACTCAGACCTCCACCTAAAACTCTTGCATTCACCTCCCTTACACACACACACACACACACACACACACACACACACACACATATATATATATATATATATATATATATATATATATATATATATATATATATAAAAGAGCCACATTGTTTGTCCTTCAATCACGCCCAAACCAAGGGGCAGAGACCCCCAGACCCATATATATTCTGAATCAGGGTGACCCAAGAATGGTTTTAGGGGAGTCAAAATTCAGAGCTGGGTCGTTTGAAGTCACTGGTAGAGTGTTTGCCTTTTTGGCCCGGGCAAAGCCGGGTACCCCTGCAGCCCAATTTTTGGCATGGAGACTCAACCTCCAGTTCGGACATATGTTATGTGAGATTGACCTCTCAAGTTATCTGAGAACACCAGTCGCAGGTCATTTGAGGTCACTGGTAATTGTAAACAAGTGCGCACAAATAGTGTGTGTTAGTCTGCGAAAGCTTAAATAGAAAGTTCCCGGACCTCTTATAATCCCTCTACAAAGACATAAGAGGTACAATCTCCAGCAAAAATAGAGCGACCGGCTCGACGAGCAGGTTGGTATATGTGGCACCCCTGCACCCCCAGTTCCACCTCCCCCCCCCTCCTCGTTCCCATTCATTCGTCTACCCTCCACCCTCCCCACATCCAAGTGCAAGACTCGCATTGTCTCAACCACTCTTCCATCATCCATTTGTCTGGGGAAATAATGGTTTTGTTATGATAACGAGTAAAAACACATTACACTGTGCTTTAATCCATAGTATAGTTATACACCACAATCTGAACATAGGGTGATATACTGTAGTAGTATTCGTATGACAGTGAGGCCTTTAATCATACAATTTATCATTTTGACAGTTGCATCCAGTCAGTGTGTAACATTAAACAGTCGGAAGCTATAAGTAGATGTTAGTAGTGGTCGGTGGTGTGTGGGTGGGGGGGTAGCTGGCCATCACACGTTGTGGTGGGGGCATGTGGAGATGGGCCCGGGGTCGACGGCTCTGCCGGGGTGGATAGTGTGTGTGTGTGTGTGTGTGTGTGTGTGTTCTTACCTAACTGTATCTTTACAGGAATGAGTCAAGCTCGTACACTCCCGTGTCTTCAACCATATTTATCGCACATATCCTTAAATTTGTGAATTGTTTTGGCACACACTATTTCATTCGGTAGTGCATTCCATTGATCAATTGCTCTGTTTGGGAAACTGAATTTCCTTATGTCTTTATCACCTCTCTTCTTACGCAGTTTTTTGCAGTGTCTTCTTGCTGATGCTTCTCCATATGTTAAGTAATCATTTATGTCTATTTTCTCCTTCCCTGATATGCATTTATATAGCATTATCATGTCACCTCTTTTCCTTCTCTCCTGTAGTGTTGGTAGATTCAGTTTATTTAGTCTTTCTTCGTAGCTTAGGTCCCTTAAGCTTCGTATCCATCTTGTAGCGGCCCTTTGAACTTTTTCAATCTTGTCTATGTGTTTATTGAGATGAGGACTCCAGACTACTGATGCATATTCCAGGGTTGGTCTAATGAATGATGTTATTATCCTTCTTAGCATGTCTTCTTTTATGTATGTGAATGCTATTCTCATATTTGCAAGCAGTGTATACATGTTCCGTACCTTCTCGCTGATGTGGTCAGCCGGAGATAGTCTGTTATTGATAATCACACCTAGGTCCTTCTCTCTTTCTGATGTGTATAGGGTTTTATTTCCTAACTTATAATCCCAATCAGGTCTTTTTCCACTTTTACCAAACTTGATTACATGACACTTGTCCACACTGAATTCCATTTGCCATGTATTACTCCATTCATGAAGTTTATTTAATTCTTCTTGTAGCTCTTTGCAAGAGTCTGTGTTAGTAATTCTCCTTTGTATTTTTGCATCATCTGCAAACATATTCAGATAGCTCTCATTTCCAGTGTTACTGTTTATATCATTTATATACACTAAAAACATGATTGGTGCCAGCACTGAACCCTGTAGATTAGTAACACATGATTTTCCTTTTCTGAAACCAAACTGTCTTTCTGTTATCATACTGTGATCTTCTAGATGATTATCCCAAGCTTTTCATATAAGCTTTTCTAATACCTTGCTTACAACACTGGTCAGTGATACTGGTCGGTAGTTGAGTGGATTTTGTCTATTTCCTTTCTTGAATAAGGGGACAATATTTGCTTTCTTCCAAATATCAGGTAGTTTACCTTGACTCAAGGATTTCTTGAAAATTAAAAATAATGGTTTACTTAACTCCTTTGCTCATTGTCGTAGTACCTAACATGAAATATCATCAGGACCACTTGCTTTCCCTCTGTCCAATTTACTTAACTCCTCCTGTATTACTTTTTCTGCTATTTGTATATCTGGTAGTATGTGTGGACATGCATGTTTAACATAGTCCCTCTCAAAAATTTTTTCTTCTGTAAAAACTAATTGGAAATTCTTATTTAGTGCTTCACAAATATCTTTCTCTTGTGTATAAGTGATTCCCTCGTCCGTAATGGATTGTATTATATCTTTTACTTTGGTTTTGCTTCTAATGTAGCTGCAAAACAGCTTTGGTTGATCACTACTTTTATTTATTATATCCTCCTCAAACTGTTTTTGGGCTTCCCTCCTTATTCTTGTATAATCGTTTCTTGCCTGTTTGTAATTATTATACGTCCTTTCACTATTGTGTCTCCTGTATCTATTCCACAACAAATCTCTTCTTTCTTTTGAATTTTTACATTCTGTATTGAACCATTTCTGTATTTTCTTATCTGCTTCTTTGTGCTGTGGGATGTACTTCTGGACTCCTATTTCATAAAATTCACAGAATTTTTTATATACAGCATTTAAATCTTGTCCTCTAAGCTCATTTTCCCAATCAACTTCTAAGAAATACTTCTTTAGCTCTTGATAATTTCCCTTTTTATAGTTTAGGCTCTTTTTGTAACTTTCATTGCTGTTAACTATGTCATATGCTATCCTGAAGTTGTAATTTAGTACTGCATGATCGCTTTTGCCGAGTGGAGGGTGATATATTAAACTGTCAATATCATTTTCTTGCCTAGTAAATATTAGATCTAGCATTGAAGGTACATCGAGTCCTCTTTTTCTGGTGGTTTCCCTCACATGTTGCGTTAGGAAAAACTCTTGCACGAGATCCAGGAGCTTTTGATCCCAACAGCTTTCTTGGCTAATTATATCTAGAGTATTCCAATTTATATTTGTATTAAAATCTCCAGTTAGTATAATTCTTTCCGATTTCTCTTCCATTTTATGTAGTAATGATCTTAAACTCTGAATTGTACTCTCTGCCAGGTCCTCATATTCGTCTCTTTCCCATATGTTTGATCTGGGTGGCATGTACAAATTGGCTACAATTACTTTCCCTTCAGATGTGTTGATCTCTGCTGCAGTCAGTTCTACTTGTGATGGTATATCTAGTTTTATTTCATTGACTTTTAGGTTTTTCTTAGTTAATATTATAATTCCTCCTCCTTTTTTTAAATTTCTGTCTCTTCTCCATATATTGTATTCATCTAAGTTTAGTATGTCATTGGATATCCTTGGTGTTAATTTTATTTCAGTTAGGCATATTATTTGTGGTTCATTTTCTCTGACATAATCATTCATCTCTAGTAATTTAGATACCATTCCATCCACATTTGAGTACATCTACTTTATCATCTTGTTTATATACTTGTCATGACATGGTTCTACTACCTTCCTCCTTTTTATTCCCTCCTGTTTGTGTACCACTTTCGTACCTGCAATCCTATTACTTTGTAAAAAAAAAAAAAATTGTTCTTCTCTTCTGATCTTCCCTTTTTTTTTTTTTTTTTTTTTTTTTTTCTCTTTCAGTAATTCCAGTTCCTCTTGTGTTAGGCATCTTTTTATCCATACATTTTTGAACTCCTCTTTTTCCATAAGATTCTTTGCATTTTTTGGTATCTCCTCCATGGTGTTTACACTCTGGAAAGTCACCTTTAGAGGTCTTGTCTTGCTTTTCTCGTATTTCCCTAACCTTTTATGTTCCTCTATGTCTTTACTACAGATTTCCTCTGATACTTCTTTCAGTAAGCTCATTACATTTGTCATCTCCTTTTTGTCTCTTGTGATCTTGTTTTTTACTTCTTCCTCTTCTATACCAGTGATTACTGTAGATTTGTTTATATCTACTGAATCTCTGACTAACCTTGGATTGTTTTGGATTATTCTTTTCACTTCCTTTTTAATGTGTGTGTGTGTGTGTGTGTGTGTGTGTGTGTGTGTCTGTGTGTGTGTGTGTGTTTTCCACCAATGTTCATAAACACGTTTTTATTATCACCATGAGTTGTGCATTACAATATTGTCCACTGCGCCATATAATAGAGATATTTATAGTGTAACGATATGGCAAATAAGCATTTAATGATCAGTACACGGTAAGACCTTATTTTCTTATGTTATTTACTCAGATATGCAGTGCAATAGCGGATTATAATACATTAGTTTGAACGTAGCCTTTATCTCTGCAGGATAAGTCACGCTAAAATACCAGATCTCTAGTAAAACATTCACTATTGTCACTATACCACATGTTATTGTAGGGCAACTGGAACAGGGCGATAGCAAAGGTGGTGGGTGGTCCTACTCGGTGTTGGCAGGGTTACCTGATCACTCCCCCAGTTACCCACAACATTCCAGTATCATATAAATCCAATGTCTGACCCATTGTTTCATATCGTTATAAAATGTGTTCTTAAATATACCGGTAGTCAATTAGTCTTCCTTATTAAATATTTGCGTAACCAAAACCGTTTGTCCATTTTGACATCCTTCTCTCTCTGAGGCAATTGACGTTTCAGCTGACGATAGTTAATGAGAAAAACCATGGCCACTCAGAGATAGAGGAAAGTAGAAACAGACATGGGACACAAGTTGAAGAGCAAATAATCATAAGGTTGTCCTGACCGTTACGTCTATTACGTTGCTATTAGCAACAATGACCAGTGTGAACTGTAACCCGTCACACCTTTGTTGGAAACGTTCTCACTGAAAACAAATAAACTGAATTATATGTTGTATGGCAAGATAATTTTGATTAGCGTAAGCGGCAATCGAGAAAAGTTTGTTTGGTTACTATGCAGATCATCCATTCGGCCAGTTTAGTTATTGGTTACCTTTTCCGAAATACGTCGTGTTATAAACGTGTGAATCGCAAATTACACCCTATTGCAGTTATAACCATACAAGGCAAGGTTACATTCCTGATATTGTTATCAGGTGGTGGCGGATCTCTTGCTGGAGTGAGTGGCGATAAGTGGCTGAGGCAAGGGGTGGAGGGGGTTGGTTGTATGCAATGCCGGATTAACCATGGTGTTGCCCGGTAGGCAATGCAGACGGTTGGCCTGCAACATACAGATCTTTTTTTTTTTTTCGTTATTTCCAGTGAAATGTTGGTATGACCTATAATGGCCTTTTTTGATGGCCTGATGGGTGATGGCACTTATCTGGACACCCAAAGCGTATATTTATTCCGCTCTGGAAGTCTGGATGGCCTGTGGCAGGCTGTGGCCTGGCAGGCAGTTGCCCAATTTGCCTATACCTGGTAATCCGGCCCTGGTTGTATGGTGTGCGCTGGGTCAGCACACCACGCGGCTCACTCTACTGTTGGCTGTCCTGTGTATGAAATTGACCTTGATACTTATAATACTGTCAGCAGCAATGAATGGCATCTAAATATTGACTGACCATTGGTAATGCCAGCAACCACGTCATGGCCTTGGCTTGACCACCAGACAAGCTGTCACCCAGTCCCTGTTACCCAACGTTATTCGATATCATGTATTAAGCCATCAATAACCAAGATAATATTGATCATGTGTTTTACTTATCAGCAACACTTTGCTATTATCACACATTGGCTATTAGTAGTAACTAATGGTAATGACCTATAACAGAGTTTATAAAGTAACAGTGATTATGTCGAGCAAGGGAAGGAGCACACCACCGACCACTACAAACATCTACTTCTAGCTTCTGACTGTTTAATGTTACACACTGACTGGATACAACCGTCAAATTGACAAATTGTATGATTAAAGGCCTCACTGTCATACGAATATACTACAGTATATCACCACATGTTCAGATCGTGGTGTATAAATAACTATACTATGGATTAAAGCACAGTGTAATTGTTTTTACTCGTTATCATAACAAAACCATTATTTCCCCAGACAAATGGATGATGGAAGAGTGGTTGACACAATACGAGTCATGCACTTGGATGTGGGGAGGGTGGAGGGTAGACGAATGAATGGGAACGAGGAAGGGGGGGTGGAACTGGGGGTGCAGCGGTGCCACATATACCAACCTGCTCGTCGAGCCGGTCGCACTATTTTTGCTGGAGACTGTACATGGTTTTTCTGGAGTAGAAAGAAAGACTGAACTAGAACAAATAGGATTAATGTGTTCGTCTTTTCGGCCCGGCAATGCCGGGTACCCCTGCTAGTGTGTGTGTGTGTGTGTGTGTGTGTGTATATATATATATATATATATATATATATATAGCCGTGTGTATATATATATATATATATATATATATATATATAGCCGTGCAAAATTTGATAGCCAAATTTCGCGAAATGGGCAGTGTTGGAGACGCTCCCCGAGCTTGTAGGCCCTCAACCTCAGAAGAAAAAGTTATTGAGGTCCAGGAAATGGTGCTGAAGAGTCCAAAGAAGTTTGTAAGACGGTTATCCCAACACGCCCATGTGGCAAAGAGTACAACACACAACATTCTGATGCAGAAGTTGAAGTTCTTTCCATACAAGGTGTCAGTAGTGCACCAGCTGAGAGAGAGTGATCACCAGTCCCACGTTGATTACTGTAACTGGTTTCAGAACTTTCTTCTGGACAGAGGTGAGGACATCCTTGATGTAACCTTCTTCACTGATGAGACATGGTTTCATCTTTCTGTGTACGTGAATAGCCAGAACACTTCTCTATGGAGCACTGAAAACCCTTGTGAATTAAAGAAAATTCCTCTACATGATCAGGTCAGAGTATGGTGTGCCTTAAGTCGTACACGTGTCACTTGGCCAACTTTCTTCAACGACACCATAAACGCAGAACAGTACCGCACGCACATTCTGGAACCACTCATAGGCTAACTCAGTTAGCGTGGGATTGAAGAAGGTTGGTTCCATGAAGATGGGGCAACTGAACACGTGGCCCGTGCATCACTAAAGTTTTTGGAACACTTCTTTGCTGATCACATAATCTCCCATGGAATCTGGCCTGCTAGGTCTCCAGACCTCACCACCCTGGATTTTTATCTCTGGGGTGCACTGAAGGGACGGGTGTGCGAGAACAATCCGCACACTCTGGAGGAGCCGAAGACGGCAATTACCCAACACATCGAACAGATAAATCCTGCCATCCTTCAGAATGTGTATGACAATATACAGCGTCGTGTTCAGACATGTCTTCAGGCCACTGGGGGACATTTCCAGCATTTGCTGTAGGAGAAACTGCAATATCGTACGTAAAACTTCACTTGTATTAAAACTTTACTTATGTCTTTTCCATTGCACAGTAACTTTTCGGACACCCTGTATAAAAACATGGGATATTATGGTGCAAGGATTAAAAACATGTTTAACAGTTATTTGCAACCTGTACAATATATATATATATATATATATATATATATATATATATATATATATATATATATATATATATATATATGTGTGTGTGTGTGTGTGTGTGTGTGTGTGTACGGTTGCCATACGTCCGGATTTTCCCGGACATGTCCTCCATTTACGTGTCAAAATTTCTTTAAAATTCCCCCAAAATCTGGTATTTCAGTTTCCATCACTTTTTCTCGAAAAATTTAATATACTATTAAACCTGTAATGGAGAGAGAGAGACCTTAGTTGTTTTCGTCACTTGGTAAATGTTGCCAATTTGGCTGATATAACGCTAGTAGCTGGCTAAAATGTCCTGCCTTTTTCCTCTTTTCAGCCACAAGTTTTTTTTCCATAGTGTTCCTAAGCCATAAAATAAATGATAATTGCACACACTTATTGGCTTACTTTTCATTTTACAGTGTAGCGCATGTTATGATATGCATCTAAGGCGCTTTAGCATTTTTCGGTCATAAACGAGCCAATTCTGTACTTTCCCTGTTGTCCATTATATGTAAAAAGATTTCAGATTGTGGTATACTACAGCAGTACTAGCGAATATATATATATATATATATATATATATATATATATATATATATATATATATATATATATATATATATATATATATATATATATATCTTCATCAGCCATTTGAGCATCCACTGCAGGACCGGCCTATCCTGGCCGAAGTAGGGACGATACAGCCAATGCAGTGGCGTACCTGAGGGGGGCAGGGGGGGGCGGTTTGAAACTGCCTCCCCGGCCCCTAATTGAGGGGGGCCCCAAAAAGCCTTAAAAATTTATAAGCCTTTTTATTAATATTTAAATATATATATATATATATATATATATATATTTATCATTCCGACAATCCCGGCTGAGATGTTATATAAGTTTTGGGAATGACGGGGGACTAGGTTCTTTGCGGGACCCCCCTCCAGGAGGGGGGCCCCGCAAAGAACCTAGCCCCCCGGGCCCCCAAATCTCTACGTACGCCCCTGAGCCAGTGTATCTCTACCAAGTGGCATAGGCTGTCTGGTAGAGATTGTATGTAGGGTGAGAAGTGCTTGTAAGTGTGAATGTAGTGTTGTAGTGGCTTTGGATGGGTGTGTAGTCTGTGAACCAAGTGTAATCGGCCCGCGCAAGCTAAGTGGGTGCAAAAATACTTTACAGTAGGCGACACTGGTTCAAACACGGCACCCCTGGTGTCCATCAAAGCAGTACATGGCCAGGAGAACGCTTGCAATGTTTATTACCCGGGCAGGGCGCGAACCCTCGCTCTCCAGTGTACGAAAACACACACTTTACCATATATATATATATATATATATATATATATATATATATATATATATATATATATATATATATATATATATATATATATATATATTCATGTGGAGAGGATGGAGGGTGAGAGACTGACGAGGAGAGTGTATGTGAGTGAAGTGGAGGGGGGGAGAGGGAAGGGGAGGCCGAGGATGAGATGGAGGGATGGGGTGGAGAGGTATATGAAAGAGGGGGGTGTGAGCTGGGAGCAGGACAGTGAAATGGCGGGGGGGACAGGGAGACGTGGAGGCGATTTGTTTGTGGCCACCCCGTACAGGATTGAGGCGTCTGGCAATATATATATATATATATATATATATATATATATATATATATATATATATATATACACACCTGTGTTTTTTACGTTCCTGACCGAGAATCGAACCTCAGACCTGTCACTTGCCGAGTTGCGAGGGGCTGATAATCCTAATGTGTTGTGCCTGAAATATATCCTCCCATAATTGATTCACCTGGTTCGCCAAAAAATTCGGTTAGCTCAGCTTTTATCACGCCGTGGTGGAGTGTCATCAGTGCCTGACTTCTATCTAGAGATCTGGGGTTCGATTCCCGGTCAGGAGCATAAGAAACATATGTACACACACCTGTAATAATGTGTCTCTCCAACATACATGGACGCTCGTGTTGTGTCTGGGATAGAATAAAACTGCTATGTCACTTGTCGACTTGCGTTGGGCTGAGAAACTATCCTAATGTGTTGTGACTGAAATATAGCCTTCCATAACTGATTTGCCGATTCGTCAAAAAATTCAGCAAGCTTAGCGTCTATCACGCCTTGGTGACCTAGAGGTCTACGGTTCGATTCCCAGTCAGGAGCGTAAAAGACATTTGTACACACGCACGTAATGTGTGTCTATTCAATATATATATATATATATATATATATATATATATATATATATATATATATATATATATATATACTATATATATATATATATATATATATATATATATACTATATATAGATAGATAGATAGATAGATAGATAGATACTATATATATATATATATATATATATATATTTGTGTGTGTCTGTGTGAATATGTATGTATATGTATACATATATATATATATATATATATATATATATATATATATATATATATATATATATATATATATATATATATTGCCAGACTCCTCAATCCCTTATGGGGTGGCCACAAACAAATCGCCTCCATGTCGCCCTGTCCCCCGCGATTTCACTGCCCTACTCCTAGCTCACACCCCTCCCTCCCATATAGGCTAGCTCTCCATTCCATCCCTCCATCTCATCCTTGGCCTCATCCTCCCTCTCCCCCCTCCACTTCAATTACACTCTCAGAGGGGTAGTTGCTTTTGCTTTCTGTCATTTTCATTTTTTTCCAGAATACCTGAATTTATCGTTCATCCCTTTTCCACCACCCTTTACAGTCCCTCAACATGTCATGGCTTTAAATATATATATTTTACCTTCAACGAACTTTTTTTTTATTCCAGGTAAGAGGGTGCGACGTGGAGTATATGCTGGAGGGCAGCGTCAGGTAAGTGTGACAACAGTAGTTTTGACGCACACCAGCGACAATTAACTGAGAGCGAAGACTCTACCGTTGTTTTAGTGAACCCGTCCCAAGAAGACATGTAAAGAATTACTGAAGGAAAGACAGGGTAATGCGGGTAAACGGGGGAAGGGGGGGGGGCAGTCGTTGTGTGTGTGTGTGTGTGTGTGTGTGTGTGTGTGTGTGTGTGTGTGTGTGTGTGTGTGCTATTCCTAGAAAAAACAAGTGGTCTGATTGTATAACAAAGTATGGAACGAATATCTAGACTATTGTAATTACTTAACCAAAAATGGGGTCTCTCTCTCTCTCTCTCTCTCTCTCTCTCTCTCTCTCTCTCTCTCTCTCTCTCTCTCTCTCTCTCTCCTGCGGGTCAAGTAAAAATGAAAATGTGTAGATTATTCCACGAAATTTGATGACTATCAATATTTATTTTCCTGCCAATGAACTGAATTACTATGATGAATTATGGCTGCAAAATGCTCTGATTATATTTTGCAGAAAAATTCACAAATGTGGGAGTAATTCAGTCGATAAAGAGCATACACAGAAAATGGAAAAATGCATCTTTATAACAAAGGTGGGAAGTAATATTTTGGAAGGGAGAGGACATAACATGAAGTGAATCATGGTAGTTGAAAAGAACAAACAAAAAAATGAAAATGTTCCCTAAAGCTGCCAGCAGGCCTACCCAGCACCCAAACATTTTAAAGCAATATTGACAAAAGCCCTGTTTTCAGAACACAGCTATGGTAGATGAAGACTGTTATCGGCCACTGGTCGACAAGACAAGTCCTGTACATGTCCACGGGCCTAAAGGGGGGAGGGGGTTGCCTGTAAATTCTAAGTTCCCCTTCTCAGTGGAATGAACAGATAATTAAAAGTAAATATTGTATGGAAGATCATTCCAGATATTAACCCTTTAATGGTCGTGTCATCACCAGATCCCAGATGATTTCATTCAGTCAAAAGTGAGTCATAGGAGTGAGTGTTAATAGAGTTTTTGATAGGGTCTCAGAAGGAATCATAAGAATTTATTGTGCTCCTTTTTCCTGTTTTTATTTTTATTATCCCCTCCTTCCCTCCCTAGGCTGAAGATGGTGTGACCTTCCTTCACCTACAGTTCTGGGGCACTCTATACGATTGTCTGTATATACATTTGTCTCCGCGCTTGCACTTGCCATGCAAGCCGCAATCAAATTACCGTGAATATTACAGTGACAAAACAAGAAAAAAAAAACTGTCTATGATAATACTGTAGTTAACCGTCATGAAGAACTGTTATCCTGTAAAATGGTAAATATGCTTTGTAAAAACAACTCCTGGCTATGTTATAGATGGCCGACTTCATACAGCGCTGTCATAAGATAACTCAGGAGACGTTCTGATAAAGAAGCCTAAACTGTTTGAACGATAAACAAGTCGTCATGACAGGCAAACACTGTAATACGCGAGTCAATTTGTTTTCGAGTATTATTCATATTATTATTCGCTCTAGTAATGGTGTGAAGTGTTTGGTAATTTTATGAATGAAGACAAAGGTATATGTAATCTAAGCTGCAGAAAGTTTGTGAATCGTGGAATATAACCCTTCACTACGATGGTGCAGCTTCCCTTTCAACTTATTGCCACCAGACGATATTACTCATGTTAGGAGAGTGCCATCGGAGGGGTTATTGGAAATAATATCTACCCTCTCCACCAGGCAATGTTTCTTCCAAACTGAGTTCAGTCGTCTGACGTGGCCGCATTCTTGTAATTTTTGGAAACTCCCTGGCATCTCATCCATTGCGATTTATTTTTAATGTTATTCTTTCATACCCCTCTGATATGCATCCATTTTTCGTATCGACATAGTTTCCATAAACCATACCACAGAGCATATCAACGTAATATACAAAAAATATACTCTTGCCTTCGAAAGTAACGAGAAGTGGGTCCTTACCTTCTAATCCAATGACTTTGTTTCTTCTTGCTACCTTCGGATGATTTTATTCAGTAATATGGTACTCCTCCAAATTGAATAACTATTGGTATGTGGCAGTAGGTAAAATAGAAACCATAGGCGTATTCTGAGTGGCTTTGGATATTTCGTGACATTCCCTGATTTATTGTGCACGTAACACTTCAGTATCCTCTTGTGTGTCGCAAATGCAAACTATATTGACGATAAAACCATTAATAGCATACAAGAGCATGTTGAGGTGATATATTATGCAGAACACATTGCTAAGGAACAGAAGCTACGAAATCTCCTATGCCACATAGGATACGGTTGTGGGCCCTCTGGGTGAAGGGGTTAAGGCGGACGCAATATAAGGGCAGGCGGGTGAGCATTAACCTATCAGCTTTAAGCCGTGCCAATAAAGTGTGCGCTTGGAGGGCCCTCAATGCCAATGAAACTGTGTTAAGTGTGATTGCCAGTTTTGTCCTTCCCTTCAAATAAAATACGTCATAATGAGTTGGATGGCATCATGTACGGTTGTGTAGCTCTTGGCAGTGGACGTTAGTCAGTTTTTTTTTTTTTTTTTTTTTTACGGAAGATGAACAGAGGAAGGAAAACAAATTAAATAAAAAATTAATGCCATACATTTAACCCTCTCAGTTTGGTAGGGTCTTCTCTGGTGATTAATTCCAGGTATCCCCAGTCGATTTTATTCAGGGGACAGTGAGTACAGCAGACTAAGATTAGTACTGTAGTTGTGTAGGCTTTGACACGGCATTATTACTGCATGATGGTGCAGGCTTATGTGAAGCGTATCTATAAAGAAGAAAAATGCAGTTGCTTACGGCTGTGCGGTGAAGCCACGATTCCAAGGGCTGGAATGTTATGTGAAAAAGTGTCTGACCCATTTCACTTTACATGCTGTTGATAATTCTTCTTCTTCCTTGCATTCTCATTCCTTGTCATCTGAAACCTACTTCACCACACCCTTAAATGTATTAAAAATAAAAAAGTCAGGATGCTGTTAATAATTAATGGTGGTGTAGATGATGGTGGTGGTCTCTTCCTAGTATGAGCTATCATTACTGTATGATAATTTGAAAGGTTAGTCTGCTTTGATTTTTTAATGAAAGTAGAAAGGCGTGTGCAGGCTGGTTATCGACCACACACACCTACTGTACATACATACATACATACACAAATCCTTAACCACTCCAACCGTACAATGTCATTTAAATTTTGCTCTTTCTTTCTCCAGATGATATCTACCTGAAAGGAGATTTTCAAAAGTGATTGAGTCAGACACATCCTGCATTATGCCTTTTTCCTGAATAAATCTGGCTAAATGAAGAAAGAATGCAATAAAAATACAGTACTGCCATCGTACTTAAAGGTTTAATTGTTTATATTCAGACATAAATATTAATCCTTTCTGTCCGATAACGTTTTATATATATATATATATATATACAGTATATGCTATCACCAGACGAAGTTATTTACCTTAAAAGAGACTTCGAACCAGATAAGTTACATATGGTTTTCTTTAACTCCCTCAGTATGAGAGGTCTTTCTTTACCTCCTCAATCCAGTGTCTGTTAGTAGTAGTAGTAGTAGTAGCAGTATTCCTTCTATTTCGATTCGATTATATTCATTTTAGAATATCTTTTCGAGCTATTTGGGTTAGATATAGCCTTCAGTAACCTCCTTGCGAATAGAGATCTTAATTTAATCGTAATTTTCTGCTGGCAGCCATATTAACCCCTTGAAGCCGGTGATGTATTATGTGGTTTTGTTCATGATGACTCCAGACGATCTTATTCATTTGGAGACCTTAGGCAGTGATGAAGGCAGTGAAAATCTATACCCATCCCCCTAGGTCGAGAAGTCTTTCCAGACCTCAATAAAGTCGACTGAAGGTAAGTATAAAAGTAGGTGATCAGACTGAATGGGTTAATATGACAACCACATCATCATACAGGAGGGGTTAAGCTGAATATAACCGGCTGGAAGTACAGAGAACCGAGGCTAATACGTCGTCGTGGTGCAGGGGTTAATGGTGTGGATAGATTTACTGGGGATTCACTCAGCCGGGTTGTAAAATGTCATGTAAAATATATTCCGTGTGCAAATTAGAACACGACGTTCGATTCAATTCATTTAGGATGTATACTGTATGCAAATTTTAAGAGGTATGCAATTTAGCGCGGGTGGAAATTAGGAAGGTTTGCGTGAAAGAGCAAAAGCGATGAGGATGGCCGGGTGAAATGATGATTACACGGAAATATATTGCAGGTTTGGTTAGGTAGGTTAGACAGGGTAAGGCTGGATTTCGTGTATACATTTTTTTTTTTTTTAATAACAGAACAGAGGAAGGAAAAACAAATGAATTAAAAAAAAATCCATGCACCAGATTACTGGTGTCCTCTGTTCATGATATATCTGTAACAGTTAGACTTGAACAGCAGTAGGTTGAAGTTTGGAGGGACACAACTCTGGGGAAGCGAGTTCCAGAGAGATGCAGTTCGGGGAATGAAAGAATTCTGATAGGCAGAAATTCTGCAGTAAGGCTGAGTGACATTCCAGTCATGAGCGCTGCCAGCTGCCCGTGTAGCACAAGGGAAGGCATGGAGAGGTGGCACCATGGACGCAACTTCGTCTGAGCATTTGCTATAGAAATATCTGTAAAATAACGCAAGGGAGGCAACATTCCTCCTTCCTTGTAAGGGAGGTAGTTTATTAGTAATAGCAGGGTTATTAACAATTCTAACAGCTTTGTTCTGAATTTTGTCTACTTGTTTTAATGCAACCTCTCCACATCCACTCCACAAATGTGAGCAGTATTCAAGCTGAGAGCGCACATAACTCTTACAAATTATAACTAACTGCTCGTCAGTGAGGAAGTTACGGACTTTGTACAATAATCCAAGTTTCTTTGAGGCGGTTTTAGCAAGTAATCTAACATGAGAGGTCAAGCTGAGGGCATTGTTAAGCGAGACGCCGAGAATTTCAATACTTTTGGAAATGGGAATATTTGTAGCATTGAAGGTAATGTACGATTCTGGCAATACCTGTCTATTAGTAAATTGTATATATTTAGTTTTACTAGCATTAAATGAGACAAGGCTATTTTGTCCCCATTCACAGATCGTGGATAAGTCTTGATTTAAAGAGATGGCTGTACTGAGTTGAAAGGTAGAGATTTCGGACTTTGTAAACGGATGTCTGAGTGTGAATGAACTACGAAGTGTTGAGTCATCTGCATATGAATGGATGGGAATGTGGGTGACAGATAAGAGATCATTAATATGAACGCGGAACAGGGTTGGTGCCAGAACTGATCCCTGCGGCACGCCGGCGTTAGCTGAGTGGAAAGTGGAATATACATCATCTACTTTTACTTTTATTTTTCTATTGCTAAGATATGAGGAAATCAAAAGAACAAAAGAGTTTAGTCCATAGCAAGGGAGTTTGGACAACAGGGAACGGTGCCACACTCTGTCGAAAGCTTTAGAAATATCCTGGGCTACTGCGTGAGTTTCACCATGTAGGTCAACTGACTGATGGATGGTATGAGTCAGGAGATTGAGTATGTCAATGGTGGATCTTTCTTGACGAAAACCATATTGTCTATCACTAATTAAGTTGTTGGATTCAAGATGTTTAACTATGTGCTTATTAATTACAGTTTCAAAAACCTTACCTAGAGAAGATGTGACAGGTATTGGTCTGTAATCAGAGGGGTCAGAGGAACGTCCTTTCTTTGGAATTGGGTGGATATTGGCTTCTTTCCATGAATTAGGGAATGAAGAAGTACATATGCATAGTCTGAATAATTTTGCAAGAACAGAGGCAAGTTCTGGGGAACACTTTTTCAAAACAATTGGCGGAATTCCATCTGGGCCTGGAGCTTTGTTGGTAGGTAAATTGTCTAGGATGGATTTCACGTACCTTGTCTGTATTTTTAAGTGGAACAATGTCGGGAGAGTCAAGTTCTAGTGCTGGGACATTCTGGCTGGTTACATTAGGGCAGGTCAGAATAAGGAAGGTAGGGTGGGGTAAGGTAAGGTCATGGCCCCGTGGTCAGCCAATACGCAGGTTCTTAGGGAGATGGAGGAGGTCATGGCGTCACGTTCGCCACTCACTTGGCTGTGTACATCCCGTTCTCAGTTGTATCCGGGCATCGAATTATGAGGGTTCTCTGATCTGTTTCGTTTTCGTCGTATGTTCATGTAATCCATAAAAATGCCAAGTAACTGTTCTGTATATGGTTGTTTTAACGCCAAGCCTAAGACAAAGGCAGAGAAATTCAGTATAGTATTTTAGTCTTCCAAGAGAAAAAACATGCGGAGAGAAGTGGAAAAATGCTTGTTTTCATGCAGAAAGTGAATCTAAACAATGCACCCCAATGCTCTATACACGTCACTGAAAATTATTTAACAGGTGACACGAACTATCGATTATTTGGTATTAGAAGGCCGATAAGCCAATAAGCACTGAAGAAGGAAGCTGTCCCATCTCTCTTTTTGCCAGATGGTTAGTTTCGACTAGTCTACACTGTATCACTATTTCACCTGTGTATGGTGGTAGAGAGGTGTGTGTATGTTAGAACAGAGCAATGTGTAGTGAGGCAGAGATGTGTGTGTGTGTGTGTGTGTGTGTGTGTGTGTGTGTGTGTGTGTCTGTGTCTGTGTGTGTCTGTGTGTGTGTGTGTGTGTGTGTCTGTGTGTGTGTGTGAAAGTAGGGCAATATGTAGTGGGTCGGAGCTGTGTGTGTGTGTGTGTGTGTGTGTGTGTGTGTGTGTGTGTGTGTGTGTGTGTGTGTGTGTGTGTGTGTGTGTGTGTGTGTGTGTGTGTGTGTGTGTGTGTGTGTGTGTGTGTGAAGCTGCAGCATTATTTGTGTAGGTACAGCATTATTTTTTTTTTATGCGAGGAAGAAGGAACCAAAGGCCATGAGCCCGCAGTAACAGTTCCCTCCAAGAGAAAAACAAAGTACAATAGAGAGCCAAATTCAAGATCCGATCATTTTGAGATGCCTGGACACACTGCGTTTGAAAGACTGGAGATCATAGGCAGCAGGAAATACAAACAGAGGGAGACAGTTCCAGAGCTGACCTGTTGCATAAATGAAAGACTGGGAGTAACGGTTAACTCTTGCATTAGAGAGTTGGACAGAAAAGGGATGAGAGTTTGCTGCCAGACGGGTGGTACGCGCCCGTCGTAGAGGTGGAGGAATGCAAGCGGACAGTTCAGAGGAGCAGTGACCATTAAAGTAGTGATAGAAAAGAGATAAAGATGCAACACTGCGGCGAAGAGACAGAGGTTGAAGGGAGTCAGTAAGAGGAGGAGAGTTAATGAGCCGAAAAGCCTTTGACTCCACCCTATTGAGAAGAGCTGTATGTGGGGAGCCTCCCCACACATGAGAGTTGTACTCCACATAGGGGCGGATAAAACCCCTGTATAGAGTCAACAATTGTGCAGGGGTAAAGAAAGAGCGGAGTCGGCTTAGCACACCCAGTCTCTTGGAAGCAGATTTTACAAGAGATGTAATATGATCTTTCCAAGATAAGTCCCGAGTAAATGAAACCCCAAGCATGTTCAAGGATGATGCAGGATTAAGCTGAATATTATTAAACATTAGTGGGTATACCTGTGGAAGATTTTGACGGGTTGATAGGTGTAAGAACTGAGATTTAGATGCATTAAAAACAACCATATTATTTTTACCCCAGTCAGAGATACGAGCCAAGTCAGACATTAGGTGTGCCATAGCCTCATCCCTTGTTTGCTGAAGTAACTGTTGAGATGGGCGTTGCGGGAACCGAATGGAAAGGTGAAGGGTGGAGTCATCAGCTTATGAGTGGATAGGGTTAGATGTACAGCTTAGAAGATCATTGATGAATAAAAGGAAGAGAGTTGGTGATAGGACAGAGCCCTGAGGAACACCACTGTTGATAGATCTAGGAGAAGAACGATGGCCGTCTACAACAGCGGCTATAGAACGACCAGAAAGGAAGCTAGCGATGAAGGCATCGAGTCTGAAAGGTAGGTGAGAAGATCACCAGTGGAGCGTCCGTGACGGAACCCGTACTGACGATCGGAAAGAAGGTTGTGATAGGAAAGATGCCTTAAAATTTTTCTATTGAGAATTGACTCAAAAACTTTTGAAATACAGGATGTTAAAGCAATTGGACGATAGTTGGAGGGTTGGGAGTGGTCACCCTTCTTTTGGACTGGCTGAATGAGAGCAAACTTCCAGCAAGAAGGAAAGGTACAAGTTGACAGACAAAGGTGAAAGAGTTTGCCTAGGCAGGGTGTAAGCACAGAAGCACAGTTCTTGAGAACAACAGAAGGGACCCCATCAGGCCCATATGCCTTGTTAGTACTGAGACAAGTGATGGCAGAAAATACATCAACTGAAGAAATTTTAATGTCAGCCATGAGGAAGTCAAAGAGGGGAAGTGATGGAGGAACAACACCGGAGTCGTCTAAGGTGGAATTGGAGGAGAAAGTCTGTGCGAAGAGATCTGCTTTATCAGTAGAAGAAATAGCTACAGAATCATCAGAGTAGAAAAGAGGAGGGAAGGATGATGAGGTAAAGTTGTTAGAAAGATTTTTGGCAAGGTGCCAGAAGGAGCGGGAAGAATTCGAGTTGGAGAGTTGAGAGCATTTAGTATGGATGAAATTATTTTTAGTAGAGCGAAGAACAGACTTAGCACGATTCCGGGCAGAAACGTAAAGATGATGTGATTCAGGGGTGGGTTGGCTCCGGTACATTTTGTAGACCCTCTCCTTGTTGCGGACAGCATTAGAACAAGCGTGATTAAACCAAGGTTTTCCTGCATTAGTCAAAGGATATGAGAAAGGAATGTATGCTTCCATGCCCGAGAGAATAACCTCCGTAATGCGCAAGGCACACTCAGATGGCTCCCGGCCATGGAAGCAATAATCATTCCAGGGAAAATCAAAGAAGTACTGCCTGAGGGCCTCCCAGTCCGTGGCTCCAAAATGCCACAGACGACGCTTCCCTGGAGGGTCCACAGGCCGTACCGGAGTGATAGGACAGGTTAAGGTAATAAGGTTGTGATCGGAGGAGCCCAACGGAGAGAAAACATTAACAGAGTAAGCAGAAGGATTAGTTGTGAGGAAGAGGTCAAGTATGTTGGAGCTCTCTCCAAGGCGGTCAGGGATACGGGTAGGGTGCTGTACAAGCTGCTCTAGGTCATTAAGGATAGAAAAGATGTAGGCTTGTTCACCAGGTGGATCCGTGAAAGGAGAGGAGAGTGTGTGGGTATGACATTTTTTGTGAAGGTACAGCAACAGAGGTGTGTGTGAGGGTAGAGCAATGTGTAGTGAGGCATAACTGTGTTTGTGAAGCGCAACACTATGTATGAAGGTATAGCATTATGTGTACAGGTATGGCACTGTTTGTAAAGGCACAGCAATAGAGGTGTGTATATGTGAGGGTAAAGCCATATGTAGTGGGGCTGAGCTGTGTGTGTGATACTGCAGCATTATTTGTGAAAGTACAGCATTATGGAAGCGGGTATGATATTATTTGTGCGGGCACAGAATTATTTGTGAAGGTTGAGCAATGTGTGTGTATAGCATTATGTGTGCAGTACGATCTCATTGGGCTGATATATAATCATGTTTACTGGGAATCATTATTAATTGTATGGAAAGGCATAGAAAGGCATAGTAAACGGGGTAATGTTTCATTTGTTATTTTTCCAGTGACCAGGATACCAGAGGAGTTGAATGGGAGATCTGAAGGAGCAGAGAAACGTGGACTGAAGAGAACATTAAGAAAGATGTTAAACAGTTTTGGCACCGAAGTAGACAATACCTCTTGTAAAACAAGCAGAAATGAAGAGAACCTGTACCATAACAAACAAGATAAACTAAATCAGACAGTAAAGACACTAGAAAAGGAAAAGCATCATCTTAGAGAAGAAAATCTTCTATTAGGTGCTGAAATCATATCGAGCTTAGAATAATATGTAGGAAACTAAGTAAAAAACAAATGAACAAAACATATAAACAAGCCTGTAGGCGATGATGCCCAGCTCTAAGCGGACCAAGCTTTGGTATAAATTATAGGTGGCGTTGCCAGCGACCGGAAGTGAGTTTCAGTGCTGTCACCTCAATATGGAGGTACCCCAGCGCAACATTCCACCCAAGAATCATGGCCCTGGCTTAATAATCTTCAGAGCCTTAGCATTTCGGGAAGGCAAGGTCATAATTTTAGCGCTTTTCATATTTTCTGCACTTGATGACCTTTGACCCCTGACCTGGCGGATATAATTCATGCATGTACGAAGCACACATGTGGTACTCATGAACGTCTATAAGCAGTCAAAGTTTCATTCAGTTCCATCCACCTGCTGTGGAGCTACGGAACTTGAAATTCGCAGAATGGCCCACCAGAGGTACAGCTTCTAGGTGACGCTGCCAGCAACTGGAAGTGAGTTTCGACTCTAAATGTCATTTTTGTCTGGAGGTACTCCAGTGCAACATTTCACCCATGAATCATGGCCCTGGCTTAATAATCTTCAGAACCTTAGCATTTTGCGTGGCATAGTCATGATTTTAGCTATTTTCACATTTGATGACCTTTGACCCTTGACCTGGCCAGTGTAGCAAACAGGTGTACAATAGAAAGTTGTAGTACTAGTCAAGGCCTATAAGCAAGCACTCTTTCAACTCCATCAAGCCACTGTGATACTACTGTATAGTCGCGGTGCACGAGTCTGAAGGTGTCATTATCATACCCTGGCAACCTACCAGTCAACAGCGCGTCCGATTTCGTATCATATTATACACGAATCATATTATTATACACGAATATATTATACACGAATATTGTTATACACGATCATATCATACGCTAATCACGTGTGTATCATATTATACACAAAATCGAACGTACTGTTGAAGGGTAGGTTGCCAGGGCACGATGATGACACCTTCAGATTCGCGCGCCGCAACTACAGAGAGGCATTTTTGAAATCCGGTACTGGGTGCTGAGGCCAATCTTCACAGCGTTGCCACTCAAAAACTAAAGGAGAGAGGGGAAAAATGGATGGCATACTTCCGATAGGGAATGACCCCAAGATTACACCCAAAGAAGTCAGAGCTTTCTGCCCCCGATAGTAATGCTTCTACAGATCAAAACGTGAAAAGTACGGAAGAAAAAAAAAAAAAAAATTAGCCGCTCCTTGGCCACGCAACCAAAACCTTGCGGACACAACTTGTGTTCAAGTTTGGTCGGGATCGGTTAATTCCGAAGAGTAAAAGTGTCTGCCACAATTAAACAAGAAAGAATACATGAAAGAAAGAAAGCGCGACTAAGGGCAGCATGGAGCTGGTTAACACAATGTTGTGAAAATGCGCGGGTTGTTGGACCCCTGAGTTGAGTCAGTGGCGAGCGTGACGTCACGCGCGGTGGAGGCATATTTAGTAGCCGCAGCGAGAAATGAACACTGTGGTGGGGCAGGCAGGATGACCTGGGATTCCCCCACTGTTGCCATATCCACATGTCACCGACCATAGAGGTAGGATGTCACCGACCATCGGCCACCGCTGCAGCCCCGCTCCATGATCCTTACCCTGTGTCTCTGGCTTTCTCTTTCTCTCTCGGTTTCTATATAAACTGGTGTATTTCCGAAACTAATTATGAAATTATTATGACTTTTGTTCCACACCACCACTGAGGTAAAAATCAAGGAGAGTTTTCTGTATAAAGGTTTCCCCCCCCCTTGTCTGAGGGCAGGTCAGTTCTGGCGAGTGTATAATTATAGGTCAGGCGGAGGTATCGGCAAGGCCGCACTCCCCCGCTCATATGCCACATTTAGGAGGGGGGGGAAACCTTTATACAGAAAACTCTCCTTGATTTTTACCTCAGTGGTGGTGTGGAACAAAAGTCATAATAATTTCATAATTAGTTTCGGAAATACACCAGTTTATATAGAAACCGAGAGAGAAAGAGAAAGCCAGAGACACAGGGTAAGGATCATGGAGCGGGGCTGCAGCGGTGGCCGATGGTCGGTGACATCCTACCTCTATGGTCGGTGACATGTGGATATGGCAACAGTGGAGGAATCCCAGGTCATCCCGCCTGTCCCACCACAGCGTTCATTTCTCGCTGCGGCTACTATAGCTGTCCACATGGCTGACCTGTTTTACTGGGCCGTGGGTAAGGTATGAGCAAAAGTTCACCGACGCTTCTATGCCAGCAGTGGCAGTGGAAGGTGATTCATGAACTGTTTTTATGTGACAGCAATATGAAGTATACAATAAATTAATTTTAGAAGGAAGGACACTGTCGTTTGGGGACAAATGAAAAATATAGGAGGAAGGACACTATGTTGGCAGGGGAATGTCAGCGAACTTTGGTTCATGGGTGTACAGTACATTAGATATGGCTGGGTTAGTTTGGATTGAATTAGGATTGGTTGCTTTGGATAGGGCTGGGTTGGATTGGTTTGACATGGGTGTGGCTCGGTTTGGTTGAGTAGAGCTGGACAGGGTTTGGTTAGGTCAGGTTAGGTTAGGGTAGGGTACGGGAGGGTAAGGTAGAATAGAGAAGAGTAGGAAGGGAAAAATTAGGTTAAATTTGATTTTCTTTTAATTAATGTGTCCAACTCTGGGCATAGGCTTCATAGCCCGTTACCAAGGTCCAGTTGTCCTACGTCCGTACACCTCCACATGTCACCACTTCGGCGCTAACACCCACAGTCCATATTGAATATATGCTAGAGCTGCCTCATACAGGAATGGTGTATTGATATTAGCGGGGGTATTTTTACATGTCGACAGGTCGTCTCATAGCTCAATAAAGTCTGCTTTAATGATATTCAGATCCTTAATACTGTTCCCTGTCCCAGCGGAGATTCGAACCTGGGTCCATTAGGACTGCAGGCCACCTCTCTTAGGGTAGTTTAGGCTTGTTTTAATTTGGTTTGGTTTAATTTGGTTTGATTAAGTTTGGTTATGTTAGGTTAGGTTAGGTTAGGCCAGGGCAAGGCAGGGCAGGTTGGGTTAGGGCAGGTTAGACCAAGGCAGGTTAAGTTAGATAAGACTTAGTTAGGTTAGAGCATTGTAAGGTACAGTAGATTAGGCTGGGTTGAACTGGACTGAGTTAGGTTAAGTTGGACTGGGTAGGTTGGGTCAGATCGGCTTGCCGTGTGCAAATATCATGGGAAGGATGCACAAGCCAAAATACCATCAGTTGTTCCCTGTGGAAATTCGGAAAGTTTGTGCGAAAGAACTAAAACAGTAACGATAATTAAATGGAAGCATATTACTGCATGTAGCCTATGGAATGTAGAAGGACTACTGGGCCTTGAGAACGGGCTGTGAAGCTTATGCCCAGAGTCGGACACAAAAAATAAAAAGTAAATAAAAATAAAAATCGAGTCATGTTATCCCCGTATTTTGCACTATCTTCTTGTGCGGGATCTGCATATCTCTTGCAGCTGACTTCAGTGAATTATTACTCCGTTTAAATAATGGAAATATTCTTGATGGTACGGTATACAGGATGGAATTCATAAACAGACCAACTATCATTTCCCTGACGTAACTAGGAAAGCATGAGTGAAAGAGAAGGAGCAGTGAGAATAGTTTAGCGAAATGATCCCTGCATGGATATATAAAAAACATTCCATCACGTAATACTAAACATTGCATTCATAAACTATAAGCTCAGTTCCTTGTCGTAACGAGGACTTGTTTTTGCAGGAAGAAACTGGGTCATGGGAAGATTCTTCAATCTTCCTTGTACTGCTTCCTGCGAAATAAAGTATCGTGGTATAATTTTTCTCTCGTAAGATTGCTTTTGCGTGAAAAGCGGACAAGGAAACATTTTATACTCACCATATCCTTCTTATGATAACAAATCACAGTCAGGACAGGAAGGGGTGAGGGTGGGGGGAGAGTAGCAACGGAATTTGGTTCATTAGGCTATAAGAGATGACCCGATGTCTGAGTCGGTTTGGTACTGGCCTTATGTCTGGAGGGCGCTTTGTCGTGGGTTTGTGCGGCAAGACTGTCATGAAGATGTAAGGTGGGTGCTTACAGGTAATATCTGTTAGCAGCAGTCACATAACCAAACACACACCATACCACAGCCTACTACAGAATCATTTTTTTGTTTCACAGACTTATGTATCTGCCCTATTCTCGTCATAGCCCATGATTTTTAAATAATTTAGGAGAGAGAGAGAGAGAGAGAGAGAGAGAGAGAGAGAGAGAGAATCGTTTGTGAATCTGGACTAGGATAGTATGAAGCCTGATTAATTTGTGCACATCATTTTCATCAGCATTCTTATCCCATCGCCCATCCCTGCTGTGCGCTTACTCATTACCAGAGCAAATGTTATCAGTTTAACTAGCAGCATCAACTGGGAAAGCAGTGTAAGGTGTTATGTTGTAAGTAATGTACGGAGAAAATTAAAATCTTGAAGCCTGACTTGTCTTTCTTTCCTTTCACTATGATGACCTCTTTCTGTAGTGAATTTCTGCTGCCTTGGAACGATTTTTATTCAGCCTTGGGAAGGCCTTCGTACAGAATAGCCTAAAGTTAGAAACAATCTCACTGTTGTCAGTTTGTTTACACCTGAAAAAATTTTCACACCCTTTACTGGAATAGGTCGTGATTGCCTGAAATTCGATGAGCTGTAGCTGCGAGGTAGGAATTGGTCATGTCGCCTCTCCATTGGTTTACGTTTGGCCATCACTTAGCAAGAAGGTTATACAAACGCCCCGTAACCCGTTCACTTCAGTGTCATTTTTCTCCTTTATCATTTTGTTTCATCAAGACGAATTTATCGTCTTTGGAAGGAGATGTTTAAAGACATGGTAAGAGGCATACCTATACCGACTTTATTTCCTCCAGTGTGTGCCCACTTCCTCAGTCAGGTGACATATTCTTGCCATTTCCAAAGGATTTACTCAGCTTAGGAGAGCACTTTATACACACTGAAAGGATTCATGAAGACTGTATCTCACCCCTGCAGTTGGAAGAGTATTACCTAAGCTAGATAAAATTGTCTTGTGGTAGGATGAAAAAATACAAAAGCCATGGGAATTATATGGTTAACTTACACCAGCATGTCACGCGGCCATTTCCTAGCCAAACACATTACACACGATGTTAGACCGTAACATACAATTGTTAGTCGGCAAAATAATTTAGATTAAGTCTTGAAAATGTTACTGAAAGTTTAAATTCCTAAGATGACGGGGAGCTTCGCCCAAGCTGAATAAAATCGGGTGCCGGTAGCAGTAATTACGCTGTCCAGATCATTATAATTTTACTCGAGAGGGTTAATTCGTGTTTGAGTGCTCGTGGTAATCTTCGTTGTGACCTTGAATAAGTTATTGGCGGGATATTTGTGTGGAGTGTACCAAGAATCCCCTTTTTCCTCCTTTTGCAAGAAGGAAACCAGTGATGATTCAGAGAGGGTTACGGGAACCCCTCCCCCCCCCTATTTTTCAACTGTGGCATTTTTTTCAGCAAAATAGCTATATGCAGAATTACTAAATGGAGAAAAGTTAAATCTCTGAATATTCATGTTTCTGTCAATTGTGCTGTTTATTAACCTTTGTAATGTATGTTATTGTTATATAAACTGTGGTTGTATAACCTTATAGTTTTATTGAACATCAAAACCAAATACATGATTGCCTTCATGTGAAAAATTAATTGACCTATTTTTTTTTTTTTTTTTTTTAATAAGTGCTGTATTTGACGCAGGAAATTGACTTAAACACTTCCCTTTTCTCACTTTCTCCCACTCTCCATCTTCTCTAAAGGTCTGACATCTTCGTTCGGTGAAGACGTTTTATGGCATCGCCTTACAAACGTTATCGCTTCCCATGATAACTTCTCGAGTTCATATCCGTTTATCGGAAGCTTTGCAGATTATTTATAGTTCCATAATTAATTAGTTTTCTGAATATGAGGGTTTGTTTTGTGGCGCTGGTACTAAATCTGAACAATAGTTTTATATTTCAGAGAGAGGATTGGTTCAGTGTGCCATGGTATTAATCTGAGATTACTTTCGACCGAATACAAACCAAAGAGGATACATACATAGTAGCGCTAGGTTGCGCCTGCGTAGAGTGTTTGTGTCCCCGCTAAAATCGATCTCGTCGCCTTCGTTCTCTCTTATTCCGACTAGCCGCGTTTTCTATCATGCTATCTAACATACCTGGAGGTGTTAAATAACAGTTTTCGGAAGTGTCAGTCATACATTTAGAGTGTAAGGCATTTATACGGATTATACGTACCCCGTGGACTCTGCTGAGCACCAAGTGGCCTCTTAATAATGGCACAGACATGGAGGATGAAGATTTCTGTCGCGTCCTCCCCCACTGGATAGGAAGTGGACTCACCCGGGCAACAGACGCCGCCATTTTCGCCTCTTTGTTCGTGAAGTTGAGTGATATTTGTAGGCTAATCCTTGAATCTGGGGCATTTTCACATCGTTCAACATCGCCGCCGTAGTTGTCAGCGACTTTATCTATCAAGAAGGAAGTGTACGACCCCGCTGAGGTGATCGCCGAACGGAAGTTGAAAATGTAAGTATGTTGGACGGGGACTTCGCCCTTGGTGAGTGTCGCTAGGGCAGAATTTCCTCCGCCATTACCACGTACACGACTTTCGACCCAGATGAGCGCACGTAAGGACCAAATTATTATCCGCTAGTGATCGTAAGGGTCAAGTTTATCCGCCAGCGCTGCCAGAGACCAAAATACCGTGTGTCAGAGAGTGCCAAATAGGTTTATAAGGGGAGAAGAGGCGGAGAGTTAGGTTTTAAAGGGTGTGGGAAATTAGTTTTAAGTAATGCCGGTTCATTTTTTAGTGGTGAGAGTGGCGCGGGGATGAGGTAGGGAGACAGGCGTGGGTGGCGTGCTGTACTCCTACTACCACCAACACATTTTCACGTTTATTCCCCGTAAATAATGAGTGATAATGGACTTGGCGGCACGTTGGGGGATTTTAAAGCAGCTTGTCGATCCAGATAAGGGAGTCGTTGTTTTTGTTTGTTTAAAAGGTCAGGGGGTGTAGCGGGATAATATAGCCGGTTTTAAAGTGTAGATATGAGGAAGTGAGATATGTCAAGTTAGGCCTGCGAGGGGGGGAAGAGGCAAGAGGTGAGGTCACGTTACAACCAGGTGTTTAGTTAAGTATTTGAGTGGGTTTTCAGGGTCCTGTAACTACCGGACAACCATGAATGGTAACGTGAAAAGAATCTTGTCTTTTTTTTTTTTTTAAGTATTTCTGGAATTTGGAAATTGTATTAATGAGTTTGAACATTACTATAATAGCATCTAGTATCAATACAACCAGTGTTCGAAATGCTTGGGGATGGGGGGCTAAGGGGGCTTTACCACCTCCGATACACTTATCCATGGAAATAGATTTTCTGGTTGACCCGTCCTGGCTCGTAAAAGACCCCCTCAAACAAGATATGTTCATTATAATTACGAAGCAAGTATTTATTTTATACTTGGTAATCCTATAAGTTAATAATATTGTAACTGCAATTTCCATTTTGAAAATTATTACATAGACATTTGTAACCTGTCAACACATTGTCTACAAGAATAAATTTAAGTTACTTCAGGTTCACGTTGTGATGTGGCTAAACGGAACGGAACGGAAACACTTGAGATAATGGGACTTTATTTCTTATTTTAATTTCACCTCATTTGAAAGAAAACTTAGAAAATATGCATCCTTTGTTCTCTTGATTGAGGGCAGAGTTTGAAGGTAACAAATTTATAATGCATGTTTTTTAAAAATACATATAAGAAAGAAAATGTCCATGATCAGAATACTGCGTCCTGAACCTTAGAATATGTTTTGATGTCCATTATCCATTGCGTATTGACCCAGTTAAAGTCAGACTTGTTATGCCCCCCACCCCCCAGCTGGACCCTTGCATCACCCAACTAACATCTTGTTACGCTTTTCTGCGCCTAATCTCGAGGCTGATGACCCCCTCAAATTCGCTGCCGTTTCGAACACTGAATAAAGCTTATACTAAATTAAATTAAATGTCAAAGTAAT
The DNA here is from genome assembly GCF_032717465.1 of Coenobita brevimanus. Lineage (NCBI taxonomy): Eukaryota > Metazoa > Arthropoda > Malacostraca > Decapoda > Coenobitidae > Coenobita > Coenobita brevimanus. Next base: position 23,738,328 of record NC_137007.1, on the reverse strand, counting down.
ACTGAGTAGGGTGATAATATTATAAAAGCGAGTTATTTGCTAGTAATCTATGCACACAAATGTAACATTGTTGACGGAGCATCAGTCCTACCGAATTATTTTATGGAGCGAAAAGAAAGGACGTCAGTTTTTTTCTTCCCCTACCATAGCTTGGTACTGTATTCCAGAAATGTCATACTTTCTGCATCATTTCTGTACATGTAAATTATATAAGAAGAGTGCGGACCAAGCCCTTGCATGCACATTAGTACCTTATACACTAAGTACTTCGTACCACTGGTCTTTGGGCACATACCGGTAATAGCTAAGTGGGTGATTTCCTATGGTAGATGGACAATTTGATTTTTGCATGCACTTTTTCCTTCAGGTTACCTAAAGATGTGACGTTCAGTAGTATAACCCAAAACAGGTATTCGGTACAGATTACTTTGTGCATAAGATACGTTGAGCATGCGCGAACTTGGTACATGTGACAGTGCATAAATTGCCCAGTACCATATCCCCATACTTCGGGATGGAGACCTTGTTCATTGGGTACTCTCTACTTACGCGATACCGAATGAAGAATTGTGATGCGATTATGACGCATTGTGGTAAATGTAATATTGTAGCAGTGGTTATAAAACTTTGAAACACTGTTACATTATGACCGGTGAGGCTTGTGACTTGAGAAAACCGTTCCCGTTATGATAAGTAAAACAAGGTGTAATGAGGTACGAGTAGTTGTAGTATGCTAAGATATGTTTTGACGTACCGCAGCAGTGTGTAAATATTTCTGTTGTGAACTTTTTTGTGTGCCGGATAAATAGCTTGCATGTACTTTTTAAGCAATTTCTAATGACTAATAAAGTACTTACATTATGCTTAACCTTTACCTCTTCAGTCGAGTGACGTACTATTTACAACGGTTATGCAATCTCCAGACTACTCTGTTTTGCAGAGAATATACCTTGAACTGGGCGAAATCGATATAGCCTTTAATTAACCATTTAGTCTCACAAAATCGTCGTGATGGTGTGATTAAAAAAGGCATAATGGGATTCAAGTGATAAACAATATCGTAATGTGAAGGGTTTTGATTTTCATAGTACTGTATTATGATCTTGTTTATAAAAACTAAACTTTTCAGACGTACCGGTATTTCATCTGGGATGATTTTTCATGAAGTTGCATGTCACAACGTGCTCTATATATAATATATAATTATTTATAGTATATATATATATATATATATATATATATATATATATATATATATACTTTATAAGATAGAGGAACTTCAGCTGCTAGAAGTAACAGTTAAAGTACAAAATGAATAAAACTGTAGAGAGTAGCTGTGGTGTATATGACTTGTTCCAATTTAAAATTATATATGTTTGATTACAGTTTTTTTAATGTTCGGTAAGTTAGGTGATCAGCCTCTTTTACAACATTTCATACCATGTAAATATTAGAATAGCCGACTGTACTGGTAGTGCAGTAATCTCATATTAAAAGCTAGCTACTACATAACTTTACTGGTGGCAGGATGTTGCCTTAGACTTAGTGCATCAGCTTAAAATTACTGGTCTCATTGTTGTTGCATGCAGTGATGTGTGCCCTCCTTCAAACCCTGCTCTGAAGCATTGTGGAGGCAGCACCACTTGGGGTTGCCTCACCACCTATCACACTCAGCACATCATACTGAAGCATGGATGGACATGGTCAGGCTGAGAAGGAAGCCAGTGAAGTCCTGCGCTCCTTTAACATTCTTGGAGCACCTCGCACAACACAGGTGAGGAATATACTGATGATATTTTTTGTTTGTGTGTGTATGTGTGTTTATTTACCTATTTGTGTGTGTATGTGTGTGTATGTGTATGTGTGTGTGTGTGTGTGTGTGTGTAATATATATGTATACAGTAAACCCTCCCAAATTCGAACCCGAATAATTTGGAAATCAGTTAATTCGGATCTTTTTTGACCACCAGACAAATAACTTTAATTCGGATAGAAATTCGAATTAAGTGAGACAAGTCCGAAAAGGGTTCCGTTGATAAGTGGACGTGAACAGTTTTTGTAGTGATAAGTGTAGTAATAAATGTAATGTTTAAGAACAGTACAGTACCTTTGGTACAGTTAAGTGTACTGTACTCTGCTACTGTGTTGCAAGTCTTCGTTATCAAGGTTTGACACTTTTATTTATTGTGCAATCTTTGAGTATAAGGTAATAATATACCGGTATTGTACTGTTCAATGTTTTTGTGAAAAAGCCATGTTTCAGTGAGTGTGGGTGTGATTTGGGGATAGGGGCAAGCATGAGCTTCAGTAATTCGGATTTTTGGATAATTCGACATAGGGCTCCACCCAATTAATCCGAATTGTAGAGGGTTTAATGTGTACAGTATATATATATATATATATATATATATATATACAGTACATTCACACAAGTAAACTCTCAATTATCCGTTGCTGCAATATCCGGCCCAACACAATATCCAGTATTGTTGGCTCAGGTCTATTAACCCGTTAACTGCTCATGGCGGATTTTTGGAGGTGTCTTTGGTGCTCAGACATTGGGGTAAAACTAAAATTTCCCAAGGGCCAAATTTTGTCTTAGGAATTGAGAGAATACATGCCAGAGTATATAGTAAGAAATTATTAGCTCAATATTTACCTTCCTAAAGCCGTGGAAGAACATCGAAGTGTCTGATACCCTATTGGAAAGTATGGTTTTCGTTTTCATTTTCATTTTCGTTTTTGAAGGCTCCAACATGCTTGCATGCGTCGGCCTTGGTCACCGTGGTTCTATATTTGACTTGCACCCTCGCGGCCAGGGCTGCATTGAGCAGTCGCACTCGGAACAGCCTGGGCTGTATAGAGCAGTTCACAGGTTAAAGCAATATCTGGCAAAATTATGCAACACCTGGCACTGAAGCAGGAAGTAACTGACGGTTCTGTGCAATATTTGGATGCAAGGGGTATCAACCACTCATACGCGGTAGCCAGCCGGGGCCCGGGAAAACCCCATAACGCACCAGCCAATGAGAACACTTGCAACTCGCAATCCAATCAGAATTCGTTGCAGGAGTGGCTCCTGGCACACTGAGCCAACACTTCTTGTCTCTCATGGATTTCATTCAGTGAAGTATCTATGTGCCTTGGCCAGGCAGTGGCAAAACCCTGGTGCTAAGACTGTTTTGTATTTTGTTTAATTTTCATCTTTTACTCATGAGAAAGTTTTTAGGATGAAGGGTTGAGAAAAGAAAGATGGATAAATCCATTGAAGATAAAGGCTTGCTCTTCATTGGCAGAAAGTGTGTGATACCTGTACAGTTTTCTACCTAACAAATTGACCCTAAATACCAACGAGCTTGCAACATCTTACAGTATCTTGGCAGGTCCATTTTGTTAAATGATACTCATAAAAACATAGAAAAATAAAGAAATTTGGAGCCTTTGTTGGTGAACTGATGGTTTGGAAAGTAGTGTTGTACAGTAGAATTATCACGATTCCTTTGCTCACAGTTATGCAAACAACCATGGCTCACCAATTTATTCCTTAACTGACTGCCGTCACTCCACCTTTCACTCGCCTCTTAGCTGTTTTTGCAGATTTTACAGTAAGTACTTACGAATTGCATGGAAATATAAACTAAAGAAATACATTTTGAGCATTTATTGGTGAACTGATGATTAGGAAAGAAGTTTACAGTAGAATTATCATGACTCCCTTAATCACGGGTATGAATAGGGACGCAGCCCACCAGTTTATCCCTTGCCTGACCACCATACTTCATTGCTCACTCGCCACTCAGCTGGGTTGCAGATAATACAGGAAGTACGTACGAATAATAAGCACAGTAATTTTATACAACAAAGCAAACCTTCATTTCTGTCAGCTAGATTATATCTCCTGTGCCAGTGCAAATGCATTCTAAGATGATGTATAAAATCATCTTAGAACGCATTTGAAAAATTAAGTGGTGGGCCATGGCTGTACACAACTGGCCAAGGGAGTCGTGATAATTCAGCAGTACAACACTTCATTCCTAATCATCAGCGCACCAATAAATGTTCAAGATTAATTGCTTAAGTGTATTTTTCCACATTTTATGAATTTTTTTCATTCATTCATTCATTGCAAGACACCACGTATCCCAAACAGGGTGGCCAAGAGCTCAGAGTTAATTGTTTTACAGGGAGGGGCACTAATCCTCTACCAACCCCACTTGACACGTAGGGAGAACGTTATGCCAACAGCATCTGGTGTTCCCAGGCAGTCACCCATCCAAGTACTAACCAGGAACAATAAAATAACAAATAATGTTTAACAAATTGAACTTACTGTGTGTAATTTGCACTCGTGCAAGACCCTGCAATCATGAGTGTTATGTGTATGGGGTGTGTTTAACCCATTGGAGCCCGGTGTCCGGAATACTGGACAGAACTCGGATTTTTCAAGTCTTCATAAAGTAGGGAACCCCCGGGTAGGGACCTATGAGCTTCGTAACTATGAGCCGATAGACGGAGGGCGGTACGCTTAGTAGCCACCTGGCGCCCTGCCTGGCCCAGCGCCCCTGGGATTCAATAGGTTAATGACTGGCAAACCTATCAGTCTCTTTAAGAGGAGGTTATGTTTCAAATGGAATTTTTTGTGTGGCCCTGGGTACAAGTGATATTGTGTAGGCTATACCACATTGACGTAGCCATTGTATAGTAGTGTATATCAGATGTCTGGGTAAAATAGGTAACTGAGAATGTAAATTCCCAAGCTTCCAGGTTAACTGGGATTGTACAGTATTACTGTACACAGCAATAATATAGCCTGTGTATGAGAGTGTATATCAGATATCTGGGAAAAATAAGCAACTAGGAAGATAAATTCCCCAAGTTTCCTGGTTAACTGGTATTGTACAGTATTACTGTACTATATCAATACTGTATAGTACCGTATTTTATTCTTACCTTTCATCTTTTACTCATGGGAAAGGTTTTAGGATATAAGGTCAAGACGGATAGTAACACAATATCCCGCTCGATGCTGAAAGTTGAGCCAATGGGGGGAGAGGTATTATGCAATATATGACATTTTGCTTTAACTGGCATAGGGCTTGGCTGAATTACAACGGATAATTGAGAGTTTACTGTATATATATCCAGCCATCCATCATCCAATCCTATGTTGCCCCATGAGGAGCGTAGGAGCTCGGGGCTAGGCAGTTGGTCCTGACATTTAAGATGAGAGTGATAAACCTCACTCATCCCTGAGTGGCATCATATGAGCAATAAACCCCAACCATCCCTTAGATATAAACCTACACCGGCTCAATCCAATTGGAGCACAATAATTACCCACTAAACCACCAGGCGCCAAAATTTGGTTATATGGTTACCACCCAGCGTAGTAAATGGTTTCCTGGTGTACAGGAAACCATTTGGCTTGTCACTCAGTGTAAAGTCACCCACAGGCAGAAGGAAGAGGAAAGAATGAAGGAAAGAAAGACTGAAGAGGGAGTGTAAAGTCACCCGTGACGAGGAAAGACTGAAGTAAAGAAAGACAAGAAGATGGAAGGAAAGAAGGATGAAGGAGAGGAAAGGGCAGACACCTGAGAGTAGCACTACATTGAATGAGTGGATGGTGAGCACCCCCACCTACCACCAACTATATATATATATATATATATATATATATATATATATATATCTGTCTATTGCCAGACACCATAATCCCGTAAAGGGTGGCCATTTGACAGAGTTAGTTGTTTTACAGGGAGGGGCACCAACCCTCCACCAACCCACTTGTCGACACGTAGGGAGCACGTATGGTTTGGTTATATGGTTACCACCCAGCGTTGTGAATGGTTTCTTTGCCTTACAGGAAACCATTTGGCTTGTCACTCAATGTAAAGCCACCTGTAAAGGAAAGAAAAGGAATAAGAAGTGACAGGAAAGATAGGAGAAATAGGAAGAGAGGAGGGCAGGCACAGAAAAAGAATGATAAAAGCTAAGGAAGTAGGCAGCACTACTAAGGAAGTCGCCACCACCTACCACAAATATATATATATATATATATATATATATATACAGTATTTATATATATATACAGTATTTATATATATATATACAGTATAGATATATATAGATATGTATACACAGTATATATATATATATATATATATATTGTTACGGAACAGAGAAAGATAATGTACACTTTAAGTGAGAATACGAAGAGTCACTACTGTCCCGTAAAGTTCCAGGTTCAAAACAAAAGAGTTAGGTAAAATTACAAGTTAAAGTTTAATGCTTAAATTAACAACAAAACATTCAGGACTCATAAGGATAATGTAATGGCAAATAAACAGGTTAAATATATGGTTAACTGCAATAGCCTCTATTAACACGAAATTAGCAAGAGTAAATTTATCTAAGTCAGCCCTGATGAAATGAGATACCAGATAATACTCAGTGAATGCCAGATAAATAATTACAGATACAAACTATTATCAAAAATGACTGACATAAAGATCCATACATGAATTACAAAAACTTCACTAAGCCTACAAATTAAACTTATGCTATACAGTACAAGAAAAAAATGCAACAACAGTTATACTCAAATTACACACAGCTGCTAGATGGTTGGAGACTTCTTGAGCACTCACAATAATAATATCTGTACAGGGGAGGACAGAGATGTGAACAAAATGAGGAGCAGATCTAAGTGGCAATGATGCAGAGACTGAACTCATTATATAGGGGCCGGCAGAGCCTGATACAACTTGTAAGAGGACGCGCAAATGAAAGCCATGGGGACATAGAGTTCACAATCCCGCTCTGGACAACAGAGAGAACGACTTACTCTACTATAACGGTAGAAGGGGGGAACTGAGGCAGAACACGCTCGTGATCAAACATGCAGCAACTGCGCGTTAAAATTACACAAAGGATGATGAAATCATAGGCTATGTAACAATATATATATATATATATATATATATATATAAAACCATTTACTACACTGGGTGGTAACCATATAACCAAATTTTGGCACCGGATTGAACCGGTGAAGGTTTATATCCAAGGGGTGATTGGGGTTTATTGCTCATGTAATGCCACTCAGGGATGATTGAGGCTGGTCACTCTCATCTTAAATGTCAGGACCAACTGCCTAGCCCCGGGCTTCTACGCTCCTCATGGGGCAACGTAGGATTGTATGATGGATGGATATATATATCATCATCATCATCATCAGCCATTGCAAGTCCACTGCTGAACAAAGGCCCCTCCTAACCTTCTCCATGAATTCCTTGATTGAGTCAAATCTGCCATGTTTTCCTTGAAAACTTCTGTATCTCATCTCTCCACCTCCTGTCCGACCTTTTTCTGCTACACCTACTATCTCTTGGAGCCCAGTCAGTCAGCCTCTTGCTTCATCGGTTATCTCTTAGTCATGCTACATGACCTCCCCACCTCCATTTCTTTTCTTTTATAACTTCTGTAATATCTCTGACATTAATCTTTTCCTGTCTCTGAAAGATATTCCCAACATTGACCTTTCCATTGCCCGTTGAGAATGGATTAGTTGTTTTTCCATCGATTTTATCAGTTTTCAGGTCTCACAACCTTTCGTCATAGCTGAAATTATACATTCGTTATGTATATACTTTTCATACTTACAGGGAAGCTACTTTTCATGATGTCTCAGTGTTTACTGAAAGCATTTCTTCCAATTGTAATACATCTTTTTATTTTGCTCTCAAGTTCTTTGTGTGTGTGTGTGTGTGTGTATATTATATATATATATATATATATATATATATATATATATATATAAACATTAGGTGAAGCAACTAGAAGTATTTCAACAGCTTCTAGCTTATGGTTGTGAAGTTATGAGCTCAACAATACACTTATTTCTTATACCATTTTCATGGTCAGTAAAGTACGGTACTGTACTGTTTGATACAGATTTGTAAGGTCACAAACTTAATGAAGGGGTTGCCACTTTGGATATTGTGATTTCTTTGAATATCTATGATTTTCTATTCAGATTTACCAATATACATTTGACCACAGGAACAAGTATGATTACAGTGGCTGTAAGGTTTGTAAATGATTGGCTAATATTAGAATTACTGTATATACTCTTTGAAACAGCACCTCTGCCCTAGTCCTGTCCTTTTCCTTCCTGTCTCAACTTTCCATACTGCACCCCACGTGCATCCACCCTTACGTGGTTCCATGTATTCAGCCTTTCTAGTAATGTAACCTAATGTGCATTTTTATCATCACAATATTGCTTTATATACATTGAAATCAACTACTGTATTTGTGTAGGGCATCTCTTGCATGTTCAATATAATACAAATGCATTCCAGGTTATCAGACTCTGTAATATTACTCTATAAATTCCATCATGACAGGATTAACAACACACCATCCATCTCAAGATTCTCAAACCTTTTTACTATGGCCAAGTGCTCAGAAATAATGTCACCTCATAACTCAGTTACTGTGTACAGTATTACAGTTGTCATTATCTTCATCCTCTGGACCTCCTTTCCCACTCTAGGGCAGGGTGAGGAGTGGCAATGTCCAGACAGCCGAAGTTTGCTTAGTTCAAGGGGCCATGCTTCCATTCACCCATCATTCAAGCCCTTGAAATCTTGGCTCCATCGGATGGGGAAAAAAAAAAAAATGATCAACATGTTCTGCAGCTTTACACATATGGTACCTATCTGATAGAGCCAATCTGAATACTGTCACATTAAAATGGGGTGCCAAATCCCTGGTTATGTGCTTCTATGCACAAAATTCATCCATCCAGTTTGTTCACCTGTCAGTCTCTTTGCCTCTCCATACCTCTATTCCTCACACACTCATCCACCATATCCCTCCACCTTCTTCTTGGCCTACCTCTCCTCCCTCCTTCATATTCGCTCAGCTATACCTTTTTCACCACTCTATTGTCATCCATTCTCTCCACATGCCCAAACCATCTCAGTACACTCGTCGATTCTGGTATCCACAGACTTCCTCACTGCATCTTTTACATATCACATTATTCTGAATCCTCTCCACACTCTGTACCCCACATACATTCCTTAGCAGTTCCATCTCCACTCCTCTTACTCTTTACTTTTCATTTTCATGCCACACCATAGTCTCACATCATTAAAATTGGCCCTAACACTCCACATACATCTCACACTGCTGCAACACTCAAGCTTCTGTTCCTTATCAGGGCCTTAATAGCAGCAGCTACTTTCCTTTTTGGTATCACGCTACTTTCCATTTCTTCTGCAGATTTTCCTCCTCCTTCTATCATTGTACCCAGGTATTTGAACTTTCTCACCAATTCCAGTCTCTCTCTCCATTCACTGTAACACCACACTGGGGGTCACCTTCTCTCTCAGTAACCATCACTTTACTCTTCTACATTTACATTTAGGGCATGATGCTCACAGACATCTACAAAACTCTGCACAAGATCATCATACAACAAATTTAAGATATTACAGCCGTCTCCATTCATCACCAACACCGTCCCTCTCTCCATTACTCGTGTTTTTCCTTTTCTCATCATCCCATCCATACATATATATGTATATTGAACAACAATGGGGACATCACAGAACCTTGTTCCATGCCAACATTGATCGTGAACCATTCACTTAGATGCCCATTTACTGATACACATGCCTCACTACCATCATAAAAACTTTTGACGGCACCTAGCAGCAGACCATCTACAGGCACAAAGCTTCCACATTCCTCCTCTGTCTACTTTGTCGTATGCTTTTTCCAGACCCATAAATGCCATAAGCACCTTATTGTCCTTCTCATATGCCTTCTTTACTATCTGTCTCTGCAATTATTTGATCCACACATCCTCTGCCACTCCTAAAGCCACCCTGTTCATCACTCACTAGGACTTCTGATATCTCTCTTACTTTCTGTGTAATAGTTCTTCCAAACATCTTCCTTACAATACTCAACAGACTTTTGTGGCAATAATTCTTGCACTCACTTCACTCACCTTTATTTTTGTACAGAGGTACAGTCACTGCCTTTTTCTACCCTGCTGGCACAGTTTCACTCATCCATGCTTTCTTGCATATCTCCAACAAGCACTTCATTCCACTCTCCTCACTACACTTAATCATCTCTGCATACACATCAATCCTATCTTCTTTCCCATTTTTCACCCACTTCGCGTCATTCTTCACCTCTGCGAGTGTCACATTTCATGACACTGCACTCCATCTCTGTACGGCTCCAAAACCAGTTGTGGTAACAGTCGCTTTGCTCTTTCCATTCATATTCATCAGACTCTCAAAATATTCTTTCCATTTATCCTTACTTCATCCCCATGGGTTAATAAACTACCACGTACATCCTTCACTCTTTCACATTTCTCTCTACTGTCACTTCTAAATTTCCAAACCTCTTTCCAGAATAACTTCCAATTTTCAGAGTAATTTGCATTCATTTTTCTTCCTAGATTATCATTTACCTCCTTCTTTTTCCTCTTCACCAGTCTCTTTATATGCTTCTTGTTCTCAGTGAATTCAGTTTTTATTTCAACTGAACCCTTGTCCTGTATCCACTCGTGCCACTTCATCGTTTTTTCCTCCACTGCTCTCTTTATCTCTTCATCCCACCATGCCGTACCTTTCTTTTTTGTTGTTACTCCTGCCACACCATACACCACTTTTGGATTCCCAACTAAGCAATCCCTGTATGTATTCCACAAGCTGTCCAGGTCCATTTAATTCTAATTCACTGATTCTAGCTCCTCCCCTACTTTAGCCCTGTTTTCATGTGCCATTTCTTTGATCCTCAGCTTCTCGGCCTTCAGTCTCTCACCCTGGCTGCTCCTCTCTCTTTTGGTCCACAGTTGTCCCTCATAGTACACAGGAGTTAGGCACATCCAGGATTGGGGAATTTCTCTGAATAACCAAAGCTCCTCTGAAGATCCATCCATCCATCCATTTCCAGACGCCATGTATCCCAAACGGGGTGGCCAAGGGCTTAGAGTTAATTGTTTTACAGGGAGGGGCACTAATCCTCCACCAACCCCACCTGACACGTAGGGAGAACGTTATGCCAACAGCATCTGGTGTTCCTAGGCGGTCACCCATCCAAGTACTAACCAGACCCAACATTGCTGAAGATCCTTACAGCCAAAATATATCTGTTGATTGCCTAAAACCATTTTATTGTCTTGAAACATCACCAGTCATTAGAATCAGCCGTACTTGGGAAAGTATTTGCAGTTGTAATAAGATAAGTTTATAAAAATGTGTTTTTGGATTATTAAACAACGTTAAATCAGCCTTAAATACACCTGAAACTAGCATACGGTATATTGAGATGGTGTGTTAACCTGTAAATAGTGAAAACTGGCAATCACAAACCCACAGCTGGTGAGGGATGACTGTACCTTAAATTCATCATAATGTTTATAGGGAAATAAGTAGCTCACTGGCTGTAGATGACTTTTGAGGTTGCAAGAATAAAAGTACAGTAATGAATAGGATACCTTGTATTTTGTTGCAAATATGGTAAACATTTGTCCAGACTTACTAGATGAGCTCTCAGTTTGAAGATTTAAAGCATCTGATAGCCATTGTTATATTCACCTATTCTTCGTAAAATATGTTTGTCTTCCAGTGCTCTGTAGGGCTGTTCAGTTAAATAAATAATGTGTTGGAAGTGATATTAGCAATGGATAGTACAAATAGAGGTAGGAGAAAACATTACTTGGGAAAGGACACAACCCAGTATGACTGGAATTGTTAGCGACTATAAAAACCCAAGCTCCCTGAAAGTATCCTTGATAACTATTTAAGGCATCATCGGTCTGAACAAACTTATTGTTATGGTTTGGTAAACCAGAGGCCGGGAGTTGTGTGTATGCGCCAATGCAAGATCGTGCTAGCAGAGTGAGAGAAGAGTTCTGGACAAATGTGGAAGTGTGCATGGAAAAGTTTGGAAGGAATGAGAGAGTGTTTTTGATCAGTGATATGAATGGTAAAGTATGGAATGTGAAGGTGGATGGAATAGTTGGTGAGTGGGGTGTGCCTGCTGCGATAGATGAGAATGGCAGTGCGTTAATGGACGTTTGTGCTGGGAAGGGGTTGGTGATAGCCAGTACCCTCTTCAGGCATAAAATGATCCACAGATATACATGGCGAGCAGTGAGAAGGGTGGGTGGTGAACTGAATGAAAGGAAGGCAATGATTGATTATGTGTGTGTGGATGAAAGGATGCGAAGATGTGTGATGGATGCAAGAGCTTATAGAGGTTGGGGGAGTGGACTTTCTGACCACTACTTGGTGGTAGCCAGAATTAGGATATAAGTAAGATGGAAGAATAGAAGAAGGGAAAGACGAGAGGAAGGAGTAGTTGCAAGGAGAGTGGAAAGGTTACAAGAGGATGAGAAAAAGGCAGAGCATAAGAGAGAAGTGAAGGAACGATTGGGCAATTATGAATTGGAGCAGATGGGGGACGTGGAAGGTGTGTGCAGGATATTTACAGAAGAAATATGTGCAGCATGTGATGTGGTGTGTGGGAGGAAGAGAAGACGGAGGGGGGTGCAAGGAACAGCGTGGTGGACTGAAGAGGTGAGACAGGCTGTGGCACAAAAGAAGAAAGCATACAATGAATGGTTGAGAAATAGGGGTGTGGAAGAAGTTGAGGGGTGGAAGAGAGAGTTATATGTAGTAAGAAAGAGAGAGGTGAAAAGATTAGTAAGAGAGAGTAAGAAGAGAGTGGATGAGGAATTTGGAAGGAATTTGAGTGTTAAGTGGAGGGACTGTAAGAAGATGTTCTGGAAAGAGGTGAAGAGAGTAAGACAGGGTGGAAGTGAGGTTAGCAGGGGAGTGAAAGATAAAAATGGTAGATTACTAGTGGAGAAGGGAGAAAAAGTGAGCAGATGGAGAGAACACTTTAAGGAATTGTTGAACATACAGGATGGAAGTAATGCGAGTGTAAGTGGCTGGGGAATGTCTGGGAGAAGGAGGGAGGTGAGAAGACAGGAAGAAATCAGTAGGATAGAAGTTGTGGAAGCAATGAAGAAAGTTAAATTGGGGAAAGCCCCAGGAATTGATGGAGTGTGTGGTGAAATGCTGAAGCATGGGGGAGAGATAGTAGTAGAATGGATGTGGAAGATGTGCAGATTGGCCTGGGAGGAAGGTAGAGTCCCGGAGGATTGGAAGTCAGGTATAATTATTCCCTTGTACAAAGGAAAAGGGGAAAAAGAAGTGTGTGGTAATCATAGGGGTATTTGTCTTCTTAGTATAATAGGAAAGTGTATGGTAGGATACTTATTGACAGAGTTAGAGAAAGAACAGAGGAATTAGTTGGAGAAGAACAGGGAGGCTTTAGGAAGGGAAGAGGTTGTGTAGATCAGATATTCATTCTTAGATCTTTAGTGGAAAAGTTTCTAGAGAAGGGAGAGAAGTTGTATGCGGCTTTCATGGATTTGGAGAAAGCATATGACAGGGTGGATAGAAAAGGATTGTGGAAAGTATTAAGAATATATGGAGTAGATGGAAAGTTGTTGAATGCTGTGAAGAGTATGTACAGTATGAGGGTGCTAAGGCTGCAGTGCGTGTGGATGGTGAACTAAGTGAATTTTTCTCTTTGGAGGTTGGGTTGAAACAGGGATGTGTCATGTCTCCATGGTTGTTCAATCTGTTCATGGATTGGGTAATAAAAGAGGTACAAGGTAGGGTAGTGGATGTTGGAGTGGCCCTTGTGAGAGAGGATGGTGTTTGGAAACTCCCTGTACTGTTGTTTGCAGATGATACTGTGTTGTTGAGTGAAAACGAAGGGGAGCTGCAGGGCTTGGTGGATGAGTTTGGGAGAGTGTGTAAGAAACGGAATCTAAAGGTGAATGTATGGAAGAGTAAAGTGATGGTCTTTGAGAGAGGTGAAGTCAGTGAATGTACAGCGAGGTTGGATGGTGAGGAATTGGAAAATGTGAGTACGTTTAAGTACTTGGGTAGTGTGATGAGTAAGAATGGAGGTTTGGAGGGTGAAGTGCTTGAAAGGGTACAGCAGAGAAGAAAGGTTGCTGGTTCTTTGAAAGCAGTGATAAAACACAGGGAAGTGAGCATGGAAGTGAAAAAGTTACTACATGACAGTATTATGATACCAACTCTAACATATGGAAGTGAAGCTTGGACATTGTTGGAAGGACACAAGTCAAGAGTGAGAGCAGTGGAAATGAGTTATTTAAGAGGAGCCTGTGGAGTCACACGGAGAGACAGGCTGATGAATGAGGATATAAAGGAGCGTTGTGGTGTGGATGTGGATGTTATAGGAAGTGTTATGAGGAACACACTGAGGTGGTTTGGCCATGTGGAGAGGATGGAGGGTGAAAGACTGACGAAGAGAGTGTATGTGAGTGAGGTGGAGGGGGGAAGAGGGAGGGGGAGGCCGAGGATGAGATGGAGGGATGGGGTGGAGAGGTACAGTATATGAGAGAGGGGGGTGTGAGTTGGGAGCAGGGCAGTGAAATGGCTGGGGACAGGACGACGTGGAGGCAATTTGTTTGTGGCCACCCCAAACGGGATTGAGGCGTCTGGCAATAGATTGATAGTTATGGGTTTATAAGGTTTATTGTTCGGATGCAGCACCATACAATCTCTGCATTAATTGTAGAATGCTGGAAAAGCAGAGATCGAAGTGCTAATAAAGTGGATTAGGGAAAGGTAAAGAAGTAAGAATAGAAGAAGAGGGAGAGGAGAGAAATGAGATGGAGGAAAGAGGGGAGGGAGCCATAAGACAGCTGTTCCATTCAGCCACAAGCTTAGCTTATTGTACTTGTAAGTGGTTACAAAATACAGTATGTACTCTACCATATTACTTGCAATATAAAGACAAAGCAGTATGAAAAATGTACAGCAAATTCATATACTGTATAACATAAATGTTAGAGTAGGACACAGAGTACTTTTGAAATTTCAGTGTTGGGGACAGTGTTGCTAGTTATTTGGCCTAACCACATAGGCTAGGTGTTTTCAGCACTGTTCCTGAGGCCAGTTGTACTTCTGCTTTTATTAACTACCAGTAGCACAAGTCCTCTCACATTTGTAACAAACGTTGAGTGAATAAAAGGATTAGTCATCAGTTTTCAATGGTGAATGATACTTCCATCATGATTGAAGAGTTTATTTTAAAGGAACATTAATGAGCAGATATTTCTGATTAGCAGATAATTAAAGGAAGTATGAGACATCTACTCATTGTGTAATTTGTCAAGGCTCCAACATGCCTGCATGTGTCAGCCTTGGTGACCAAATGGCGGCTCTCCACACTGCCCGATCTCTGGCAGTGTCCCTATTCAGTCTATTATCCCTGAGCTCACACACTGAACCTCGTCCCAGCTTTTTTTCAGTCTACCTCTCGCAACCCTACCCCAAACATTCACACTTCTCACTTTCCGCACTATCTAATGTACTTTATATATGTTGTTTGATACTGTATCCCATCCCCCATGCGGTGAAGCCATCCCTGATGTAGAATATTAATTTTGTTGTAGTTTATTAAATTATACACTACACTGTTCTGTACTCTAGTTAGTCATGGTAATTACTGCTTGTCTCCGAAGTACTGTAATGTAGCTACAAGTACCATATGTAGTGGATGTGAAATTTTGATTTACATGTAGTGCATTAGAATAAGGTACATTAGGTTGGCCAGTGTAGTGAACCTGAACTTAAGTACAGGCATGACAGAACAGTGTATGTTATCTGGAGTTTTTACCATGGTTTCTTGACAGTAGCATGATTAGACTGAGCATTCAGAATTATTTTTAATATTGGAAGTGTTGCCTGTCAGATTATGATTGGACTGTTAATGAGAATTAGTGTAATACCTCATCCAGAATACAACTGCAGTAGGGTGGGAGGCTAGATGCCTTGCCAACACTGGTACTGAAACTGCAGTTGATACTGACAGGTGTATGATAGGGTGCTTAGAGAGGATATGTAGTGTAACAAGAGATAACAAAGGTGAGGAACTTGGTGGACTGAGGACTTCTGTTGAGAGGTACATTGCAAAAAAGTATGAAGCTGAATGTTTCATTTATGACAGGGTGAATTGGGAAAGACTGTGGTAGTAGGCATATAGGATACATTATGTTGTAGGGGGCAGTTCATTGAAAGCAACAAAATCCTTTTATTAGGATAGTGCCACATGTATGAAGGTGGGGCTGAAGCTGTGAGATCTGTGTAGCATTAATGTAGATGTAAGAGGGATGTGTTGTATCACCATGGTTGTTCACTCTATATGGTATATAGATGGATTGATCAAGGAATTGGAAGTGAGAACAGTTATAGGAAGATAATTAAAGTTAAATAGTAATGAATCAAGTCATTTAACCTGCCTGTATTTCAACAACAGTGTTTTGGTGGCAGAGGAAAGTAAGAGTGATTTGCAGAAGGTAATGAATGAGTTTGACAGAGTTTGCACAAAAAGAAAATTAAAAATAAACCTGAAGAAAAGTAGCCTGAGGGTGTGTGAAAGGATATAATTGACTGTAGATTTGGCAGACAGTACAAGAGTAGAGAGGAAACACAATGAACTGTATATTCAAATGGGAGATAAAATCCTAGAGAATGTCAGTGGTTTTAAATATTTGAGAGCTATATTTTGTGCTGTAAATGGCAAAATGTAGGGTGAGGTTAAGGAGCGATTACCTCAGTGGAGAAGAGTAATTAAAGAGCTTTCTTGTGTGTTGAAAAGTAGGATGACTAGTATGGAAGTTAAGAGAACCAAGAATCCCCCCCCTTTTTTTTTTTTTTTTTTTTTTTTTTTTTTTTACAGGTATAGGAGTGGATCCTGTGCCATGAGTGATGGAGAACATTCTAGGTTACAAGCTGTAGACATGACACTCTCAGAACAGCTGCAAGCATAATGATGATGGATGGTTTAAGTAATAATGAAATTTATGGTTATTATGGAATGAAAAAAAGATCCATAGGAGTAGATGTGGAATTACTGAGTGGATTACAAGGAATATATTGATATTATGGACATCCAAAGGATCCACATAGGGTACTAAAGAAAGTTTGTGAAAGTAAGATCAAGGAGAGTAATGGTAGAGGCCGCCCCAATGCAGTGCAAAAGAGAACGAGTAGTATACTGCTGAGAGAGTAGGAAGAAGAGGAATAGTGTTAGTATGTGTTTTATGAGAGCAAAGTAACCTGGAAGCATTTCCCTCACAGCCATCCCCTGATCGGTGGTTTCTAAGAGGAAAGAAGCCAAAGATGGTGATGCGGGTGATATTAAACGTATATAGTTCTTACATGATTGTGCTGGCTGAGTCATTAGCAATCATTAAGAAATGTATCCTTCAGCATTTTTAGATATCTGTCTTTTTTGCTGGACACCATCTCCCAGTACAGTATTTAAGCCAGACACACCATGGACTGAACTGACAGGCCACAACTTCTACAACCTCTTTCATGGGGTGTTGTTTCTTTATGATTGACTGTACATTACATTCATAGACATCATGGTGATTAAATATGGTATGCTTCTTACTCAGCTCATACTCCCCTCCTCCCCCCATACTATAATCATCATCATCACCTAATCCTGTGTTGTCTCATGAGAAACATAGGAGCCCAGGGCTAGGCAAGTTGGTCTTGACATTTAAGATGAGAGTGACCTGCTTCATTCATCCCTGAGTGGCATTACATGAGCAGTAAAGCCAAACTACCCCTTGGATAGAAACCTGCACAGGCTCAATCCAATTAAAGCACCATAATTGCCCACTAAACCACCATGTGCCATAATTTGGTGATATTGTTACCACCCAGCATTGTGAATGGTTTCCTGGTGTACAGGAAACCATTTGGCTTGTCACTCAGTGTACAGTCACCCATAGGCAGAAGAGGAGGAAAGAATGAAAGAAAGAAAGACTCATATCTTTGTGGTCAAATTATGGTTGCCTGGTCCCACATTGCATAAGCAATGGTAATATAATGCAACTAATTTCATTATTCCAAAATTCATTTCAAGCTGATCAATATTATGAGTGGTGCTAAAAAGGAGTGATGCCTATTTACCATCTACTGTCCACAGAATGAACCTCAGAATCTATCAACGAGCACTTCCCAACCAATGGTCATGGTACCTCCACATCCACCCCCACAGTGGCATATCCATCCCCAACCTGTTCATATAATGACATATCAGGTTGGTAATGTAAGTAAAATACTTGTTGTATTAGATTTGATAGCCTAAGTTACTCAAGTTGAATGTACTCTACATGTGGATAATCCTATGCATGTCATGAGCAGCAAGATGTGACAGCAAATGTAGGTGAGAGTAAGCTGATTGCTGTTGAGAAGGAAGGATAGGTGACTCAAGCGTTTGTCCTGCAAAACTGCAAACTAAAATTACTGGTACCATATCAGACATTTATCAGTACTTGAACATAGTCCATCCTTTCATCAGTATGAAAGTAGATTAACAAATTGCATTGTCGTTAGTCTGTTGTAACACTAAGTGCTGGGAATTAACCTCAGTTTTGCCACTTATCACTCTGTCTGTGTGTGACATGGAGAATTAATATTCATGTGAGTACAGACACCAAACCTCATACGCAAACTGCATCATCAGTTTAAGATGAAAGGTAAAGGATATATGAAAGGCCAGCTAGGAAAATGGGAGTGAAATGATATGGGAAACTTAAAAGACTGTATTGCTAAGGAAGTATGAAGAAAGAGTTGTAAGATTACCATGATAAGAATGAGCAAGAAAAGTAGGAAAAAAAAAAAAAAAAGCAAAAGATGGTGTTTCTTCCATCAGTGTCCCAAAATAATTATTTTTCATTAGATTTCAGGTACACCCACGCACCAAAGTTTCTGTAACCCCCTCGGTGGAAGAAAGTGGAAGTCAGGGTTAGAGAGAGGGCAGGCTAACGGACAACCGTGAGTGGTAGTTTGGAACTTAGCTACGAGGCAAATAGTGAGAAACCTAATGACATTGGATTCGAAACATTTCCATGCTATTCACCTGCAAAACATTATGCGTTCGTAACATAAATACCCTATATTATAACTTAGACTACTATGTTATCATGGTGTCCTGTGAAACTGATCCAGACACGACCCGTATGTTTTGGATCCTCATCATACAAATACAGTAAAGCAACGAGCCCGTTGACTGGTCATTATCACTGCAGTGATAATTTTTGTGAACATGTTATTCCTGGATTGTCTATAGCTATAATTGAGAATGATTGTGAATTTAATGCTGATTCCCACAGTAGCTGTGCAGATGGTTATAAATGTTGCAGTTATTTTATATAGACAAATACACCACATTGTGATGGGCAGTGGAGAGCATTCACCAATAATTTACTATAACAAGATGAAATTAGATGCAAACGACACAAAATATTATGAGACAACGAAGATACAGCTGTAGTATCGTGCTACGCCACGTTATCCAGGCCTCAACTATTGCTTCACCTCATACGTGCATTATTTTCCTTGAGTCTCTGCCTCTTTTACTATTACTTCTGGTGTCCTCGGACTGTGAGCTGTCATATTCTTTAGGGGGTTTCTAGTCATCCGGTCTTATAATCCCTACTGTATTACATTATTCCTCACATCATCACTCCCACACAAACAACATTAGCACAAGACTGCTGAATCAGTTACTACCATTACTGGCACTGCCACTACTACTGTAATGCCCCATTTCCCATTGTGTCTAATTTCCCTCACAATACTTTTTTTTTTTTTTTTTTTTTTTTTTTTTTTTTTGTGTGTGTGTGTGCGACTCTGGGCAAAGGCTTCAGGGCCTATATCTCGGGGGCAGTAGCCTATCCCAAGGCCCAGTAGTCCTCCTACTACCACTGCGACTCCTACCAGTACTCCACTATAAATCTGTATACAGTAGAAGTCCGGTTTTTCGGCATCTATGGGACCAGGCAAGTGCCAAAAAATCAAAATTGCCGAATTATCAAAAACCCTACCCACTCAGTACCTTATATGTTTCGGTGAACACTATCATCACTACTCATATCATTACAAATGTGTTTGGAGAGAGTACTGTATACTGTTTGATACTGTACAATACTGTAATGAATACAGTACTATACATGAATATGAAAAATAAAGAAATTAGTGAACATACTATATATAAATGTAATGGTACAGTAGGCCTACAAGTTCACCTGCACTTACCTAAACTTATAGTAGGTTCCTTATTTACATATGTACAATAGAAGGGGTTGATTGGAGTCTGCTACTGCTGGAAGAAGTCCCCAGCAGTAGAAGGTCCTGTACAGGCTCTAAAGACTCATGGAGAATTTCAAGACTGATGAAAAAAATCGGAAAATCTGCCGAACGATCAGAGATTTTCGTAAATGGGACTATTTCTCAAAACTGCCGAAATGTCAGATTTGCCGGGGAATTGGATGCCGAAGAATTGGACTTTTACTGTAATAATACATATGATTGTCCTTATGTCTGTATCTGCTAACCACATTGTCTCTATCCCACCGTCGACAGCTGGTCACTTACCCTGCACCACTACCCCAGTTGCACCCCCCTTTCTCCTACCTACCATGGACTCTACTCCTCCTCAGCTCCGAAACCACATTACCCCTCACCTCATCCTTGGGCCACCAGGCCTGTTGTTCACCCTTTACTGGTGAATATATGTGGTATGCATTAATAAAAAAGAGGCTTTTGGGAGCCGAATGCTAATCGCTCGCCAGAATATGCTGTTTGCCAAGTCCAAAATTTAGGCCATATTTTGATACCATGAAGGTTTTATGTTGATAGCACTAGCCGTTCATCAGATATAATGGTGCTAAAGGCAGGAGATAAAAACTAGTTGACCTTTGGCAGTTATTTTGGTGACCATGACCCTGACCTCGAGTGTCCATTTTCGAACTCATCCAAGATTTTGGCCATATCTTGATAATCTGAAGGTTTCATGTTGATAGCTCAAGCCATTTATGAGATATAATGGGAACACACACACACACACACACACACACACACACACACACACACACACACACACACACACACGAGAGGAGAAGATGTGCCGCGCATCGCTCCACACCACACCAGGGCAAACTAGGCCCGCTTATCTTTATATGAGTCAAGCTCAGTACTAGGTCCAACTAAATAGTGTTCTAATATAAAGAAAAAAAAGGAAGTTTAAGTAAAAGTGTTGTTCCAACAACACAAAACAACGAAGTAGGCAGCAATGCCGAACAAGCAAATCAGCTGATTCAGTGTTGACTGTTTTGTCTCCGATAGAGAGGAATGCAAAACTGTAAGTAGAAGCATTCTGTTATTACCAGAAGATGGCCACCATCTTTAGGAAATCACCTTTGGAAGGAGTCAAGAAAAGGGACAAAGGTAAAAAGCAGGATAATGATTTCTATCAGGAACTTGTGGAAATGGAGACATATAATAAACATGTAGAACGAGTGCACAGACTAGAGAAGGCATTTCAGAGTGAAATAGATGAAATTAAAAAACAGTTGCACATGCAGAAGGAAGAAAATGGAAATTTAGTAAAGGAGATTAATAAGAAAGACACAACAATTGATGAATTATCAGTTGAGGTGGGTACACTTAGAAAGAAGATTAGTGTAATGGCAAGCACAGTTGTCACCCATGAGAGTATTCTGGAAGAGTTCAGAAATGATACAGAGACAATAAGGCAGGCAAGCACTCTGATAGATCGTGGTGATATTGAGGAGAAGATAACCCAGGTAAATGAAGTGATGCAAAGCTGCAAAAATGATGTGGAAACCACATACGCTGAAATGGTGAAAGTAAGGAAAGACTTAGAAACAAGAGTTGAAGAAAAAAGCATTAAAAAGGAAGTGAAGAAAATAATCCAAAACAATCCAAAATTGGTCAAAGATTCAGCAGACATCAACAAATCTGTAGTAATCACTGGTATAGAGGAGGAAGAAATAAGAAACACGATTTCAAGAGACAAAAAGGAGATGGCAAATGTAATGAACATCTTGAAGGAAGTGTCTGAGGAAACTTGTAGTAAAGACATAGAGGAACACAAAAGGCTAGGGAAATATGAGAGAAATAAATCAAGGTCCCTGAAGGTAACCTGCCAGAGTGTAAACACTATGGAGGAAATACTGAAAAATGCAAACAAATTATGGAAAAAGAGGACTTCAAAAATGTATGGATAAAGAGATGCCTAACTCAGGAGGAACTTGGATTACTAAAAGAGAAGAGGGAGGAGGCAAAAACAAAGCATGAGGAAAGATCAGAGGAAGAGAAGAACAGCTTTTTACAAAGTAATTGGACTGCAGGTTCAAAAGTGGTACATAAACAGGAGGGAATAAAAAGGAGAAAGGTAGTAGGCCCGAGTCATGACAAGTATGTAAACAAAATGATTAAGTTGATGTACTCAAATGTAGATGGAATAGTATCTAAATTACTAGAGATAAACTATTATATCAAAGAAAAGGAACCACATATTGTTTGCCTAACTGAAACAAAATTAACACCAAGGATATCAAACGATACTCTAAACCTAGAGGAATACAATATATAGAGAAGAGATAGGAACTTAGAAAAAGGAGGAGGAACAAAGAGAAATCTGCAAGTCAAAGAAATAGAACTAGATGTACCCTCACAGGCAGAACTGATTGCAGTAGAGATTAGTATGTCTGAAGGGAAAGTAATTGTGGCAGATTTATACATGCCACCCAGATCAAACATTTGGGAAAAAGGAGAATATGAAGACCTGGCAGAGAAAACAATCTAAAGTTTAAGAGCATTACTACATAGAATGGAGGAGAAAAATGAAAGAATTATACTAACTGGTGATTTCAATACAAATATAAACTGGAATACTCTATATATAAAAAGCCAGGAAAGCTGTTGGGAACTAAAGCTTCTGGACCTTGTGCAGTTTTTCCTAACACAGCATGTAAAAGGAAGCACCAGAAAAAGAGGACTTGACATACCATCAGTACTAGACCTTATATTTACTAGGCAAGAAAATGATATTGACAATATAACGTATCACCCTCCATTCAGCAAAAGTGACCAAGCAGTATTAAGTTACAACTTCAGGATTTCATATGACATAGTTAATAGTAATGAAAGTTACAAAAAGAGCCTGAACTACAAAAAGGGCAACTATCATAACCTAAACAAATACTTCTTAGAAATAGATTGGGAGAAAGAGCTTAGAGGACAAGACTTAAATGTTATATATAGAAAATTCTGTTAACTTTATGAAATAGGAGTCCAGAAGTACATCCCACAGTACAAAGAAGCAGAAAAAAAAAAAATGGTTTAAGACAGAATGTAAAAAATCAAAAGGAAAAAGAGATTTGTTGTGGAATAGATAAAGAAGACACAATAGTGAGAGGGCATATAACAACTATAAACAGGCAAGAAACGATTATGCAAGAATAAGGAGGGAAGCCCAAAAACAGTTTCAGGAGGACATCGTAAATAAAAGTAGTGATTAGCCGAAGCTATTTTACAGCTACATCAGAAGCAAAACCAAATTAAAAGATAAAATACAATCCATTACAGATGAGGGGATCACCTACACACAAGAGAAGGATAGTAGTAAAGCACTAAATAAGACATTCCAATCAGTTTTTACAGAAGAAAATAATTTTGAGAGGGATTATATAGAACATGCATGTCCACACACACTACCAGATATACAAATATCAGAAAAAGAAATACAGGAGCTAAATAAATTAGACAAAGGAAAAGCAAATGGCCCTGAAGAATTTTCATGTTGGGTGCTATATGAATGTGCAAAGGAGTTAAGTAAACCATTATTTTTAATTTTCAAGGAATCCTTGGGACAAAATAAACTACCTGACATTTGGAAGAAAGCAAACATTGTTCCCTTATTCAAGAAAGGGAATATGCATAATCCACTCAACTACTGACCAAAATCACTAACCAGTGTTGTAAGCAAGGCATTAGAAAAGCATATAAGAAAAGTTTGGGTAAATCATCTAGAAGAACACAATATGATAACAGAAAGACAGTTTGGTTTCAGAAAGGGAAAATCATGTGTTACTAATTTGTTGAGCCACTATTATAGAGTAACAGAAACATTACAGAACAGAGAAGGATGGGTGGACAGTATCTATTCAGATTTCAAGAAAGCATTTGACAGAGTACCGCACCAAAGACTTTTATGAAAACTGTACCATCAAGGAGGACTAGAAGGCAAACTGCATTGTTGGATGCAAGATTTTCTCAAAAAAAAGGAAATGAGAACAGTACTAAGGGGAAATTACTCATTATGGACAGAAGTGACTTCCGGAGTTCCACTGGGCTCAGTGCCGGCACCAGTTATGTTTTTAGTGTATATAAATGATATAGACAGTAACATTGGAAATGAAAGCTATCTAAGTATGTTGCTGATGATGCAAAAATACAAAGGAGAATTACTAACAAACTCATGTAAAGAGCTACAAGAAGAATAAAATACACTTTATGAATGGAGCAATACGTGGCAAATAGAATTCAGTGTGGACAAGTGTCATGTAATCATGTTTGGTAACAGTGGAAAAAGACCTGATTGGGATTATAAGTTAGGAAGCAAAATTCTACACACATCAGAAAAAGAGAAGGACCTATACTCAGTTTTTTTTATCGAGGTGAAGATGCACTAGACAGATTGGTGATTATTGGCTGAATGCAACATTTCTTCATAATCTAGCATTATTAACTGACAACAAATATCTGAGGAGGAAATTTGGGTTAGTAAATATTTTTCGGACATGTTGCATTCAGCCATTCATCATCAACCTGTCATGTGCATCTTCGCCTCAATAAAAAAAAACAGATTGCTTGCAAATATGGGAATAGCCTTCACGTACATAAATGAAGACATGCTAAAAAAGATAATAACATCATTTATCAGATCAGCCTTGGAGTATGCGTTAGTAATCTGGAATCCTCATCTCAAAAAGACATAGATAAGATTGAAAAAGTTCAAAGGGCTGTTACTGGATGGGTACCAAGCTTAAGGGATCTAAGCCATGAAGAAAGACCAGAAAAACTGAATCTACCTACACCACAGGAGAGAAGGAAAAGAGGAGACAAGATTACACTATACAAATGCATATCAGGGAAGGAGAAAGTAGACATAAATGATTACATAACATACGGGTATGCGTCAGCCAGAGGACACTGCAAAAAACTGCATAAAAAGAGAGGCGATGAAGACATAAGGAAATTTAGTTTCCCAGATAGGGCAGTTGATCAGTGGAATGCACTACCAAATGAAATAGTGTGTACCAAAACAATTCATAAATTCAAGGATATGTACTATAAAAATTTTTTTTAGAAACGAGGCAGTACGAGCTTGACTCATTACTGTAAAGATACAATTAGGTATGAACACACACACACACACACACACACACACAGATGCAGGAAAAAACATTATCACTGCCGCTTCTGAAGGTGGGTGATAATAAAATAATAATAATACAGTAATAACAACAACAGCAGCATAGATCTGCAGTATTCCCAACATTACATATAAAAGCTGCAGACCCAAACGTGCCTATGTTATGGAGCTCTGATATATTATGATACAAAAACCCACACATCCATCAAATAGCCTAGAAGTTAGTAGACAAACAAACAAACAACTGGACATAGACAGAGGCCGAATATCTCGCATCAGTATATGACGACCTGGCAAAACAGTTACCATCCTGCTTTGCAGGTGTCATCATAGTTATATCAATAATAATAATGACATATTATCAGGCACGATACAGAGGAGGACAAACACTGAAATAGCATGTGTCGACGCTAGGCAGAATCTGTTTGCCATGACAGAAGGTTGGATTGCTGTCAAACATTAATTTGGTATTACTATAACCCTACCATTACAGCGTATTATGACACTGGTTGGTTTCATATGTCACAGCTGTGTTCACGTGTTTTATCAGAGAGATTACGGTGTTTGTCCACCTTTGTATCATGCATAATAACATGTGATTACTACTACTGCTACTACTACTGCTACTGCCGTCGCCACCGCTGCTGCTGCTGCTATTATTATTATTATTATTATTATAACTATTGATGACACCTGCAAATCAGGATGAGTTTTGTCAGGTTGTCATATACCGATGCGAGACATTTGGCCTCTGTTTATGTCCAGTTATTTGTTTGTTTATCCGCTAACTTCTCCTAGGCTATTTGATGGATGGATGTGAAACGTCACAGGTGTATTTTAGTGGGTTGTAGGCATGTCGTGCACTATGTTATTTTTCCCAGACAGCTGTAGTGATCCCACATATGACTACAATGGACAGTGATGTAGTGCTGTGGGAACGCATGGGAACGGCATTCCCTTACTTTTTTGGGGAGGGGGAGTAAGGGGGAATGGCATTCCCTCACTATTTAAAAAAAATCCAAATTTACGATTGTCTCTAATGTAATTAAATTAATTTCTACCACTAAAAGAAATATGAAAAAGAATCATTAACTGTTTCATTTACTTTTCCTTTAGTTAAGTTGCTGAGGTAATGCTAGGGTATAAACTTCGAGGCATTGTGATTTTGCGGAATTATAGTATTCATGGGTATTACTTAACCATTTCAGGTCTCAAATAGGTCCCAAGGTCACGTTTGAGAGATGCTTTTTTTTTTTTTTTTTCAAGTCAGGGTTTGCAAATAAAGAAAAAGGTATCATAGTCATGCACAAGGAAGTAATACACATCTGCCTGTAAAACATTAGAGCTCTGCTCACGATAGAAGTGCTGCAAAAATGATGGGAAGTTGCCTAGCAAGTGGTGTGTGGTAGCGTGATGAGTATTGCCATCTCGGTGAGTAGGTGATTTCTTGGTGTGTAGGCGACATGATTGCATTGTTTGTTTCCATGTTTTTCCATAAAAAACAGTGCACTAACATATGTACATTATCTCTCACATGATTTGTGAATGATTCTTGAGATGTTTACAAAAAACAAACAAAACAGTTACAAGATCCATATAAAACTATCACTTACTTACTAGTTACTACTGACTAATTTATTTTACTTTGCTCTTATTTTGCTTAGTACTGTCCAAGGCTGTGGGGGTGAAGACATGGGGGTAAGCCTACAAGCTTGCCTTTTGTATGTACGTATGTTTATTTTATCGTTGCTAACTATAGCATCCTGTGTACTTACAGGCAGCAGTAGGGACAGTGATCAAATATTTATTTCTCAAAATTGACAGTGTTATTAGTATAACCAGGAAATGTGAGAAACTCATGAAGTATATAGCCCTCAGGACTAGTTCCTGACCATCCCCCTTTGCTGAACTTTTTCAGTGTCTCAGTTACACAGAGAGTAGGCCAGCATGCTCTCCAGTACAAATTTCTCTATCTATCTTCACCAAACTACATGCACAGTACACACTACACTTCCTATTCAAAATTTACCAAAATGGCGTCAATTCACCTAGCCTCGGAGTCCCCAGGGGGGGGGACCATAAATGCCCCCGCCATCTGCCCCTCTCCCGGTGACGACTCGAGGTGCCTGGAACCACTGTCTGACTCTCTTCTTCTTCATTTCTGCAACATTCGCGGCCTTTCATCTAACTTTCGCTCTGTTGAGCACCACCTCTCCTCCTCTAAACCTCACCTTCTTTTTCTAACGGAGACTCAGCTGTCTGAGGCAACTGACAGCAAACCCTTTTCTGTATCCTCCTACTTTCTTTATACTCATTTCAAAGCCAAAGGTGGCTGTTGTGTATACATACGCAACGACTTATCTTGCTCTCGTGTTCCTGAACTTGATTCTTCTGAATTCTCCACTCTCTGGCTTCGGCTTTCCTGTCATTCTCTGACTAAATATATCTGTGCTGTTTACTTATCCCCTAATTCTACTGACTATCAAAAATTCTTCGACTATCTTACTTCTCTACGATGGAACACATTCTGTCCATTTCTCCTTTCTCTGAAATCTCCATTCTTGGAGATTTCAATGTTCACCACCACCTTTGGCTCTCCTCTCCTTTCACGGATCCACCTGGTGAACAAGCCTACATCTTTTCTATCCTTAATGACCTAGAGCAGCTTGTACAGCACCCTACCCGTATCCCTGACCGCCTTGGAGAGAGCTCCAACATACTTGACCTCTTCCTCACAACTAATCCTTCAGCTTACTCTGTTAATCTTTTCTCTCCGTTGGGCTCCTCCGATCACAACCTTATTACCTTAACCTGTCCTATCGCTCCAGTACGGCCTGCGGACCCTCCAGGGAAACGTCTGCCTCTGGCATTTTGGAGCTGCGGACTGGGAGGCCCTCAGGCAGTACTTCTTTGATTTTCCCTGGAATGATTATTGCTTCCATGGCCGTGAGCCATCTGAGTGTGCCTTGCATTACGGAGGTTATTCTCTCGGGCATGGAAGCATACATTCCTTTCTCATATCCTTTGACTAACGCAAGAAAGCCTTGGTTTAATCACGCTTGTTCTAATGCTGTCCGCAACAAGGAGAAGGCCTGCAAAAAGGTACCGGAGCCAACCCACCCCTGAATCACATAATATTTACGTTTCTTCACTGAATCGTGCTAAGTCTGTTATTCGCTCTACTAAATATAATTTCATCCATTCTAAATGCTCTCAACTCTCCAACCCCAATTCTTCCCGCTCCTTCTGGCACCTTGCCAAAAATCTTTCTAACAACTTTTACCTCATCATCCTTCCCTCCTCTTTTCTACTCTGATGGTTCTGTAGCTATTTCTTCTACTGATAAAGCAGATCTCTTCGCACAGACTTTCTCCTCCAATTCCACCTTAGACGATTCCGGTGCTGTTCCTCCATCACTTCCCCCTCTGACTTCCTCATGGCTGACATTAAAATGTCTTCAGTTGATGTATTTTCTGCCATTACTGGCCTCAGTACTAACAAGGCATATGGGCCTGATGGGGTCCCCTCCTGTTGTTCTCAAAAACTGTGCTTCTGTGCTTACACCCTGCCTAGGCAAACTATTTCGCCTTTGTCTGTCAACTTGTACCTTTCCTTCTTGCTGGAAGTTTGCTCTCATTCAGCCAGTCCCAAAGAAGGGTGACCACTCCCAACCCTCCAACTATCGTCCAATTGCTTTAACGTCCTGTATTTCAAAAGTTTTCGAGTCAATTCTTAATAAAAAAATTTTAAGGCATCTTTCCTATCACAACCTTCTTTCCGATCGTCAGTATGGGTCTCACAGGGACGCTCCACTGGCGATCTTCTCACCTACCTTTCAGACTCCTGGTCATCCTCCTTTCGGGACTTTGGCGAAAGCTTTGCCATTGCACTTGACATCTCAAAGGCTTTCGATCGAGTCTGGCATAAATCTTTAATTTCCAAACTGCCCTCCTACGGTTTCTATCCTTCTATCTGTACCTTCATCGCTAGCTTCCTTTCTGGTCGTTCTATAGCTGCTGTCGTAGACGGCCATCGTTCTTCTCCTAGATCTATCAACAGTGGTCCCTCAGGGCTCTGTCCTATCACCAACTCTCTTCCTTTTATTCATCAATGATCTTCTAAGCTGTACATCTAACTCTATCCACTCATACGCTGATGACTCCACCCTTCACCTTTCCATTCGGTTCCCGCAACGCCCATCTCAACAGTTACTTCAAGAAACAAGGGATGAGGCTATGGCACACCTAATGTCTGACTTGGCTCATATCTCTGACTGGGGTAAAAATAATATGGTTGTCTTTAATGCTTCTAAGACTCAGTTCTTACACCTATCAACCCGACAAAATCTTCCACAGGTATACCCACTAATGTTTAATAATATTCAGATTAATCCTGCATCATCCTTGAACATGCTTGGGGTTTCATTTACTCGGGACTTATCTTGGAAAGATCATATTGCATCTCTTGTAAAATCTGCTTCCAAGAGATTGGGTGTGCTAAGCCGACTCCGCTCTTTCTTTACCCCTGCACAATTGTTGACTCTATACAGGGTTTTATCCGCCCCTGTGTGGAGTACAACTCTCATGTGTGGGGAGGCTCCCCACATACAGCTCTTCTCAATAGGGTGGAGTCAAAGGCTTTTCGTCTCATTAACTCTCCTCCTCTTACTGACTCCCTTCAACCTCTGTCTCTTCGCCGCACTGTTGCATCTTTATCTCTTATCTATCGCTACTTTAATGGTCACTGCTCCTCTGAACTGTCTGCTTGCATTCCTCCACCTCTACGACGGGCGCGTAGCACCCGTCTGGCAGCAAACTCTCATCCCTTTTCTGTCCAACTCTCTAATGCAAGAGTTAACCGTTACTCCCAGTCTTTCATTCATGCAACAGGTCAGCTCTGGAACTGTCTCCCTCTGTCTGTATTTCCTCCTGCCTATGATCTCCGGTCTTTCAAGCGCAGTGTGTCCAGGCATCTCAGAATGATCGGATCTTGAATTTGGCTCTCTATTGTATTTTGTTTTTCTCTTGGAGGGGACTGTTACTGCGGGCTCATGGCCTTTGGTTCCTTCTTCCTCGCATTAAAAAAAAAAAAAAAAAAAAAAAAAATCATATGTCAATGAAAAAGGCAACACTCACTGCACATGTATGTCCGCCTGGTAACAAATAAATGCATGGTACGTGTATAAAAGGCTACAGAAACAACCTTAGAAACCTAAAATCATAAATCTGTAATTATTTCCCTCACTCAGGCACTCTAACACCCAGGTAATTAATAAATATTGATACATACTCGATGTAGTGCTGCTCTCGGGTGTCTGCCCTTTCCTCTCCTCTCTCCATTCCTTCCTTCCTCTTCTGTCTTTCTTTACTTCATTCTTTCCTCGTCCTTCTGCCTACGGGTGACTTTACATTCCCACTTTTATCTTTCCTTCTTTCTTTCATTCATTCCTCTTCCTTCTGCCTATGGGTGACTCTACACTGAGTGAAAAGCCTAATGGTTTCTTGTACACTAGGAAACCATTTACTATGCTAGGTGGTAACCATATAACCAAATTATGGCACCTGGTGGTTTAGTGGGTAATTACAGCAATCCAATTGGATTGAGCCGGTGAAGGTTTATATCCAAGGGGTGGTTGGGGTTACTGTTCATGTAATGCCACTCAGGGATGAGTGAGGCTGGTCTCTCATCTTAAATGTCAGGACCAACTTGCCTAGCCCCGGGCTCCTGTGTTTCTCATGGGGCAAGACAGGATTGGATGGTGGTGGACATACAGCGCGGAAATCTCTTGCTTGCCTGTGACACGGCAGCTATGTGCGTAGGCGGGAGGCAGGGGGTGGGGGATTGGAGGGAGAGTAAAGGGTGGAGGGTAGGAGGTAGAGGGGTGGGGGATCGGAGGGAGGTAGGAGAGTGAAGGAAGTAGCGGGTGGGGAATTGGAGGGAGAGTTTCGTTTTGTTTTCGTTTTTAAAGGCTCCAACATGCTTGCATGTGTCGGCCTTGGTCACCTAATGGCGGCTCTCCACGCTGCACAATCCATTGCAGCCTCCCTGTTCAGTCCCTTAACCCTAAGGTCACACTTAATGACCTCGTCCCATGTCTTCCTCGGTCTGCCCCTCATAACCTATCTATCTATCTATCTATTGCCAGACGCCTCAATCCCGTTTGGGGTGGCCACAAACAAATCGCCTCCAAGTCGCCCTGTCCCCCGCCATTTCACTGCCCTGCTCCCAACTCACACCCCCCTCTCTCATATACCTCTCCACCCCATCCCTCCATCTCATCCTCGGCCTCCCCCTCCCTCTTCCCCCCTCCACCTCACTCACATACACTCTCTTCGTCAGTCTTTCACCCTCCATCCTCTCCACATGGCCAAACCACCTCAGTGTGTTCCTCATAACTCTTCCTATCACATCCACATCCACACCACAACGCTCCTTTATATCCTCATTCATCAGCCTGTCTCTCCACGTGACTCCACAGGCTCCTCTTAAATAACTCATTTCCACTGCTCTCACTCTTGACTTGTGTCCTTCCAACAATGTCCAAGCTTCACTTCCGTATGTTAGAGTTGGTATCACAATACTGTCATGTAGTAACTTTTTCACTTCCATGCTCACTTCCCTGTTTCTTATCACTGCTTTCAAGGAACCAGCAACCTTTCTTCCCTGCTGTACCCTTTCAAGCACTTCACCCTCCAAACCTCCATCCTTACTCATCACACTACCCAAATACTTAAACGTACTCACATTTTCCAATTCCTCACCATCCAACCTCGCTGTTCATTCACTGACTTCACCTCTCTCAAAGACCATCACTTTACTCTTCCCTACATTCACCTTTAGATTCCGTTTCTTACACACTCTCTCAAACTCATCCACTTGCAGCTCCCCTTCGTCTTCACTCAACAACACAGTATCATCTGCAAACAACAGTACAGGGAGTTTCCAAACACTATCCTCTCTCACCAGGGCCACTCCAACATCCACTACCCTACCTTGTACCTCTTTTATTACCCCATCCATGTACAGATTGAACAACCACAGAGACATGACACATCCCTGTTTCAAACCAACTGTCAAAGAGAAAAATTCACTTAATTCACCATCCACACGCACTGCAGCATTCGCACCATCGTACATACTCTTCACAGCATTCAACAACTTCCCATCTACTCCATATATTCTTAACGCTTTCCACAATCCTTGTCTATCCACCCTGTCATATGCTTTCTCCAAATCCATGAAAGCCGCATACAACTTCTTTCCCTTCTCTAGAAACTTTTCCACTAAAGATCTAAGAATGAATATCTGATCTACACAACCTCTTCCCTTCCTAAAGCCTCCCTGTTCTTCTCCAACTACTTTCTCTGTTCTTTCTCTAACTCTGTCTATAAGTATCCTACCATACACTTTTCCTATTATACTAAGAAGACAAATGCCCCTATGATTACCACACACTTCTTTTTCCCCTTTTCCTTTGTACAAGGGAATAATTATACCTGACTTCCAATCCTTCGGGACTCTACCTTCCTCCCAGGCCAATCTGCACATCTTCCACATCCATTCTACTACTATCTCTCCCCCATGCTTCAGCATTTCACCACACACTCCATCAATTCTTGGGGCTTTCCCCAATTTAACTTTCTTCATTGCTTCCACAACTTCTATCCTACTGATTTCTTCCTGTCTTCTCACCTCCCTCCTTCTCCGAGCCATTCCCCAGCCACTTATACTCGCATTACTTCCATCCTGTATGTTCAACAATTCCTTAAAGTGTTCTCTCCATCTGCTCACTTTTTCTCCCTTCCCCACTAGTAATCTACCATTTTTATCTTTCACTCCCCTACTAACTTCACTTCCACCCTGTATTACTCTTTTCACTTCTCTCCAGAACATTTTCTTACAGTCCCTCCACTTTACACTCAAATTCCTTCCAAATTCCTCATCCACTCTCTTCTTATTCTCTCTTACTAATCTTTTCACCTCTCTCTTTCTTTCCACATATAACTCTCTCTTCCGCCTCTCAACTTCTTCCACACCCCTATTTCTCATCCATTCATTGTATGCTTTCTTCTTTTGTGCCACTGCCTGTTTCACCTCTTCAGTCCACCACGCTGTTCCTTGCACCCCCCTCCGTCTTCTCTTCTTTCCACACACCACATCACATGCTGCACATATTTCTTCTGTAAATATCTTACACACACCTTCCACGTCTCCCATCTGCTCCAATTCGTATTTGCCCAATCATTCCTCCACTTCTCTCTTATACTCTGCCTTTTTCTCATCCTCTTGTAACCTTTCCACTCTCCTTGCAACTACTCCTTCCTCTCGTCTTTCCCTTCTTCTATTCCTCCATCTTACTTGCATCCTAATTCTGGCCACCACCAAGTAGTGGTCAGAGAGTCCACTCCCCCAACCTCTATACACTCTTGCATCCTTTACACATCTTCGCATCCTTTCATCCACACACACATAATCAATCATTGCCTTCCTTTCATTCAGTTCACCACCCACCCTTCTCATTACTCGCCATGTATACCCGTGGATCATTTTATGCCTGAAGAGGGTATTGGCTATCACCAACCCCCTCCCAGCACAAATGTCCACTAACGCACTCCCATTCTCATCTATCTCAGCAGGCACACCGCACTCACCAACTATTCCATCCACCTTCACATTACCAATTCATATCACCAATCAAAAACACTCTCTCATTCCTTCCAAACTTTTCCATGCACACTTCCACATTTGTCCAGAACTCTTCTCTCACTCTTCTAGCACGATCTTGCGTTGGCGCATACACACACACAATCGCCCACATTTGTATTCCAACTTTCAACTTTACCCACACAATCCTTGACCCAACTGATCCATACTGTCTTATGCTCTTCTTCCATCTTTTACTCACAACTATACATACTCCTTCCTTTGCCCTCTCATTCTCATCTACTCCTGCACATATACCCCATCCATACTCCCATTCTCTCACGCTTTCTCCTCTCCATTTTGTTTCAGTTATTCCACATACATCCACTTTCGCACCCTCAAGCACCTGGACAATCTCTCTCTCTTTCACCTCATCATTCGCTCCTCTTACATTCCATGTACTCATTACCAAGTCCTTTGTCTGGTCCTGGGTCGTCATCGTTTGGTCAGTCCTTGTCCGAGGCTTCTTGTTTGTTTTTTTTAGTTAGTTGTTTTCCGGGGAGGGGCACTAACCCTCCGCCAACCCTTTTAGTCGCCTTTTACGACAAGCAGGGATACTAGGGGAGTATTCTTGAAAACCCCCCACCCCCAATATTAACACTTCTCACCTTCCTCACCCAATTATCATCCCCCATCCTCTCCACATGTCCAAACCACCTCAATCTACCTCTCCTCATCGCAACACCAATACACTCCAGTCCCATCCTACCTCTCAACTCTTCCATTGTAAACCCAGCCCCTCCAGGCCTTGGACGCAGGGATGCACTGTACATCCACCTAATCATTGTCATTTCTGTACGTCTGAGCCGGCGTATGTCTTCCTCCTTCACTGCCCAGGTCTCACTGCCATAAGCATTACACTCCTAACACATGCTGCATACAAAGACCCCTTAGCACGTAGGGAGAGCCCTCTCAATGTCAGGAGAGGCAAGAGCTCCCTGAAGTGGAAGGGTGGGAGGTAGAGGGGTGGGAATTGGTGGGAGGTAGGAGGGTGGAGAAAGGGGGATATGAAATGGAGGAGTGAGGCA
The DNA here is from genome assembly GCF_032717465.1 of Coenobita brevimanus. Taxonomy (NCBI): domain Eukaryota; kingdom Metazoa; phylum Arthropoda; class Malacostraca; order Decapoda; family Coenobitidae; genus Coenobita; species Coenobita brevimanus. The sequence goes on along the minus strand of NC_137007.1, from coordinate 23,703,190 downwards.
ATAGGCAGGATGAGGGTGGGGAAGGCAGCAGGTTTGTCTGGGTTGACTCCCGAAATGCTGAAGGCCTCAGGCGATATAGGGGTGAGTTTAGTCACTGACCTGATAAATAGGATTATTTATGAGTGTGTTGTCCCAGATGATTGGCTGAAGAGTGTAATTGTAAATGTGTATAAAGGGAAGGGTGATGCCCTGGAAAGAGGAAATTATAGAGGTATAAAGCTTTGAGATCAGATAATGAAGGTAATGGAGAGAGTTTTAGAAGGCATGATTAGAGAAAGAGTGAATATTGATGAGATGCAGTTTGGGTTTATGCCAGGTAGGGGGACCACTGATGCCATATTCATTGTTCGACAGCTTCAGGAAAAATATATTGGTAGGAGAAGGGATCTTTATTTTGTTTTTGTTGATTTGGAAAAGACCTTTGACAGAGTCCCTAGAGAGGTGGTGAAGTGGGCAATGAGAAAGCTTGGCTTGGAGGAGTGGCTGGTTAGGGTGGTTATGGCCATGTATGTGGGTGCTCACACCCAGGTAAGAGTGAATGGAGATTTGAGTGATGAGTTTTCTGTGAATGTTGGTGTGCATCAGGGGTCAGTCTTGAGTCCCATGTTTTTATCATGGTACTTGAAGCCCTTTCACATGACTTTAGAAACGGACTCCCGTGGGTTGTTGTATGCTGATGATTTGGTGTTGATTGCAGAGAACGATAGGGAGGTGGAGGAAAGGTTTAGGAAGTGGAGAGATGGTATGGGGCACAAGGGTTAAGGGTAAATGCAGATAAAACAAAAGTGATGATATCTAGGGTTGGTGGCGGTACTGTCAAAGACGAGGGAGAGTGGCCATGTGCAGTTTGCCACAAGGGCGTGGGAAGTAATTCCATCTTGTGCGGTGTGTGTGATAAATGGGTGCATAAGAGATGTAGTGGTATCAGAGGTAGACTGCGAGATAATGCTGATTTTATGTGTACGGCATGTCGGGGTGAGCAGGTGGAGATTGTCAGACGTGAGAGGATTGAACTTGCTGGTGAATTTCTTGAGTGTGTGGAAGAGTTTTGTTATCTGGGAGACATGTTGTGTGCTGGAGGTGGGGCTGGAGCTAGCTCTGTGGCTAGGGTGAGAAATGGTTGGAAGAAGTTCAGGGAGCTCTTGCCTCTCCTGACATTAAGAGGACTCTCCCTACTTGCTAAGGGGTCTTCGTATGCAGTATATGTTAGGAGTGTAATGCTGTATGGTAGTGAGACCTGGGCAGTGAAGGAGGAAGATACTCGCTGGCTCATACGTACAGAAATGACAATGATTAGGTGGATGTGCAGTGAGTCCCTGCGTCCAAGGCCTGGAGGGGCTGGGTTTACGATGGAAGAGTTGAGAGGTAGGATGGGACTGGAGTGTATTGGTGTTGTGATGAGGAGAGGTAGATTGAGATGGTTTGGACATGTGGAGAGAATGGGGGATGATAATTGGGTGAAGAAGGTGAGAAGTGTTAATATTGGGGGTGGGGTTATGAGGGGTAGACCGAGAAAGACATGGGACGAGGTCATTAAGTGTGACCTCAGGGTTAAGGGACTGAACAGGGAGGCTGCAATGGATCGTACAGCATGGAGAGCCGCCATTAGGTGACCAAGGCCGACACATGCAAGCATGTTGGAGCCTTTAAAAACGAAACGAAAACAAGGGAGGTGACAGCTATGTATCCTCCAGTGCAGTAAAAATATCTATCTATCTGTCTATCTATTGCCTGATGCCATAATCCCGTTAGGGGTGGCCATTTGACTCTGAGTTATTTGTTTTACAGGAAGGGGCACTAACCCTCCACCAACCCACTTGATGACATGTAGGGAGCACTTAATTGTTTGGTTATGTGGTTACCACCCAGCGTTGTAAATGGTTTCTTGGCTTACAGGAAACCATTAGGCTTGTCACTCAATGTAAAGCCACCTGTAAAGGAAAGAAAAGCAATGAGAAGTGACAGGAAAGATGGGAGAAATAGGAAGAGAGGAGGGCAGGCACAGAAAAAGAATGATAAAGGCTGAGGAAGTAGTAGGCAGCACTACATCAAGTGAGTGGATGATGGTAGTAAAAATATACTGCAAACAATATTCTTTTGCTAAATGAACTGTCTGATAGCTAAATAGTAAAAATATTCCCAGATCAGCAGTATAATAAAACCAATATGTGCAACCCAACCACCCACCATGATTAGCTCTTCCCAGACTGTTTAAACTAAAATATTATGATCTGCTCATGCCTGCTAGAAGCAGGCTCGTATCCTTATTTCATTCACCAGCCTCATGCAGCAGTTTTCATTCATGCCTAAATATGCTGCCACAGGAGTGGCTAGGAGACCCCTACCGAGAAAGCCACTATACACTCAACCCCCTGCTATCGCGCCTAATTGTTCACAGCAAACGCGCGTGATAGCTGAATATGCGATAGCTGAACTGAACAATGGAAAAATTTCTAATTGGTTTTTCGGTGGCCCATTTTTCTAACTTTTAACCACTTTTTGCCTGCGATTTCCTGCCAATCTCTCCTCCAACATGAAATAAAGCATTATTATTTTAATAATAACAGTATAATGAATAAATAAACAACATAAAAGGCCATCAAACATTTATAAGGATTAAGGCTTGGGTGGTTTGATGGGTTCCAAGGCTTGGGAGTGGCTTAGTTGCCACCAGATCTTTTTAGCTGTCTCCATGATTTCTTAAGTGTCCACAGCTAAAGGGGGTATCACACAGTACATCGTAACAGGAACGACTGAGGAAGATTTAAGTGGAACAAAACTTGCACGCTATCACACACATTCCTCATACTGTTGCCAGGGCCCCGTCTCAGTTGTAAACACGTGATTACTTTATCGACATCACAGTTTTCTCGGCATAGGAAATATTAACTCTTTATATGGGTTTCAAAATGATTGATATTTATTCTATAATACAGTATTAATAAGTATTCAGTGTTAGGCTAAATTTCAGTGCTGTAGTACGATATACTTTATTCTTTCGAGTCGAATGGGTTTTGTTCATTGTTTTGCCCGTCGTATCCTCGGCAGGAATCCGTTCAGATGCATTCCAAATGCCCGTGGTATCGTCAGCAATTTTACCACATTACTGTTCCGATTAACCATCGTATCCTCAGCAAACCTCGTATGAAGTGCCGTGCAAATAAGTTTCGCAGAGCCTGTCTTCAAACTTGACACGTGATAGCGGTCTTGGGGTGCATGATAGCATGTTATGGTTGTGCATTTGATGTGTGCGGGATAGCAGATAAACACAATAGCTGAATGCGCGATAGCACGGGGTTGAGTGTAGCGGCTAGGAGACCTGAAAGGGTTAATAAATAAACATAAAAAAGAAAAAACTCACAAAAATAATAGCCGGTCCCTCTACTTTCTTATTGGCCAGCGGCTGCCACTGCTCCCCTCACTTGGACGTTAGTATCCTCGGTTGCCAAATACCTAAAATGATTAAATCTGGTAAAATAATAAAAACAGGCTGTCTTATATTAATTTGCATATTTATATACTGTTAACTTATTCTAATTTGCTGGTATAATATATTCCCTTAATAAACAGCAGAAATTTATTTTAATATTTAAAATGATGTAAATTCTGGAAAAATCTGGCATACTCAGCAAGTTAGCAGTCAGCACGTGTCAACACTGCATGCAGTGCTGAGCAATACTGTGGCGATGCCAGTTTTAATTAGTTACTCAACAAGTCACGTAGTGAATGCACGCGCACGCCTCAAAAATGAGTGAAAAAAGGAAACAGACTTTAATACAGTCATTTTTTACCAAGAAAAAAGTAGTAGAACAAACAGAAAACTGTGCAAGCAATTCGGCAAGTGGTGTTGAGTGCAGAAAAGTAAGTCCACAAGCTACTACTAGTACTTGTGCTGCATCATATTCCAGTGAAGTGACTCTCCCGGGACAACATGATACCACTAAGTCTGCTGTTGCATCATCTGCATGACCTGAAATTTGGACTGCTGAGATGTGGGAAGATATGAAAAAGGCTTACCCGTGGCTTGTGTTTGATTCCGGAAAAATTGGGTGTGCTGCATGCTCTAATGTGACCAATCTAGGCACATTTAAATCATAAGGTACTAGTGTTTCCAAAGAACGGAGTTCAGTTTCAGTTTCTTTCACCAGCAGCACAAGATCAGTCCAACTATCATCCTTGAGAAAAAAATGTTTGCTTCATTCAAGAATGCAGTCACACATCAGTGCTGTTAAAATTCTCCAGAGTGCAAAGGAACAACGACTTGAAAATATTGTATACAGTTTAAATAAATCTGAAGTAGAGGCTACCTGCAAAATATTTAGAACTGCATATTACATAGCCAAAAATGATAAACCATATACTGGCCATTATGATTTGTTGCAATTGCAAGAATTAAATGGTGCAGACATTCCACAAGGATTGTATTCACGATTTAGTGCTACAAATATAATAGACCATGATGTGCAAGAAATGAGATCAAGAGTCTGCAAACGCATCCTTGAAATAAAAGGAAAAATAGCCATTCTAATAGACAAGTCCACTACTCTTAGCAGCAAAACTACTTTCATAGTCTATTTGAAATGTGAAACAAACAAGCCAGATGATCCACATTTTATATTCCTGGATTTGCTAGAACTGCCAGACACAACAACAGAAACAAACAGTGAACACTTACTTGCCTTGCTGAGCATGGGTTTGATCATAATTATCTTCAGGATAATCTTATTGCATTTAACAGTGATGGTGTCAGTGTAATGTTGGGAAGAAACTCTGGTGTGGCTTAATGACTTGCAGAAGTACCCTAATATTATAGTATGGCATTGCTTAAATCATCGCTTGGAACTGTGAGTAGCAGATACAATTTCTGAAGTACAGTACACGGTATTGATCATTTCCATTCGTTTATGGATAAACTGTACACTTTATACAGTCAGTCTCCTAAGAACCAGAGAAATTCAGCAGTGTGCAGCAAAGCTTGATGAACAGATAAAAAAAATTGGAAGAGTGTTAGGAACTAGATGGGTTTCAAGTTCCTTCAGAACAGTTTCAGCAGTTTGGAATGACTATGCATCACTGTGTTATCATTTTGAGCATGTTAGCAGTGGGGCTGATAAAAGTCAATCAAAAGTTGACCATTGCACCTTTAGTGGGCTTCATAAATGCATTTCATCAAAACAGTTTCTCCTTGATCTGGGACTTATGTATGATATATTATTTGAATTATCTCTTCTTTCTGAGTCCTTACACAAAAAGGATATATTAATTGTTTGTGCAGACAAGTTAATTCATTGCTGCATACGATTTTTAGAAGCAGTGAAGGAATACAAGGGTAAAAAAGTCTTAGAAGCAGAGAAGGCCATTAAGGAAATGAAGTTTGCGTCAGCGACACTGACTGATAACAAGATTGTTTCAGTTAATCATGGTCAGTTTTTAACCAGTATCATAAACAGTATGAAACAACAGTTATTCAAACCAACTTCTTCCCATGAATCAACAGAGTCACAACCGGACACTTCTGACTCCATTCCAAACATAATTTCTGAGCTGGATACCTTAGAAGTCGATCAGTGGCCAGCTGAAATAAATGCAGGATTCGGAGAAAATGAAATAGAGTCCCTTTGCAAACGTTTTAGACTGCCATTTTCAAAAACAATCATAGCATACCAAGACTTTCTAGACAGCGGTGGGCGACATATTCCACCAGAGCTGAAGCCTTTAATCGGATGTTCAAGAGTAATCCCATGCAGCTCTTCTGAGTGCGAACGAGGCTTTAGTAGCATGAACCTCATCATGACGGAAACGAGGTCTAGACTGTTAATCAACCATGTGAGCAGTCTCATGTTTATTAAACTTCACGGCCCTCCACTATCAGCCTGGAAACCAGACGTCTATGTACAAAAATGGCTTAAGTGTCATCGTTCAGCTACTGATACACAAACAAGAACAGCGAAGTCCAAGGATCTCACTGAGGACCCTGTTTGGAAGTTTTGTTAAAAATATCTCCAAGTGCAAGAGTTCAAGGTGAGCCTAAATATATTTTTAAATTGCATTCAATTAACTGTATTGCTTAGAGAGTGTGAAATCATGATTAGCTACACATCACCATTGTGAAGCAGGCTGTGGAATGGTTGGTATCAAAACAGGGTAAATAAAATGTGCCAGTAACCCCCCCCCCCCACCATCAGAGTAACACAAAATGCATTCCCTTACTACTTTGTTTAGCACTACACCACTGACAATGGGTTGTATTACCATGGTGAAGTGTTATAGGGCGGGTCCAGTGATAATGATAAGAATGGTCTGTGATCAGTTCTGTGGTTAATATATCAGAGCTCCGTAATATAGGCACGTTTCGGTCTGCAGCTTTTATGTGTAATGTTAGGAATACTACAGATCTATGTTGTTGTTGTTGTTATTATAATTATTATTATTATTTAATGCAAGAAAGAAGGAACCAAAGGCCAGGGGCCCACAAACCATTCCCTTCAAGAAAAAACAAAACCAGTACAAAAGAGAGCCAAATTCAAGATCTGTCCATTTCGAGATGCCTGGACACACTGCGTTTGAAAGACTGAAGATCATAGGAAGTAGGTTATACAGACAGAGGGAGACAGTTCCAGAGTTTACCTGTTGCATAAATGAAGGACTGGGAGTAATTATTAACTATTGCATTAGAGAGTTGGACAGAAAAGGGATGAGAGTTTGTTGCCAGATGGGTGTTACGCACCCGTCGTAGAGGTGGAGGGATGCAAGCAGACAGTTCAGAGGAGCAGTGACCATGGAAGTAACAATAGAAAAGAGATGAAGATGCAACAGTGCGGCGAAGAGACGGAGGTTGAAGGGAGCCAGTAAGAGCAGGAGAGTTGATAAGACGAAAAACCTTTGACTCCACCCTGTTGAGAAGTGCTATATGTGGGGAGCTTCCCCACACGAGAGTTGTACTCTAAACAGGGGCAAATAAAACCCGTGCATAAAGTCAACAACTGTGCAGGGGTAAAGAAGGTGGGTCAGCTTAGCACACCTAATCTCTTGGAAGCAGATTTTACATGAGGTGCAAAATGATCTTTCCAAGGTAAGTCCCGAGTGAATGAAACCCCAAGCATGTTCACGGATGATGCAGGATTGAGCTGGATATTATTGAATATTAGTGGGTACTCCTGTCGAAGATTGTGTCGGGTTGATAGGTGTAAAAACAGAGTTTTAGATGCATTAAAAACAACAAGATTATTTTTACCCCAGTCAGAGATACAAACCAAGTCAGACATTAGGTGTGCAATAGCCTCATCCCTTGTTTGTTGAAGTAACTGCTGCGATGGACGTTGCAGGAACTGAATGGAAAGGTGGAGGGTGGAATCATCAACGTACGAGTGGATAGGGTTAGATGTAGAGCTTAGAAGGTCATTGATGAATAAAAGGAAGAGAGTTGGTGATAGGACAGAGCCCTGAGGAACACCACTGTTGATAGTCTAGGCGATGAACAATGGCTGTCTACAACAGCGGCTGCAGAACGACCAGAGAGGAAGCTATAGATGAAGGCACAGATAGAAGGATAGAAACTGTAAGAGGGTAGTTTGGAAATTAAAGATTTATGCCAGACTCGATCGAAAGCCTTTGAGATGTCAGGTGCAGTGGCAAAGCTTTCACCAAAGTCCCGAGAGGAGAATGACCAGGAGTATGAAAGGTAGGTGAGAAGATCGCCAGTGGAGCATCCCTGACGGAACCCATACTGACAATCAGAAATAAGGTTGTGATAGGAAAGATGCGTTAAAAATTTTTTTTTAAGAATTGACTTGAAAACTTTTGAGACACAGGATGTTAAAGCAATTGGATGATAGTTAGAGGGTTGGGAATGGTCACCCTTCTTTGGGACTGGCTGAATGAGAGGAAACTTCTGGCAAGAAGGAAAGGTACAAGTTGATAGACAAAGGCAAAAGAGTTTACCTAGGCAGGGTGTAAGCACAGTTCTTGAGGACAACAGGAGGGACTCCATCAGGCCCATAAGCCTTGTTAGTACTGAAGCAAATGATGGCAGAAAATACATCAGCTGAAGAAATTTTAATGTCAGCCATAAGGAAGTCTGAGGGGGGAAGTGATGGAGGAACATAACTGGAATCGTCTAAGGTGGAATTGGAGGAGAAGGTCTGAGTGAAGAGATCTCCTTTATCAGTAGAAGAAATAGCTACAGAGCCATCAGAATAGAAAAGAGGAAGGAAGGATGATGAGGTAAAGTTGTTAGAGAGGTTTTTGGCAAGGTGCCAGAAGGAGCGGGAAGAATTTGAGTTGGAGAGTTGAGAGCATTTAGTACGGATGAAATTATTTTTAGCAGAGTGAAGAACAGCCTTAGCACGATTCCGGGCAGAAACATAAACAAGATGTGATTCAGGGGTGGGTAAGCTCAGGTACCTTTTATAGGCCCTTTCCTTGTTGCGGACAGCATTAGAACAAGCGTGATTAAACCAAGGCTTTCTTGCATTAGTCAGAGGATATGAGAAGGGAATGTATGCTTCCATGCCCGAGAGAATAACCTCCATAATGCACAAGGCACATTCAGATGGCTCCCAGCCATGGAAGCAATAATCATTCCATGGAAAATCAAAGAAGTATTGCCTGAGGGCCTCCCAGTCTGCAGCTCCAATGTGCCACAGACGATATTTCTTTAGAGGGTCCGCAGGCCGTACCGGAGCGATAGAACAGGTTAAGGTAATAAGGTTGTGATTGGAGGAGCCCGACGGAGAGGAAAGATTGAGAGTGTAAGCAGAAGGATTAGTTATAAGGAAGAGGTTAAGTATCTTGGAGCTTTCTCCAAGGCGGTCAGAGATACGGGTAGGGTGCTGTACAAGCTGCTCTAGGTCATTAAGGATAGAAAAGATGTAGGCTTGTTCCCAGGTGGATCAGTGAAAGGAGAGTAGATCCAAAGGTGGTGGTGAACATTGAAATCTCCTAGAATGGATATTTCAGAGAAAGGGGAAATGGATAGAATGTGTTCCATCATAGAAGTAAGATATTAATGCATGCCATGTATATTCACTGGTAAAGGGTGAACAACAGGCCTGGTGACCCAAGGATGAGGTGAGGGGTAATGTGGTTTCAGAGTTGAGGAGGAGTAGAGTCGATGATGGGTAGGAGAGAGGGGGGTGCAACTGGAGTAGTGGTGGGACAGGGACAATGTGGTTAGCAAATAAACAAACATAAGGACAATCATATGTATTATTATACAGATTTATGGTGGAGTAGTAGTAGTAGGGGTCACAGTACAGTACAAGTCCCATTATTCGGCATCTATGGGACCAGGATGATGCCGAGAAATTAGATTTGCCGAATAATCAAAAACCTGCCCACTCAGTACCTTAAATATATTGGTGAATACTGTCATCACCACTTATGGTATTACAACTGTGTTTGGAGAGAGTACTGTATACCGTACAATACTGCAATCAATACAGTACTATACCTGAATCTGAAATATATATATATATATATATATATATATATATATTAGTGAACATATACAAGGGTAATGATACAGTAGGCCTACAAGTCAGATAACACTTCCTGGATGGCCGAATTGATACAGAATATTACCTACTAGCTCAGTACATTACTTGTATTGGTGAACTCATCACTACTTATATTATTACAAATATGTTTGGAGTGAGTACTGTATACAGTACTTTTTCCAAACAAAATAAAATAGTCGGAAAATTGCATAAAATAAAGTAAAGGGATCTGAATTGGTAAGGTCTTTCTGATGAAGGTTATAACTTACATTTAGCACTCACTCTTTTGTTCGTTTTTTTGTTTACATGTCAAAGGAGAGTACTGATGGAAACAGTAATGTATTCCATGAACCCCTTAATAACCTCCGACATTGAACAACCCTTTACAGTACCGATGTCGAGTTAGTGAGCTATGGAAAAACTGTGAACAATTATGGGAATGGAACGAAGGTCACTGGTATGTTTGCACGACTCTACGCTACGATTCCAAGCAGTCAGGGGGTCAGTTAATCTCAGATGTTTTCGCCCATTTAGTAAATGCACCGTAACTTTATCAATTCTCCAGTCAATCATAGCGAATCATAGCATGGGTTTAGGAAGCTAAATAACACATTTCTAGGTGCGCCAGACGATTATCTTCACATCTTATAAGAAAATGGAAGAAATTAAATCCCTCTCTGAGTACGTAAAGTTCTTCCATTCTTCTGAAATCAGTTTATTTTTCTTAAAGATGGGAAGATAATCGTCTGGCTCACCTAGCAATGTGTTATTTAGCTTCCTAAACCCATGCTATGATTCGCTATGAGTCACGGAAAGACTGATAAAGTTACGGTGTATTTACCAAATGGGCGAAAACATCTGAGATTAACCGACCGCCTAACTGCTTGGAATCGTAGCGTAGTCATGTAAACATACCACTGACCTTCGTTCCCTCCCCATAATTGTTCAGTTTTCTTTATAGCTCACACTAACTTAACATCACTGACATCGGTACTGTAAAAGGTTGTTCAGTGCCGGAGGTTATTAAGGGGTTAATGGGATATATTACTGTTTGCATCAATGCTCTCTCTTTCACGTTAAGCACAAAAACAAACAAAAGAATGAGCACTAAATGTACGTTTAACTTTCATCAGAGAGACCTTAGAAATTCATATTCCTCCAGTTTATTTTTAAGTATTTTTCTGACTTTAGGTTAGGTTATATTTGGTTAAATTATTAGGTACAGTTAAACTCGGTTAGGTTAGGTTCAGTTAAACAGGACAGTCCCTTCCACCATTATGCTGAGGAATAAAAATACTAGAGCTGTCACAGCCGTGCAGCTAAAAACAACAGGGAAACTGATTTAACAAGCAACATTTATTTATGGTTAATGCATTACAGTGTCAGTGGGTCATGGGCTACTCAATTACCGGTGTCATTTTCAGGAAAGCATCAAGAATAAAATAATTTCAAGAATTAGCGTGGGGGCTTCGAACGTAACCCTCGCTAATTTGGTGGGGATGGTTACTGTAGTGTATGATACTGTGCAATACTGTAATCAATACAGTACTATACCTGAATCTGAATAAAAATATAGAAATTAGTGAACATACAGAAGTGTAATGAAACATTAGGCCTACAAGCCACAGATAACACTTCCTAGACTGCCGAGATGATTCCGGACATCTGCCGAACAATCAGCGATTTTCGTAAATGGGACTATTTCTCAAAACTGTCGAAATGTTGGATCTACCGAACAATCAGCTGCCGAATAATAGGACTTTTACTGTAGTAGTATTGTGAGGGATATTAGACACAATGGGAAAAGGGGGGATTACAGTAGCAGTGGCAGTGCCAATACAGTAATGATACTGTAGTAACAGATTCAGCAGTCTTGAGTTAACATTGTTTGTGTGGGAGTGATGATGTGAGGAATAATGTAATACAGTAGGGATTATAAGACCAGACGACTAGAAACCCCCTAAGGAATATGACAGCTCACAGTACGAGGATACCGGAAGTAAGAGTAGTAAAAGAGGCAGAGACTGAAGGAAAATAATGCGCATATGAGGTGAAGGCCTGGATAACGTGGCGTAGCAGGATACCACAGCTGTATCTTCTTTGTCTCATAATATTTTGTGTTGTTTGCATCTAATTTCATCTTGTTATAGTAAATTATTGGTGAATGCTCTCCGCTGCCCATCACAATGTGGTTTATTCGTCCACATAAAATAACTGCGACATTTATGACCATCCGCACAGCTACTGTGGGAATCAGCATTAAATTCACAATCATTCTTTATTATAGCTATAGACAATCCAGGAATAACATGTTCACAAAAATTATCACTGCAGTGATAATGACCAGTCGCAGCTTATATACAATGGGCTCGGTGCTTTATTTGTACGATGAAGATCCAAAACAGATGGGTCGTGTCTGGATCAGTTTCACAGGACACCATGATAACATAGTAGTCTATGTTATAATATAGGCTATGTATGTTATGAATGCTTTATGTTTTGCGGGTGAATAGCATGGAAATGTTTCGAATCCAATGCCATTAGGTTTCTCACTATTCACCTCATAGCTCGGTTCCAACTACCTCTCACATTTGTCTGTTCGCCTGCCCTCTCTCTAATCCTGACTTCCACTTCCTTCCACCGAGGGGGGTACAGAATAGTGCGTGGGTGTACATTTTACTTTATATCAGTTAAAGAACAGTTATTCTCCTACCAAGGTATTATATGAGGTGCCGAGTTGCAGAACTTACCAAGTGTACCACCATATTCCCCGATTATCCCTTTATCTGCAGAGCTAATGATGCAAGTGTTAACATGGTCAAAATTCTTATTCTCTACCGCCAAACACCATTCGCACCACCCCACCTCACTGACTACTGCTCAGGCCACGTGGCAGCCTGCAGCCAATCATGCATATCAGTATGTACCATCTACTGTAGACTGGTCACAGCCAGTCACTGCATGCCTACAGTTCCCTCACCATGCTCTCCCTTGCAGCCTCCCCTCACTTGTATACCTAGGATTACCTTCCTACCTCTCGGTGTTTTTGTGATTATTACTGCATATTGATGAGCAATAACAGTTATGTCGATGTCCCATACACCCTCCCACCTATGAAAAAGGAGCAGAATCCTGAAAACTGGGAGCTGAATGTGTCCTAAAGGAAGCAGAATATGATGAGTGCTGTTAAAACTTTGATAGTACTGTATTAAGAAATTATTGAGATAGTCAGTAATCCTTGCATCCTAGCTACATAACACTTTAATCTACATTGTAAGACCAAAGCCAACTTAATAGCTTGCATGGTTGATGAGATATTGCATTTGAAAGTTGCAAAACTTTGACTGCAATATTTTCTGTTTCTTGTTTATGGCACTTGGCTGGTTCTGCAAGTTGGCACCTCATATAGAAAAATTTATAGAGAAAGTGAATTGATCCTAGCTATGTAACACTTTAATCTACATTTTAAGACCAAAGCCAACTTAATAGCATGCTTGGTTGATGAAATATTGCATTTGAAAGTTGCAAAACTTTGACGACAATACTCTCTGTTTCTTGTTTATGACACTTGGCTGGTTCTGCAACTTGGCACCTCGTATAGAAAGATATATAGAGAAAGTGGATTGTAGTTTCTTCCTGTTCATTCGGAGAAATCATGGAAACTACATTCCCATCCCTGTTATATACATGTCAGTTTGAAAGAATTACATCATCATCATCATCCGGACCTCCTTTCCCGCCCAAGGGCAGGGTGAGGAGTAGCAATGTCCAGACAGCCCAAAATTGCCCAATCCAATGGGCCACACTTCCATTCACTCATCATTCAAGCCCCCGGAATCCTGGCTCTATCGGATACACCAAAAACGTTCACCACATTCTGTAACTTCACATAATCGTATCCGACAGAGTCAATCCAGACGCTGCCACGTTATCCGACAGAGTCAATCCAGACGCTGCCACGTTAAAAAGGGGTTTCAAAAATCCCTGATCATGCACTTATCACAAAATTCATCCAGCCAGCTCGATTTCCTGTCAGTTCCCTAGCCTCATCGATTTCCAAACCTCTCTTCGTCACACATTCATCCACCATATCTCTGCACCTTTTCCTTGGCCTACCTCGCCTCCTCCCTCCTTCAAATTCGCTCAGGTATACAGTACCTTCTTCACCACTCTATTGTTATCCATTCTCTCCACATGACCATACCATCTCAGTACACTCTCTTCAATTCTGGTGTCCACCAACTTCCTCACTCCGCATCTTTCACGAATCACATTATTTCCTATCCTATCCACCCTCTTTACTCCACATACATTCCTCAGCAGTCCCATCTCCACTGCTGTTACTCTTGACTTGTCATTTTCATACCACACCATAGTCTCACATCCATATGTTAAATTTGGCACTAACACTCCTTCATGTAAGCCTTGTGCAGCTGCAACACTCAAGCCTCCGTTTCTAATCAAGGCCTTCATTGCACCAGCTACTTTTCTACCTTGTGTCACTCTACTTTCAACTTCTTTTGCACATTTTCCTCTCTTTTCTATCACTGAACCCAGGTTTTTGAACACTCTCACCAATTCCAGTCTCTCTCCATTCACTATTACATTGCACTGGGAGTCACCTTCTCTCTTAATAACCATCACTTTACTCTTTTCTACATTTACTCTCAAGGAATGACGCTTACAGACATCAGCAAAACTCTGCACTAGCCTACCAAGTTCTTGTCTGGTACTTGCAAGCAGTACTGCATCATCAGCATACAACAAATTTGAAATATTCCATCCATCACCATTCATTACCAATGCCATCCCTCTCTCCATTACTCGTGTTTTCACTTCTCTCTTCACCCCATCCATGTATACATTGAACAGCCATGGGGACATCACACAACCTTGTCGCACGCCCACACTGATTGTGAACCATTCACTTAGATGCGCATTAACCCTGACACATGCTTCACTCCCATCATGAAAACTCTTGAAGCACCTAGTAGCTTACCCTCTACACCATACATGTGCAAAACTTTCCACAATCCTTCTCTGTCCACTTTGTCATATGCTTTTTCCAGATCCATGGATGCTATAAACACCTTATGGTCCTTCTCACAAGCCTTCTCTACTATCTGTCTCACTGCAACTATTTGGCCCACACATCCTCTGCCGCTCCTAAAGCCACCCTGTTCACTCACTAGGACTTCTGATATCTCTCTTACTTTCTCTATAATAATTCTTCCATATACCTTCCCTACCACACTTAGTAAGCTTATGCCACAATAATTCTTGCACTCACTTCGTTCACCTTTATTTTTGTACAGGGGTACAATCACAGCCTTTTTCCTCTCTGCAGGCACAGTTTCACTCATCCATGCCTTCTTACATATCTCCAACAAGCACTTCATTCCATTCTCTCCACTACATTTAAGCATCTCTGCATACACCTCATCAACCCCAGCTGCTTTCCCATTTTTCAGCCACTTCACAGCACTCTTCACCTGTGCGAGTGTCACGTCTCCTGGCACTGCATTCCTTCTCTGCACACCCCCAAAACCAATCATGTTTACGGCTGCTCTGCTCTCTCTATCCCCATTCATCAGGCTTTCAAAATATTCTTTCCATCTGGTCCTTACTTCATCTCCATGGGTTAATAATCTACCACCTGCATCCTTCACACCATCCCATTTCTTTCCGCTTTCACTTCTACATTTCCGCACCTCTTTCCTGAATAACTTTCTATTTTCAGAGTAGTTCGCATTCATTTTTCTTCCTAGATCCTCATTTACCTCCTTCTTTTTCCTCTTCACTAGTCTTTTTACGTGCGTCTTGCTCTCAACATATTCAGTTCTTATGTCAACTGAACCCCTATCCTGTAACCACTTTAGCCACTTCTTCCTCTTTTCCTCCACTGCTCTCTGCACCTCATCCCACCATGCCATACCTTTCTTCTTTGTTGTTACTCTTGCCACACCACACACCGCTTTAGCATTCCTAACTAAGCAGTCCCTATATGCACTCCACAGTCTGTCCAGATCCATTTTATTCCAATTCATTAATTCTAACTCGTTCTCTACTTTGGTCCTGTATTCATCTGCCATTTCTTTGATCCTCAGCCTCTCAATTTTCAGTCTTTCTCCTTGACTGTTTCTCTCTCTCTCTCCTGATCCACCTCACTCCTCTCAACTTGATCTTGCATACCACAATCATATGATCTGACAGACCACATCATCCACTCACAGCCCTCGTATCAGCAACCATTCCCATCATCGACCTCTCTACGAGCACGTAATCAATCAGGCTTCTTTCAACACGATCCCTGTTTCCTCTATACCATGTATATCTATGTGCATCTCTGTGTTTGAAATATGAGTTACAAATGCACAACCTCCTCTCCTGACACATATCCTTTAGTCGATTCCCATTATCATTTTCTCCTGGTACTCCATAGCAACCCATTATGTCATCCTCAGGACCAGTGCCTACTCTTCCATTCATATCCCCCATCACAATCACTTTATAACTCCTGGGCATTTCTCCCACTGCTTCACCCAGCTCATCCCAAAACCTGTCTTTCTGTCTCTCACTCCTGTCCTCACACGGTGCATACGCTACAATCACTGCCACTTTCACCTTCTCAAACTTGAACTTGACATACATACACCTCGAGCTGACACATTTGTAGTCTCTCATTCCACTCTGCCATACCTCATTCATCAACAAAGCAACTTGTTCCTTGCATCTTCCTCGCCCATTCATTCCCGATCTTACACATTTCACACCCTCCCACTCCTCCACTTCGCACCCTTTCATCTTCGTTTCACACAATGCCATCACGGCATATCTCGCACTCTTAAACACATTTGCCACTTCCACCCTCTTGCTCTCCTCATTCACACCTCTCACATTCCACATGGCCACCCGAGTCTGCCCATTTGGTTGGGGCCCTGGGCAGGTATAGGGCCCTCTGAGGCTCTCTGAAACGACCGCCATGATTAAGTGATTTTGGATAGGGGAATCTGGGGGACACTTAACCCTGCCCGAATCCCCGGTTATATGGTTACCACCCAGCGTAGTAAATGGTTTCCTGGGTACAGGAAACCATTTGGCTTGTCACTCAGTGTAGAGATCATATGGCACCTCTACATTGAGTGAGTGGATGATGGGCACCCCCACCTACCATCAAAATAATATTACTATGACGTAGAAGAATCTATCATCCCGATGTAGAGGCCACACTATCACAGTGGTGGTACACGTGAATGAAATGTATTTCAGAGGGTATATGAAGCGTAACGAGTTTCATCCACATTGTCCCATTCTGCATGTACTAAGATATTAAAGCAGTCTGTATCTGCCTTACTTCCCTTATATTTTATCCCGTATTTGTTCTGGAGGGGGACTGATCCCCCTTAAATATAATGATGAATTGCTTTATATAGCAGAGACATTATCAAGGAACCAAACAAAGTGAGTTGAGAAGTTTCCTTGAAGCCCATGTGCTCACTTTCCCCTATTTCTGATCATTTTCATTTTGGGGAGGAGGGCTGACCCCCCCAAGAATCATTGGAGGGGGGAGGGTCATGTTCCCCAAATACTGTACTACATTCATTGTACACTCAAATAAAGAAGTACGGTATCAGTGCACACAACGCATAACAGTTTGAGACACTGGATGATGGCTATTGGAAAATTAATGATGTTTTTTTTCCCATGTTGATAAACATGCATTCTTAAGGGTGCAATACATATGACCTGTTTGTGACATTTTCTAGTCTATGTTGTTATATGTGTATTAAGATGGCTATAGATAAATCTTGAGAATTCATGAACTATATTTATCATTTCAGATATCATCGTACCCTTCCTGTGTGATACTTTTTTTGTCGACTGTACAACATGCACTAAGATATCAGAGCCAATCTGCTCTCCTTTCACTACGAGGTCAGTCCA
This sequence comes from Coenobita brevimanus, assembly GCF_032717465.1. NCBI lineage: Eukaryota > Metazoa > Arthropoda > Malacostraca > Decapoda > Coenobitidae > Coenobita > Coenobita brevimanus. The sequence continues at coordinate 23,685,749 of NC_137007.1, read as the reverse complement.
GAAAGAAACCGAACTTTTCAAATAGCGCACCAACAAATTGACATAGCATGATCGCAATGGGAGTGCTGCGTAGCAACGTGTTTGAGCTTTAGTCAAATACTAGCTGTGTCACGCCACATCCCTTAATCAATGAGGTCCATGCATTTGAGTGAACGTGTGTTTAGTGCACTTGACAATTTGTTGCAAGTTGAACAGTGAAGGATCTTGAAGAGCAATGTGTTTATGAGAATTTCTTATTGAATTTGGGAAAAACTTTTACTTTTGGAAAAATGTCATAACAGGTGATGAAATGTGGGTGTACAGCTACGATGTCCAAACATAAAGGCAGTTGCCACAGTGGGTTGAAACTTCATCACCATGGCAAAAAGAAGCACGTCAGAGTTGCTGAAATGTGATCATCTCTCTTGATTGGTAGGGCATCGTTCATCGCGAGTTTGTTCCACATGGTCAGGCAGTTAGTTTAGAGTTTTACATGGGCATCCTGCAGCATTTGAGAGAGGCAGTGTGAAGGAAGAGGCCTAAGATGTGGACAGACAAAACCTGGATGCAGCATGTTGACAATGCATCTGCTCACACATCGCTCCATATCCTTGACTTTTTGGCAAAGCATGAGATGGCTATCATCCCCCAGCCACCCTACTCTCCGGATATGGCCCATGCGGATACCCCCCCCCCTCCCTCCAGGAGTCTGGATACTGCATGAATGATGTAAATGGTACATATCCAGATTGAAGGGGTTAAAGGTTAAATATAATATGGGTATTTTATTTGTCATTAGAAGTAAATTACTTAAGAAGTCTATCTATCTGTCTACGGCCAGATGCCATGATCCTCTAAGGGGTGGCTGTTTGTCTGTGAGTTAGTTGTTCATGCAGGTTATTTATCCGTCACAAAAACACGTTCACGTAAGTGCATGGACCTCAGTGACTACGTACCATTGCATAGTGTGGGTAGTGTTAGACTAAAGCTTAAAATTGCAGCTACACAGCACTCCCATCTTGATCACACTATGCCAGCTATTTGGTGTGCTGTTTAATAAGTTTGGTTCCTTTTTGGACAGACCTTGCATTTCTAAGAAATTGTAATATGGTGAGACAGGCTGACACCCACCCCTGCCCTGGCGTTAAAGATCATGACAAAAATGTTTGTAGTGGAAGACTTTCAGAGTTATCTGACGAACTCATGGTGGAAGTTCCATTCAGATCCATCAAGTAGCACGCGTGCGTACACACACACACACACACACACACACACACACACACACACACACACACACACACACACACACACACACACACAATTAGGTATATTAGGTAAATACTTAAATATTTGGAACGACTTAGACAAAGAGGTGGTGCATGAGAAAAACATTCATGTGTGTAAAGGTAGACTTGATAAATGTGGATATGGAGACAGGACAACACGAGCAATGCTCAATTCCTGTATACTACAAATAGGTAAATACAAATAGGTAAATACACATTGTGGCATAGTTTATAGAGTGCTCAACTCCCAGTTCAGCTGACCCAAGTTCAAGACCCTGCTTAGACTGCATTATTTGTGTGGGTGAAGTGAGCTCTCACCTGTCAAGTGTAGCTCAGGGTATATACTGTGGAGTCTCTTTTATCCGAAATTCTTTTAATCGTAATATGCCATTAACCATAAGTTTTACTAAAACGTTCTCATTTCGATTAACCACAAAAATCTGAAATCTATCCGAAAATTCAAACACAGCGGGCTTGTTTCACGTCACTAGCGTTAGTTTGGATGATGAAGGAGATGTGGATGATGTTGAAATGATTGAATAAGGAAACAGAAAATATGAAAAAACAATTGGGTTTAAGACTTTGTTCGAACTGCTTACAGTGAATTACGTAATTGTTTTGGTGAAGGTTTATGTACGTTTATTTGAGAGAAGCTTTATTTAAATTATTAATAAGTATATTTATAAAAGTATTGATTAATTAATATAAGTATATTTATAGAATGACGGGGAATCATCCAGGGTGCGAATTGTCCTGGCGGGGAATCGTCCATGTTTTGATGGGGAATTAACATGACAGCGAATTGTCTCGGAACCCACCGATTGTGGGTAATCATATAAATCAGGTTAACTGGTTACAAGGCTTTATTTAATGCTTTAACTTTCTTTAAGTGCTTTAACTTACAAGTGCATACTAGAATAGTAAATATTTAACTTACAAATACAGTACTGTGGAATAGCAGTACAGCTGTACAGCAAATATTTAACAAACAAATAAAAAAGGCAATATTCTGACACCTGTCAGATAAACTGGTTATAAGACTATTTCTTGCTTGAACGTTATTTAATAGTACTTTAACTTGCACATAAACTTACCAGAACAGTACTGTAAATATTTAACTTACAAATACAGTACTGTGGAAAAGCAGTACAGCAAATCACATCACGTGATCAAAACAAACCGTGCGTGCTGAGCTGATGTTTGAGGATTTGGCCTTTCAAAGGCCTCTCTTGTGTAAATTTATAGTTTTCATAATGGTTGTTTAATCTGACGTTGTCTTATATGTATCCCAGCACTAAGCGCGTATAATTGCGAGTGCGTTCGGCGAGAACGTGTTCGGAGCGAGTTTACTGTATTTATAGATATATATATATATATATATACACACACACTCAACTAATTGGTTTTTCGGTGGCCCATTTTTCTAACTTTTAACCACTTTATGCCTGCGATTTCCTGCCAATCTCTCCTCCAACATGAAATAAAGCATTATTATTTTAATAATTACAGTATAATGAATAAATAAACAATATAAAAGGCCATCAAACTTTTATAAGGATTAAGGCTTGGGTGGTTTGATGGGTTCCGAGGCTTGGGAGTGGCTTAGTTGCCGCCAGATCTCTTTAGCTGTCTCCATGATTTCTTAGTGTCCACAGCTAAAGGGGGTATCACACGGTACATCGTAACAGGAACGACCGAGGAAGATTTAAGTGGAACAAGACTTGCACGCTATCACACACATTCCTCATACTGTTGCCAGGGCCCCGTCTCAGTTGTAAACATGTGATTACTTTATCGACATCACAGTTTTCTCAGCATAGGAAATATTAACTCTTTATATGGGTTTCAAAACAATTGATATTTAGTCTAAAGTACAGTACAGGTATTAATAAGTATTCAGTGTTAGGCTAAATTTCAGTGCTGTAGTACGATATATTCTTTCGGGTCGAATGGGTTTTGTTCACTGTTTTGCCCGTCGTATCCTTGGCAGGAATCCGTTCAGATGCATTCCAAAACGTGGTATCGTCAGCAATTTTACCACGTTACCGTTCCGACTAGCCATCGTATCCTCGGCAAACCTCGTATGAAGTACCGTGTGAATAAGTTTCGCTTAGCCTGTCTTCAAACTCAACGCATGATAGCGGTCTTGGGGTGCGTGATAGCATGTATGGTTGTCCATTTGATGTGTGCGCGATAGCAGATAAACACAATAGCTGAACGCGCGATAGTAGGGGGTTGAGTGTACATATATATATATATATATATATATATATATATATATATATATATATATATATATATATATATATATATATATATATATATACATATATATATGTACTATATATATATATATATATATATATATATATATATATATATATCGTTTTATTTTTTAAAGGCTCCAATATGCTTGCATGTGTCGGCCTTGGTCACCTAATGGCGGCTCTCCACGCTGCACGATCCATTGCAGCCTCCCTGTTCAGTCCCTTAACCCTAAGGTCACACTTAATGACCTCGTCCCATGTCTTTCTCGGTCTACCCCTCATCACCCCACCCCCAATATTAACACGTCTCACTTTCCTCACCCAATTATCATCCCCCATCCTCTCCACATGTCCAAACCACCTCAATCTACCTCTCCTCATCACAACACCAATACACTCCAGTCCCATCCTACCTCTCAACTCTTCCATTGTAAACCCAGCCCCTCCAGGCCTTGGACGACGGGACGCACTGCACATCCACCTAATCATTGTCATTTCTGTACGTCTGAGCCGGCGAATGTCTTCCTCCTTCACTGCCCAGGTCTCACTGCCATACAGCATTACACTCCTAACACATGCTGCATACAAAGACCCCTTAGCACGTAGGGAGAGCCCTCTCAATGTCAGGAGAGGCAAGAGCTCCCTGAACTTCTTCCAACCACTTCTCACCCTAGCCACAGAGCTAGCTCCAGCCCCACCTCCAGCACACAACATGTCTCCCAAATAACAAAACTCTTCCACACATTCAAGAGATTCACCAGCAAGTTCAATCCTTTCACGTCTGACGATCTCCACCTGCTCACCCCGGCACGCCGTACACATAAAATCAGCATTATCTCGCAGTCTACCTCTGATACCACTATATCTCTTATGCACCCATTTATCACAAACACCGCACAAGATGGAATTACTTCCCACGCCCTTGTGGCAAACTGCACATGGCCACTCTCCCTCGTCTTTGACAGTACCGCCACCAACCCTAGATATCATCACTTTTGTTTTATCTGCATGTACCCTTAAACCCTTTTGCCCCATACAATCTTTCCACTTCCTAAACCTTTCCTTCGCCTCCCTTTCATTCTCTGCAGTCAACACCAAATCATCAGCATACAACTACTCCCACGGGAGTCCATTTCTAAAGTCACGTGAAAGGGCTTCAAGTACCATGATAAACAACATGGAACTCAAGACTGACCCCTGATGCACACCAACATTCATGGGAAACTCATCACTCAAATCTCCATTCACTCTCACCTGGGTGTGAGAACCCACATACATGGCCATAACCACCCTAACCAGCCACTCCTCCAAGCCAAGCTTTCTCATTGCCCACTTCACCACCTCTCTAGGGACTCTGTCAAAGGCCTTTTCCAAATCAACAAAAACAAAATAAAGATCCCTTCTCCTACCAATATATTTTTCCTGAAGCTGTCGAACAATGAATATGGCATCAATGGTCCCCCTACCTGGCATAAACCCGAACTGCATCTCATCAATATTCACTCTTTCTCTAATCATACCTTCTAAAACTCTCTCCATTACCTTCATTATCTGATCTAAAAGCTTTATACCTCTATAATTTCCTCTTTCCAGGGCATCACCCTTCCCTTTATACACATTTACAATTACATTCTTCAGCCAATAATATATACACTATATATATATATATATATATATATATATATATATATATATATATATATATATATATATATAGTATATATATATATATATATATATATATATAGTGTATACACATATATAAATATATATATATATATATATATATATATATATATATATATAGTGTATACACATATATAAATATATATATATATATATATATATATATATATATATAGATAGATAGATGATAGATAGATAGATATATATATATATATATATATATATATATAGTGTATATATATATATATATATATATATATATATATATATATATATATATATATATATATATATATATATATATATATATATATATATATATATATATATATATATATATATATAAAGATAGATAGATAGATATACAGTATACATGTGGAGCTGTAGGAGGACTGCTGAGCCTTGGCATAGGCTACTGCCCCTGAGATATAGGCCCTGAAGCCTTTGCCCAGAGTCGGACACATTAAAAAAAAAAAAAAAATACTATATATATATATATATATATATATATATATATATATATATATATATATATACACATACATATATACAGTAATCCCTCCAATATCCGACGTAATAGAGCCATAGGCAGGTCCGGATAGTGGTCCTGTCCGGATATTGGGACCCAGCTTATGGACTTGTACTAATGGACCCTAACTCAGAGAAACACCTTTACAGCTCTCTCTGGACATGCATTGCACCTATTTAAGACCCAAATCACAACAATAAGGGACATAAAAGACTGAAATAAATGCAAAAGAACCATAAAATGAGGTTCTAGAGGTGAATTTATACAATATTAAACATTCTGGGTATTTACAAGTCCCTGGTTCCTGGACTGGTTTGAACTGCCAGTTTGCAGTCCACAGGCAATCCTCTGCACTCTAAATTCTAATTTCTTAACACTGCACAACACTGTAAATTCCTGTGTGTTCTAGTGGTGAGGTATTGCAGTTTATTCACTGTTTATTCACAAAAAACAAGCACCTGTGGCTTGCACTGCTATGAGCATCTGCTCTCGATCAGAGTTAGGCTGTGACTGTTGATGATGGCGGAGTAACAGAGTTGCCAGATCGCAACAGCCACATTACCAATCTCCTCAACTTTCATTTCCAAATTTAACTTTTCATTACCAAATTCATAAAGCTAGCATTTATTCTTCACTAATTACCATATATATACAAGTGGAAATATATGTAATCACTCTCCTTATAATTAACACCATGTTGATTATTTTCACGCTATGTAGGGTAGCAGATTAATCAGAGAGAGCAAACAATCCACCATCTCCATCCTGTGTATCCTCATACATGTGAAGAATCCATTTGGTAATGCATTATTCTGATTCATTACCAAACGAATTTTTCATTACCAAACTGGCCCACACTTGATAATGAAAAATACCAAATGGCAACCCTGGCAGGGGAAGTGGGAGGGGGGAGGAAGGAAGGGGTGAAGGGACCATGGTGTAACAGCTGTTTGGTGCCCAGCGGCAATTTCAAATTACGGGTGGGAAAAAAGTCAGATTTTTTTCGAATTTTTTGCGGTTTTTGGCCCATTTTGGGAATACAGTATTGGATCCCAGGACGATTATGTCCGGTTAGTGGGGGTGTTCGGATATTGGGCGTTCGGATATTAGAGGGATTACTTATATATATATATATATATATATATATATATATATATATATATATATATATATATACAGTATATATATATATATATATATATATATATATATTTTTTTACAGTAATCCCTATAATATCTGGACACCCAGTAACCGAACACCCCAATGTCCATACATTTTGGGCCCGTGCCTTTGGAACCTAAAAATGACCAAAAAACGTCAAAAAGCAAAAAAAAAAAAAAAAAAAAAGTCCAAATTTTTTTCAACTGTAATTTGAACTTGGCGTGCGGCACTGACCAGCTATGTTTTGCTGCGTAGTTCCGTTAACGTCCAGCAGGGCGATGTTGCCTCCTCCCCATTTCCCGCCTACCCATCGTCATGAGTGCACGCCCCTCACCATGGCCGCCCACATGCTCGCTTTTGTGGTGGTGCCCTACCTCGTGCAGGCCCTGTTTTTCCTCTGCTGCCTCTTACTCGTGTGTGTGATGATGGCCCCGCCACCCGAGAAGAGGAAATGAGTGGTTCTGACTATGGAGAAGAAGAGGGAGATGTTGGAGAAGGTGGACGCCAGATGGTCGACGTCTCGCATCCTCCACGAATTTAACCTGCCCTGCTCTACCTTGTTTGATACCAAGAAATCCCGGGACAAACTCACACAGTACATGACTGACTTCGCATCGAAGACCAAATGTAACATGGAGAGGAAGGTTTTGTACACTCCCTGGTTTGCAGAAATCGACCGTTCCATGCTGATTTGGTACCGACAACAATGTGCTGCTGGTGTGTTGGTGCATGGTACGGAGTTGAAGGCTGCCACCGAGAAGTTCGCAAGGTTACATGACATCCCAGACTTCAAGGCATCTGAGGGTTGGCTCTTTGCATTCAAGTTGCACCTTGGACTTACCAGCCGTAAGGCTCATGACAAAGCTCTGGATGCCAACAAGGAGGGAGTAGAGGAGTTTCAGCAGAAGGTGAAGGGCTTGATCGATGGGGAGAGCCTCATTCTCAGTCAAGTCTACAGTGCAGACAAAACTGGTCTGTTCTATTGCTTGCTGCCAACAACACTAGCAGAGGAGATGGAAAGGCATGTACCTGGCTGCAAACTTTGCAAGCAACAGATATCTGCTTTGTGTTCTGCAAATGCTAACGGCATGCACCGGCTCAAGCCCGTTACTGTTGGCCGTGCAAAGCAGCCTTGGTGTCTTCATAGGGTGATGGATGTCCTTCCTGTCATGTGGTACCATTCTGTGAAGGTTTGGTTCACAGCCAAAATCTTCAAAGACTGGTTTCACCAATGCTTCGTCAAGGAGGTCATCCATTACCAGACGAACACACTGGGAATCCCGCACGACCAGGTAAAGGCCCTCCTCCTTCAGGACAATGCACCTGCACATCCGTCCAACAAGGAGTTGGTGGCTGAGAGTGGCCGCATTAGGTGCATATTTTTGCCACCTAATACAACTGCTCTCATCCAACCAATAATATATATACTGTATAGTGTATATATATATATATATATATATATACAGTAGAAGTCCGATTTTTCGGCATCTATGGGACCAGGCAAGTGCCGAAATATCTAAATTGCCGAATTATCGAAAACCCTACCCACTCAGTACCTTATATGTTTCGGTGAACACTATCATCATTACTCATATCATTACAAATGTGTTTGGAGAGAGTACTGTATACTGTTTGATACTGTACAATACTGTAATGAATACAGTACTATACATGAATATGAAAAATAAAGAAATTAGTGAACATACTGTATATAAATGTAATGGTACAGTAGGCCTACAAGTTCACATGCACTTACCTAAACTTATAGTAGGTTCCATATTTACATATGTACAATAGAAGGGGTTGATTGGAGTCTGCTACTGCTGGAAGAAGTCCACATCTTATATGTACGCTTCTTGCTAACACCAGTTAACTTTCCACACGTGGAGGCCATTTTCAAAGCACGCAGATGTTTATACTGTTCACAACACACGGCTGGTCCACTCAGGTGTTACAAAGCTCCTGTCTGATGTTACGGTGCTTACAGCACACTCGAATAGTAATTTCAGAGGATTTCGGTATGAAGTTCACAAAGCACACAGAAGAATCAAGAGAAGTCGGCAGCAGCACGGCAACAACTCGGAAGAATGGCGAAACAGATTCTCTTTCCCATGCTAGACTCACTACATGTTTGTCCTCTCTTTATGCTATAGGAGAAAGAGCTAGCCTCTGAGCTTCATGGCAGTGGTAGACTCGTTCCATCACTTTCACTATCTCACTCACTAAGGCGGGTAAAGGCGGGTAGCTAGCTGGCGAGCCTCATGGACAATTTCAAGACTGACGAAAAAAATCGGAGAATCTGCCGAACGATCGGAGATTTTCGTAAATGGGACTATTTCTCAAAACTGCCGAAATGTCAGATTTGCCGGGGAATTGGATGCCGAAATATTGGACTTTTACTGTATACAGTATATATATATATATATATATATATATATATATTTTTTATGCGAGGAAGAAGGAACCAAAGGCCATGAGCCCGCAGTAACAGTTCCCTCCAAGAGAAAAACAAAATACAATAGAGAGCCAAATTCAAGATCCGATCATTTTGAGATGCCTGGACACACTGCATTTCAAAGACTGGAGATCATAGGCAGCAGGAAATACAGACAGAGGGAGACAGTTCCAGAGCTGACCTGTTGCATAAATGAAAGACTGGGAGTAACAGTTAACTCTTGCATTAGAGAGTTGGACAGAAAAGGGATGAGAGTTTGCTGCCAGACGGGTGGCACGCGCCCGTCGTAGAGGTGGAGGAATGCAAGCAGACAGTTCAGAGGAGCAGTGACCATTAAAGTAGCGATAGAAAAGAGATAAAGATGCAACAGTGCGGTGAACAGACAAAGGTTGAAGGGAGTCAGTAAGAGGAGGAGAGTTAATGAGACGGAAAGCCTTTGACTCCACCCTATTGAGAAGAGCTGTATGTGGGGAGCCTCCCCACACATGAGAGTTGTACTCCACACAGGGGCGGATAAAACCTCTGTATAGAGTCAACAATTGTGCAGGGGTAAAGAAAGAGCGGAGTCGGCTTAGCACACCCAATCTCTTGGAAGCATATTTTACAAGAGATGTAATATGATCTTTCCAAGATAAGTCCCGAGTAAATGAAACCCCAAGCATGTTCAAGGATGATGCAGGATTAAGCTGAATATTATTAAACATTAGTGGGTATACCTGTGGAAGATTTTGTCGGGTTGATAGGTGTAAGAACTGAGTCTTAGATGCATTAAAAACAACCATATTATTTTTACCCCAATCAGAGATACGAGCCAAGTCAGACATTAGGTGTGCCATAGCCTCATCCCTTGTTTGCTGAAGTAACTGTTGAGATGGGCATTGCGGGAACTGAATGGAAAGGTGAAGGGTGGAGTCATCAGCGTATGAGTGGATAGATAGATAGTATATATATATATATATATATATATATATATATATATATATATATATATATATATATATATATATATATATATATATATATATATATATATATATATATATATATATATATATGTATGTATATATATATATATATATATATATATATATATATATATATATATATATACACATATATATATATAATATTATATATATACTGGTATAATATTAATTATATATATTATATATATATATATATATATATATATATATATAATATTATATATACATATAAAATATATACCTGTATATATATATATATATATATATATATAATATTATATATATATATATATATATATATATACACTATCTATCTATATACCTAGGCAGCTTCCCCCAAGGAAAGGGAGGTAGCCGAGACAGGACGACACACTCCCCATTTACTCATTCATTCAAACACATACATTCGCATCTTAGCCCCAAAGGGGAGAACGGACAGATCCTCACCGCACCACACTGCACAAGGGTCAACTGTGCAATGCAATCAGTGACATCCGCAGCAGGGCCCAACAGCAGAACTGGTTTACCCCTGCCACATCATAACAGACCCATCCCCTTACCCGCACCTGACCTGACTAGCTGATCAGACCAAATGCGGGAGAATAGCCCCTCAGGGCTGCGTCATCACTTATTCATTCACAATTTCTCTCCATTTATTTCTGTCACGCACAGCCACTCTTCCTTGCTCAACAGACATCCCTCTCGCATCCAGCGCTCTCTTCACACTGTCCATCCATCCCATTCGTGGTCTTCCTTTCAGCCTTACACCTCTCACATCAGATCTAGTTATCTTTTTCACCAATCGCTCATTATCCATTCTCTCCATATGCCCAAACCATCGCAACACCCTCTGCTCAACTCTACCAGCCATCTCCCGAACAACTCCAGTTCTTCGCACTTCATCATTTCGCACTCAGTCCATACGCGTCACTCCACACATTCTCCTCAGACACCTCATCTCCATTACATTCAAACTTTTCCTCTCTGCTACACCCATATTCCATGTTTCAGCTCCATATAACGCAGTCGGTACCACAACACCCTCATACAGCCTTCTCTTTACATCCATTCTAAGCGAACGACATCTAAACATTTTTTTCATTCCTCCCAGCACCTTTCCTACTTCATTTATTCTAAACTTCACTTCTGCATCTATTCTTCCATCCACAGCAACATGTGACCTTAGATATTTAAAACACTCTACCTCCTCAAGCAACTCGCCATTCAAAACTATATTCATCCCCCTACCATCTACCAACCTCGTACACTTCATCACTTTACTCTTATTCTCATTTACTTTCAATTTCCTCCTTTCACACACCCTTCCAAACTCCTCTACCAACTGTCTCAATCTCTGCTCTGAATCAGCCACCAGTGCAGTATCATCTGCAAACAGCAGCTGCTTCAGATTCCACTCTCCACCATCAACATTCACTAGACTCAGACCTCCACCTAAAACTCTTGCATTCACCTCCCTTACAACACCATCTATGTAAATATTAAACAACCAAGGCGACATCACACATCCCTGTCGCAGCCCCACTCTCACGGGAAACCAATCACTCACAGCATTTCCCACTCTTACACACGCTCTACTGTTTACATAAAAACTTTTCACCCCTTTTAGTAACCTACCATCAAGTCCATACAATCTTAAAACAGTCCACAAAGCTTCCCTATCAATTCTATCATACGCTTTCTCTAAATCCATAAATGCCCAAAACACATCCTTGCCTTTTGTTAAATACTTTTCACACATTTGTCTCACAGCAAACACCTGATCCACGCATCCCCTCCCTCACCTAAAGCCACACTGCTCATCACCAATCACTTTCTCTGCACCCTCTCTAACTCTCATAATTAACACTCTACCATACACCTTACCTACAACAATCAACAGACTTATACCCCTAAAGCTAGTACATTCATACTTATCACCCTTGCCTTTATACAACGGGACCACACAAGCACTTGCCCAGTCAATTGGCACCATACCTTTCACAAAGCACACATTCAACAATCTTACTAACCAGTCAACAATAGTTACTCCACCACCCTTCAGGCGTTCCACAGCACACCCATCCATACCTGCAGCTTTCCCTGTTTTCATCTCCTTTACTGCCTTCTCCACTTCCTCCTTCATGATCAAAGAATCATTCAACTCTCCCAACACATTTATTCCCTGCACCCTTCTATCCGCCACAATCTCAGCCACCCTCTCCTCCTCTACATTTAACAATCTTTCAAAATACTCTGCCCATCTCTTCCTTACTGCATCCATCTCAATTAACATCCTTCCATCTTCTGCTTTTACTCGTTCTTCCTTCCCAGACTCTCCCTTTCGCACCCTTTTCACCTCCTTCCAAAACATTTTCTTATTCTGTTGAAAATTCTCTGTCAGCCGCCTATCCCACCTCTCATCTGCTGCCACTTTAGCATCACGCACAGCCCTTCTCGCCCTATTCCTCTTTTCCTTATACCTTTCATATGACATCTCATCCTTCCTCTGCAGCCACACTTCATATGCACATCTCTTCTCAGCAACAGCCATACTTACTTCCTCGCACCACCATTCACTTCCTTTTCTTACACCACCACCCACACGTCTCACACCACACACCTCTTCTGCATGCCCCACCACAGCACTCCTAAACAACTGCCATTCCTCCTCCACACTGCCATTTTATACACAGTATATATATATATATATATATATATATATATATATATATATGAGGCCCCTCATGCAAGAATATACCAATGCACCACCTTGTCGAAGATTGAGTTAATGCTATCCCACAGTCCCTCAGAGTATGTACTTTCATGTGGACTTGGTGGACGTGATGTATGACCCAAGACATAAGGGCGAAAACCCATAGATATAACCTTGGGTTTAATCGCCACCCTTTATCAAGTGCAACCACTGTATTCATTAATAAGATTATTAATGTAAATTATCATTATTCCTAGTATTATTGGTGTTATTTTGTTTGTTATTGCATTTAATAAATGTAAAATATCTATTGTTCACATAAAAACACAGAACAACGAGGACCAGGTAAAAAAAAAAAATGCTGTGTATTGATACTTTTTTTGAAAAATTTATAAAACTTTTTATGACAATACCCAGGCAAATTCATAACTAACCACTCTACAGACATTGAACTTCATCTTACAACATAAAGGAACTCACTAGCTATTGGCCTGGGGTACTAGTTTATGATAAAAGTAGCGCATTGTATGTTAATGTCGAATTTTTTTTGTTTTGTATAAAAACAATAGTACCTTTACTAGAAAGTTTTTGGATAAAGTAGAGACAATCAACTTTAAAATGATGTAAGCACCATTATCCTAGGTAAAATAGTTTTTGCGGTATCATTCTTCAAAGTTGTAAAAATTTTAAACGCGATTTCTGCCACTTTAAAAAAATGGTGCATGGGTATACTCTTGCACGTGGGGCCTCACACATATATATATATATATATATATAGTAATCCTTCTACTATCCGACGAAATAGAGCCAAAGGCATGTCCGGAAAGTGGTCCCGTCCGGATAGTGGGCTCCAGCCTCCTGGACTTGTACTGAAGGACCCTAACCCAGCCTAACTTTGAAAGTCACCTCAATAACTCCCTACTGGACATGCATAGCACCTATTTAAACCTGTTTAAGACCCTATTCACATCAATAATGGACATAAATCTGTCTGTCTGTTGCCAGACGCCATAATCCCGTAAGGGGTGACCATTTGACTTTTGAGTTATTTGTTTTATGGGGAGGGGCACTAACCCTCCACCAACCCACTTGTTGACACATAGGGAACACGTTTGGTTTGGTTATATGATTACCACCCAGCGTTGTTAATGGTTTCTTGACTTACAGGAAACCATTTGGCTTGTCACTCAATGTAAAGCCACCTGTAAAGGAAAGAAAAGCAATCAGAAGTGACAGGACAGATGGGAGAAATAGGAAGAGAGGAGGGGAGACACAGAATAAGAAAGATAAAGGCTAAGGAAGAAGTAGACAGCACTGCATCAAGTGAGTGGATGATGGTCGCCACCACCTACCACTAAAGCATGAAATAAATGAAAAGGAACCAAGGAATGAGAAATTGGAAGTGACTGTATCTCAGCCAGGGTACTTACAGCACGTCTGTGGCCGTCTTCTCTAAGGCTTTGGCAGTGGTGAAAATGTTCTTGAAGCACGTACAGTAATCCAGTGTTGTGTTGCACTTACAGTAATTCTTTGCACTGTGAGTTATAATTGTTTAACATTGCACTTTCTGTTAATTGCACCAAGCCAGTTTCAGCTGCCAGTTTGCACTCCATAGTTAATCCTTTGCATTCTAAATTCTAATTTCTTGACACTGCACAACACTGTAAATTCCCGTGTGGTCTAGTGGCATGGTATTGCAGTTTATTCACTGTTTATTCACAAAAAACGTGCACGTGTGGCATCCATTGCAATAAGCATCTGCTCGCAATCGAAGTTAGGCAGTAACTGTTGGTGAGGGGGAAGCAGGGTTGCCAGATCACAACTCGGCCACATTACCAAACTCCTTAATTTTCATTACCAAATTCGTAAATGGCGGGGGACAGGGCGACTTGGAGGCGATTTGTTTGTGGCCACCCCAAACGGGATTGAGGCGTCTGGCAATAGATAGATAGATAGATAGTAAAGCTAGCATTTATTCTTTACTAATTATAAATACAAGTGGAAATACATGTAATCACTCTCCATATAATTAATATCATGTTTATTTTCATGCTATGTTGGCTAGCAGATTAATCAGAGAGAGCAAACAATCCACCATCTCCATCCTGTGTCTCCTCATACATGTGAAAAATCCGTTTGGTAATGCATTATTCTGATTCATTACCAAACGAATTTTTCATTACCAAATTGGCCCACATTAGGTAATGAAAAATACCAAATGGCAACCCTGACAAGGGAGGGGGGAGGAAGGAAGGGGTGAAGGGGCCATGGTGTAAGCAGCTGTTCGGCGCCGCTCAGCAATTTCAAATTACGGTTGGGACAAAAAACAGATTTTTTTTCTTTTTCTTGGGGGGGGCCATTTTTGGGTTCCAAAGGTCCAGGCCCACAATGTCCGGTAAGTAGGGTGTCCGGAAAGTGGGCGTCCAGATAGTAAGGGGATTACTATATATATATATATATATATATATATATACTGTATATTATATATATATATATATATATATATATATACAGTGTATATATATATATATATATATACAGTGGTTTCTCGAATTTCAACAGTTTAGATTACGATGAATCAAATTTTGATGCATTTTGGAGTGGTCTGCCTACCTCGCGTTTTGATGCAAAATCGTGCATTTCAATGCTCTCAGGGCCAGACTTCAACCAAAACAAGGAAAGATAATATTTTTTATGCGAACCAAAATGCTAGAAGTGAAGGAAAATTATAAGAAAAAGTATGAGCCTAACCTAACATCATATGTGGCTTGATCTCCGGGCCAGACTCCAACCAAAACAAGCAAAGATAATATTTTTTATGCAAACCAAAATGCTAGAAGTGAAGGAAAATTATAAGGAAAAGTATGAGCCTAGCCTAATATCATATGTGACATGTGATCTCAGGGCCAGACTCCAACCAAAACAAGCAAAGATAATATTTTTTATGCAAACCAAAATGCTAGAAATGAAGGAAAATTATAAGAAAAGTATGAGCCTAACCTAACATCGTATGTGCCACGTGTCAAGAAGAGAATGAAAATCAACATCTTTTATTCATATGTGGAGCACACGATGATAAGGTTCCGAGACAATTTACCATCAAGTCAATTCGCCATCAGATAATTCACCATCAAAACATGGACGATTTCCCGTCAGGACAATTCGCACCCTGGACTATTCCCCGTCATTCTATAACTATACTTACAATATTATTAAATAAAAACTTTAATAACTCGAAGATATAACGAGAAATTAAAGAAAAGAATCAATAATAGAAATACTAAAACAAAATAAATTACAGGTGGTAGCAAATACAGTAGGCAAAATACTGAATCGAAGAGAAGTACAGTAAAGTTGAATATAAGGAGCAACATAGAAATGAACAATAGAGACTGAGGAAAAAAATAAAGTCGTTGTTTAAGGACAAGGTAAATTTTTAGAAGTAACCAACATTTTCTTTTATTATTATTTTTATGGTTTCCAATGCAAAATACCGTGTTTTAAGTAGTTTTGACCTTCATTTTGGGGGGAAATTCCCCCTTTTGTAATTTTAAGTAAGATTTCCAAAAGTGGGTTTATCCCCCCAAATCAAGATCAAAATTAATTGAAAACACACTAATCTGCATTAAACTAACCCAAACTAACCTAACTAACCTAGGGCCTGACATAGACCGAGTGCAAACGCCTGCACCAGCCAATATGGCGTGACATTCATCCGCTACTGAGAGAGAGCCTAACCTAAGCCACTACATGACAACCCCTACAAAATTAGCTCCCCCAACTCAAACTAGGCTTAAAAGGTAAGTCTTGGTTAGAATAGTTCAGGGACGTAATATAATAAAAATCGGTAACATTGGTTACTTCTAAAGTTATACCAAGGACAAGAGCTCCCAGATGGGAGTAGATACCAACAACAACGAGCCATGTGCAAGGTGATGTTCTGTTGTCGGCGGCCATCTTGCGACTGTCCTGCCATCAGCCAGCCCTCTCCAGCCAAGTGCCACACTTTCAGCCTGTACCCTCCACGTGTGGACATGCATTTCACTGCAATTTAGTTGTATGTATTTTGTATTTTGTCGCAACTTACCTGTTTCAAGATGGCAAGCAAGAGTGGTTCTTTGGGTAGCAGTGGTAATGGACAAGAGCAGCCTGGCACCTCTAAATCTTTTGCAGTCAAAGGAGGCAGTAGAGGAAAGGGCAGAAATACACCAAGTATACACTTGTTGACAGTATGGCAATACAATGCAGAACTACAGTTACTTAGCCACAATTATAGTTCATAAAGTTTACAGGGGGTGTGAGCAAAAAATCATGATTTTACATAGTTAGATTCGGAAGCCCCGGACCCAGACTAATTTTTCCCATAAGAAGTTCAGTTTAAATTTTGATGGTTTGAATTTCACGGTGATTTTTAGGTACCCATGCCCATTGAAATTCCAGAAACCAGTGTGTGTATATATACAGTGAGTCCTTGAAATATGAAAACTCAAAGTACGAATTTCCGATGGTACGAAAGCGATAAATGAAGGACAAATTCCACAATACGAAAATATCTGTCTCGATGGTACGAAAAACGATACAAGAGGAAATACGAAAAATTCAAAATGGGCACGCTGCACAGTGCCGTGCTCGCTTGTGGCGAGAAAACAAACTAACCCCTCTCTGGTAAACACATTTTCATGTGCTTCCCAGTCGAGTCACATCCGTCCTTTCCTCTCAGCTTCGCTGTACGTTACGCTGTTTTTCGCTGTTCTTCATCTTTTCGTATTTTCACCATGCCTCCCCAGTGCCCTGCATCATCTCCAGCATCCGGGGAACCAGGTGCAAAGAAGAAACAGCATCGTACTCTCACTCTTGAGAGGAAATTGGAAATACAGTAGTTAGATTGATTTATTTACTGGTAAATGTACAGTGCAAGACACAACTATCATCCTAGTTCAGTCTGAAGAAAATTTACACCAGGCAAAATACTGTACAATGAAACCCGTTTCTACTAGTGCGTGTTTCAAATGGTTCTATTTTTCCACGCTATATTCGTCAGACTTCGGGAAGATACTTGCGTCTTTCATTGTACACTTGAAGCAGCAGAAAGACTTTACCAATTCAATGCATAATCCTCCAGCTTGTTTCTGTTATTTTCTGACAATTTTCAGTTTGGCAAATTACTTTTTCTTGCTGAAAAATTTCCTCCCTGTTATTATCGTCACTTTCCCCTACGATCGTTTCCAGCGCAGTGGAAGAAATTCAACGTGCTCATAGGTGGATATTGTTTCCCAACTGGAGGTTAGGTTAGGTTAAAATTATTAGGTACAGATAAACTCAGTTAGGCCAGGTTTAGTTAAACACTTAGGGAAGAACAGTCCTTGCCGCCATTATGTTAACGAAATAAACAAGAGTTGTCACACGAGAACAACTGAAAATGACGGGGAAATAGATTTAATAAGAAACGTTTGCTCTATTTACCAATCCAGAAATAATCTGAAAAATATAACAGACTATCAGGAAGAACTGATTTGGTAAGGTGCTTTTACTGCTTAAAGTAAAACATATGTTTAGCACCCTTAATGGCTGTGGGTTCAGATATTTGCGTGCTCCCGTGGTCGGCCTTGGGACCATTTTTTCAAAGTTCTAAAATCAATTTCTTTTTCTTACATATGTGAAAAGACTTGTCTGGCACACTTGGCTTCCCCCCCCCCCCCCAAACCCATCCTGTGATTTGCTATGATTCGTGTAAGAATTAATAAAATTAGGATGCGTGTTACATCAGCATGTATACATTGACTGAAAACAGCTGGGACGAAGTGAACTGTGAACGCCAGACTGCTTGAGGTGGTAGAGCATGGTCGTGGAAACACACCAGTGACCCTCATTCCCTTCCCATAATTGCTCACAGTTTTTTTTTTTTTAGCTCACCCTAACTCAACGTCACTGAAACCAGTACAGTAAGGCGTTGTTAAGGGCCAGCAGCTATGAAAGCGATAATGGAATACATCATTGTTTGTATCAGTCCTCTCTCTTTCACTCATACACATAAGAACAAACAAAGAATGAGCAGTAAATGTACACTAACTCTAAGTAGCAGAAATAACTGTGCTCAGTTGGTCCAAAATATATTGGGAAGAGTGATACCGAACGAAGAATGTGGAACTGAATGCTAACCTAAGAGAACATGTGGGACGAAAGAGTAATTTTTTTCTGATTAGCAAACATTTTTGTTCCATATCGTCTCTTAAAATTGTAACACCCATAATCTTTCATGTAAGCATACAGCCTAAAGACCATACCAATTCAGTTCATATTCCTCTAGTTTGTCTTCTATACTGTATTTTTCTGACTATTTTGAGGGTGGTAAATTATGTTCTCTTGCTGAAAGAAACTTACTCAGAATTAGGCACTTGTAACATAAGCATGTAAACATCAGCGTGGAGTGAAGAGAACGCCTGACTGATGGGATGGTAGAGTAGGATCATGTACACACACCAGTGACCTTCGTTCCCTTCCCGTAATTGTTCGCAGTTTTTTATAATGCCCTAACTCAACGTCATTCACACCTAAACAGTGAAGTGTTGTTCAAGGCCGGCAACTATGATGAGGTTAATGGAATACTGTATGAAAAATTCAAAATGGGCCCGGTGCATAGCGCCGCACTCTCATGCCGAGAGAAAACGAACTAACCCCTCTCTTGTAAACAAATTTTCACGTGCTTTTCAGTTGAGTCCATGTCCCTCCTCCTCTCATAGCCTCACTGTATGTGAGGATATTTTCGCAGCCCTTCACCTTTTCGTATTGCTTCCCCGTGCCTCCCAAGTGCCCTGCATCATCTCCAGCATTGGAGGAGCCCGCTGCAAAGAAACAGCAGCACCGTACTCTAATTCTGAAAAGGAAATTGGAAATTATAAGACCCCACGAGGAGGGGCAGGGAGTCTTGGAGAATGGGCGTGCTTTAGGCCTTGCTGTTTCCACCATTGGAACTGTGACGAAGAAAAAGGAGATGTACAAGAATATGGCCACCTCCTTCTCTACAATTGTATACAGGTATTGCCTACTTCATAACGGGGGGGGTGAAGTTTAGGTGGGGGTCCGAGGGGGTCCTGGGACGCATCCCCTCATTTATATTTATATTTCAGTGGGGACAATAATTCCGATATACGAAATTTTGAATTATGAAAGTTTTTTTTGGTCCCTATCCCTTTCGTATATCAAGGACTCACTGTATATATAAATATTTGTGTGTGTGTGTGTATATATATATATATATATATATATATATATATATATATATATATATATGTATATACAGTGTGCGAGAGATTGGGCGGTGCACGAGCTCGCGCACTGGGAATTCGCATACAGTACTAGGAATACATAATCTTATGGGAATAATTACATATGGATGGTACCCCCTCATACCTGGACATTTTTTGGCCCTTAGAGACATAATAAAGGTCATATGTTTCAGACATTGTACTAAAGCTATAGCTACAGTAACAAAAATATGGGTAGTCACCTTAACAACAGTAGACAACAGGCCTGATGACCTTAAATAACAGGGGTTCCGAGGCGCGGCAACACATACAGCGCCGCACTCCCCACCACACCAACACTTCCCTCCGCAGACGCCTCTTGATCACCTTCCCCAGGAGCATCAAAGTTACTCACTTCGGCCATAAACCCTTCAAAGTCCAATGCTGACACTTCTGACATTGCATCCTCTTCATCCTCAACAGGAACAGGAGCAGACGATGTCGATGGTTCCGCTATTTCACCAACTTGAGCCCGCTGTGTGTAGCTTGTTATGAGCGTCTGTCTTCTCTTGTTTATTTCTTCCCTGTGCCTGTCTGTGTAGAAACGGAAGAGTTTGTCGATACCAACCAGAAGTTCCTCCGTTCTTAGGTTGCTCACTTCCTGTTCCTTCACCTCTTCCTTGAGCTTATCCATGGCAGCAAGGATCTTGCTAATGTTTGACATACACAGCTCAGTCCTGCCTTCCATCACGCTAGGCTGCTCAACTTGACTCTATCTGGCGCATCAACATGACGACACGTGATGCGCTCTGTGAGGGGTGGTCGCACATTAGTAGAAAATGTCATTTTTGAGCCACTCCTTGCCTCTGCCTCGCATTCTGTGCGGTAAACTCGTGCATTAAAGGGTTTTTGGTTATGATTTTTGGTCACTCGTGCACAAGGCGAATCGTGCACTGCGGTGACGCGCACTGTGCGAGCCCACTGTATATATATATATATATATATATATATATACACACATACACACAGTATATATACAGTAATCCCTCATTTATCCAAACATAAAAGAGCCAAAGGCATATCCGGGTAGTGGTAACATCCGGATAATGAACACTACTCAGTACCATACCCAGACCCTACTTATGCCCAATCTCCAACCTATACCGAACCTATTTGTACAGTACCTGTGCTTTATTTGGTGGTGTTTTCCAGTCATTCAGGCATCCAGACAAACAAAGGAATATCCAAAGTAATCCTGAACAGCAAGAGAGCCATGCAGGAAAACCACTTAAAACCAAAGAACACCCAACCTATACAGTGTACTATATGTACAGTACCCCTCCTTATTTTGTTAGTGTTTTCCGGTCATTCTGCCATATTTTGACACCAGATCATACATAGGAAAACCCAAAAAACACCCAAACTATACACTACTGTATGTACAGTACCCCTTCTAATTTTGGAACTGTTTTTAGGTCAGTCTGCCATACATAGAGATCAAAATGCACACAGGGATATCCAAAGTAATGCTAAACACCAAGAAAACCATGAAAAAAAAAACACTGAAAACCAAAAAACACCAGACCTATACACTACTGTATGTACAGTACCTCTCCTGATTTTGGCACTGTTTTCAAGTAAGTCTGCCATATTTAGACATCAAAACACAGATAGGAATATCCAGAGTAATTCTAAACACCAAGAAAATCATGAAAATAAAAACACTGAAAACCAAAAAACACTCGACCTATACACTACTGTATGTACACTAGATCAAAAAAGTATCAGTGCACAGGGGGTGCGATGCCTACCGAAAAGGTTCAAACAACTGCTCACCTGGTTTACTCACCTGGTTGGTTACCCTACTACAATTAACAGTATGGCTCGGTAGGAATCTGCTTTTCAAGAAGTAGGGCAGCCCATACCTGCTGGCACGCCAGCCCCATTTCCTGTATACATCATCATCAGAATAGACTATTGATTAGAGGCTGAGTTTTGTGCCATATGCACGGTAGTTGCACTACTTGAAGGACTTCGAATTAAGAGTCGTAGTTATTCAATATAGTCGAACAGGATGTGACCTAGTTGTGAGTGGAGGGACTTTTTAAATGATGCAACTGAGTCAGCGCTAACAGCATCATCTGAAAGAGAGTTCCAGAGGTCTATACATCTGATGCTGAAAAACCTGCGTCTACACTCGGCTGAAGTGCGGGGCTTGGCCACCTTGAATCTATGGCCCCTGGTGTGAGTTAATGAAGGAAGAGAAATAAGCTCAGGCGGTGCAATTGGGGACTGACAATGGAAGATTTTCCAGCATTTAATGAGGTCAGCTCTGATCAGTCTCCCTTTTACAGAATACAGGCCCAGGTTTTTCAGACGGTCAGCATAACTGAGTTCAGACAGGCCATTGATTTGCTTAGTCCATCTGCGCTGTACAGACTCCAGGAGCTTCTGATCTCTGTGGTAGCCTGTGTTCTATACAGTGGAGCCAAACTCCATGTTGGGTCTGATGTGGGATTTGAATAAAGTCAACATAAGATCTCGGTCTCGACAGAGGGTGGACTTAAGTAAATTATTTGACGGGCCTGCTGCCATTTTTACAGTATTTCTTATGTGCGAATGAAATTTCAGTGAACTGTCAACCAAGATACCCAAGGCTTTGTGTGTAGTTTCTACGGAGAGGCTGGTGTTGTTCATGTGATGGTACTGAAGTGCGCCAATAGAATTCCAGTCTACTGGGCCTCTCTGACATCGCAGAACAGTACACTTGTCAAGATTGAAACATAAACCCCAGGACTTAGCGACATTGTAGACCATATCAATGTCCTTCTGGCATGTACTTATATCTGCAGCTAATGTGGAACAAGTGTTTTGGCGCAACTTGAGGTAAATCTTCATGTCGTCATCAAAGAATTTACATTTGGAGCATATGTATGAGGGTAGAAAGTTTATATATACCAGAAAGAGCAAGGGGCCTAGAACAGATCCCTGGGGAACACCACTGAGAACATTCCTTGAGGAACTGGCGCAGCCGGACACGGACACTTGCATGGTGCGGCCGGACAGGAAGTCAGAGATCCAAGTTAACAAGGAACCACTGACCCAAAGTAGCCTCAGCTTGTCAGTGAGTATCGAATGGTTAATGATGTCAAAGGCTTTGCTAAAGTCAAACAAGACAACATTCACAACATACCCAGCATCCACCCACGCCGTAATATCATTATACACGAGTAACAGTTGGTCATCTACAGTTCTACCCTGTCTGAATCCATACTGCTCATTTGACAACACTCCATTAGTGTCAAGGTAGTTGTATAATGCCTCTGTAATAAATCTTTCCAGGGTTTTGCAGCAGACAGAGGTTAGGCTAATAGGCCTATAGTTAAGAGGTTTGTGTCGAGAGCCTTTCTTGAATATAGAAATGATAATGGATTTTTTCCAATCATGTGGCAATTTACCAATGGTGACTGACTTTTGAAATATCAAAAACAAGGGTAAGGCTAAGGTTGGGCAATATTTCAGAAGACTGGAGTGGAGGCCATCAGGTCCCATACTGGTGTTCGGGTCCAGTGCTGCGAGCCTATTTCTCACTTCTTGCAAGGATAGGGTCACTGTGTCAAGGATACCCTCAAAAGTTTGGTGAGGGAAGGGAGCGTGAGGAGCATGAGTTGAGTAAACTGTACAAAAATGTGTAGCAAAAGTTTCTGCCATTTGAGTACAGTCTGATGTTAACACATCATTGTCCAATCTTATGGGGCCTACTGAGGGTGCACCTACTTTCTTATTTCTGATGTACTGGTGAAATGGTTTTGAGGAGACCTGTAGTTTTCTAATCAGTGACATTTCGTGATTGATTTGCATGTGTGTAAAGTAGTTACGAAAGGTGTCGTTGAGAGAGTCGTTGTGTGATAGAGCTTGGGAAGCCTCAGGAGACAGTCTTCCATAAACATTCCTGGAGTGTTTGTATGTTTCCCAGGCTTTCCTGCGATGGTGTATCATCAGTGTGTGTCTATATAAACATTACATTTGCTATATGTTTGCAAGAGGATATTGTTAGTTGGCGATATATAACACCTCCCAACATCAGGGCTACCAACGTGTGGTAGGTCGGATACTAATATTTCAGTGACCTTTGTTCTGTGGTCCCAAATGTTTCACGCATGTTGTGCACCGATACTTTTGTGACCGAATGTACTGTACTCCTAATTTTGGCGCTGTTTTCATGTCAGTCTGCCATAATGAGACATCAAAACACACATAGGAATATCCAAAGTAATGCTAAACACAAAGAAAACCATGAAAATAAACATTGAAAACCAAAAAACCCAACCTATGCACTGTTATAAGTACAGTACCCCTCCTAATTTTGGCACTATTTTCCGGTCATTCTGTCATACTGAGACATCAGAACACACATAGGATTATCCATATTAATGTTAAACATGAAGAAAACAATGCATGACCAACAAGTCAACAAAAACCTGAAGATGGTTTGAAAATCAGTTATTTGTGATGAGTGATTGCTCCTGAGGCTCAAAAAAAATTCCATGGCGAAATATGCCACCGGAAATTGGAAATATTGGTATAAATGGTATACCATAATCTTCGCTGATGTCTGTGCTATAAGGTAAGTTATGCAAAACACATAAAAAAGTACAGAAATGCTTTGACAATAAAGTGTTCAGGAATAAAACTTACCTTTATATAACTTCCCACCAGCCTAGTGCAAATTTTGGCAATACATTCCAAGAGTTAAGCATATGTCGTTTTTTTTTTTCCAGCTCTGGGCATAGGTTTCACAGTCTGCTCCCAAGGCCCAGTAGTCCTCCTTACATACCATACACCTCTACATGTCATGAGCTTTCTCATGGATTTTGCAGAATTTTGATATAACAAATAGTAGTTGAATACATTGCAAAAAACGACAGTTAGCATTCCATGCAGGTGGGCTTCTTCTGCAACTCATTGTGATTGGTTAGTGTGTATTGCTATGTTGCAGGATCTGTCCGTATACCAGTTGGATCTGAGCCCAGTGATAAACATTACCACCAAAAAATGCATAGTACCCCCAATTACGTCCAGTTTCAGAGCCGGATATTGCCTATTTTCGCCGGATATTGTTTCAGAAGAGCTGAGCAGAAAATGTCGGATATTGCAATAGGCAAGGTATTGTGGCAACAGATAATGGAGATCTTACTGCACTAGGATCTTTGAAAATCTGTTCCCACCACCACCACCACAGAGGTCCCCTCGAATCCTAATAGCACAATTGAAAGGTTAAATGTACTTGTTCTACCCATTTGTCAGAATAGTACTCAAATTTTTTCTAGAAATTTCAGTACTTCTTATCTTTATTCAAGGCACCTACTACTGTATTTTCACTGGATTTTTCAAACTCGTCATTCATAAGTTTCTCATCTGTACATTAGTCTGGGCACAGTCACACCTTCATACTCTTGCTGCCTCCATACTCATTCTTTTGTTTTCTATCAAGACCTTAACTCCCTACCTTTAACCATTCTACACTTCTTTTACCCTGTTGCTGCACCAAGGTGCTTAAACTCTTCCACCTGTTTAAGAATCTCCATTCACCAATATACCAGTCAGCATCTGCGTCAGGAACCATCACTTAATTTCCATCTGCATGTTAAGTCAATCCAGGCTGCTGTTAGAATGTTGCTGCTCATAGACATTTCCTTTGACCCCTTCAGTCCCGTGGTGTTTTTCTATTTTATTCTTTCTAATTTCTAAGGTAAATAAATCATTTGACAGTAGCAAGAATAAACCAGAAAATACATCATAGGATAGTAAGGGTTAACATTATCTAATTCTTACATCATTTACTAAAACACAGCATGACACAAGTATGTTAGTACAATACACTTCTCATTAGGGTATTCTACACTAACTGCACTATAAAAACATTTCATTTCTACACTGAATTTCTGTAGTATATCAGTTTCTACACTAAAACTCAAAAGGTACATCATGGGATTGAAGGGGCTAATATGTGCAATTTTCACTAGCCCCCAGTCAACCCACCAACCTCCCAGAGTAATGCCACCACCAACCAGCAACCACCTAATGGACAACAGCCACAACAACCACCACCGCCACCACCACAGCAACAACAGCAGCAGCAGCAGCAACAACAGCCACCACCACAAGGACCCCCACAGCTGGCACATATGACAGCTGACCCACTCTCACAGCTACAGCCTCCACCTTTAGAGCACTCCATATGGTCCACCACTGATATAGGTAAGACACCACCACCAACACATGCTGATACTTTTTCTTGTCATATCATTGCCCCATATTATTGTTTGGGAGACTGTATTGTAGGTGGCATAGGAGGCTCTAGCACCTCTTCTTTAATGGTCTGCACATTGCACCTTAATAGTCTCATGTACATTATGTACTGTATATCATTTTTATATCAACCTGATTTGCATCACTGACATACAGTACTGAAGGGTATTGAGTTGTAATGTGCAGAATATTGCAAAGGAAGAAATGTAACAGAATCGCCAGAGCCACCTAGGATATGACCCATGATGTTTGTATACCAGTGAAAAGAATATGATTCATAACCTCTAGGATTCTTCTGTTTTTTTTTTTTTTTTTTTTTTTTTTTTTAAATATCCCTCACAATATTAGGCTTACTCATTTAAGATGCTGATAATGGGAGGGGAAAATGCTTTTTTGGGATGTCAGATAATGACCAGTTTACTACATAATCTTTTGTCCTACAATAAATTGTGTAATATCATTTTGAAAATAGAAGACATGCCTGATGAAAATATTGAGGTGATTTGGAACTGTAATTTAAATAGCTAACATTAGTACCAACCTCAGATTCTTAGACCCTGAAGAGGCTAGCATGGCAATTTTTTTTTTTTTTTTTTTTTTTAACTCCATTAGTGAGATGATAACATAAATAGGGAGGAGATAGCTAAGTGGTTTTTGAGGGTGATCTTTTGAAACACTAATGCCAAGTGGCAATTTTGGGTAGGTGTATGTGTGTATCAGAACTGATATCAAAGATCAAAGGGTAACAGACACATCTTCCAGTGATATTTTATGGTTTTAAGAAATTTGTCACAGTTTAATTAGATTCTTCCTCCCTCCCCAGTGCGAATGGATCTGGATAAAGCGTTTCACAATTAGTTCTTTTCCTGATTTTCTTGAAATTTACCCTTTTTTTTTTTTTTTCCTGGACATTATCGTAAGACATAAATGGCTATTTAACATTTGGAAATTTGAATCATAGGGAAGCATTGCACTGGAGTTTATCTAGCATTGCTGTATTCATTTATTAATTTGCTTATGGTATGGTACAGTACAAATTCTCAAATCGGAAATGCTTGGATGCAAAAGCTTTACAGAGAATGGAAGAATTCTGGTGTAAAATCATGATGGTAACTAATGAGAAAAAATAATTTGTAGTCTACAGCACCATTAGCAGTTAATTCATTGAAGTTCCTTTTATTAATAGTTATTATCTTTCTTACATGTGTCCACAAAAAATAGCCTTGTCTTCAAAAATGCATTGATTGTGCATGGACAGGCAATATCAGAAGCCCCCTCTCGCATGAAAATATATTTTGGAAAACATAGGTTTTAGAAGTCCGATTTTAGAATTCGAGAGTTTGTACAGTTTAAGAGTATTTATATAATGAGGACTGTTTACAGCGTACAGTCAGAATCTTAAAGTATAGGTTGGAAGGAATTCATTTATTATATTTTGATAAATTTTTTAAATCACCAGATGGGCAGAATGGAATGAACTCTAGCTACCCTTTGAGTGACCTGCAGAGCCAGGAGGGAGATACTACGTTAAACACTAATGACATCACGGAGGAGCAGGAGACTAAACCTAAGATCAAGAAAGAAGTTAAGAAGAAGAGAAAACTAGCAGACTTGTTGGCAGAGGGCATTGACCCCACAAAGTTAGAGGAAAACAGTGACCAAGTGAGGGAACGTTTTGGGAAGGGTTGTGAGTGTGAGGGAGACAATTGCTTTAAAAATATGAACCCAGAGTTTGTGTTTCGTCACCGACTGAATATTGCAGAGCTAACAAAAAATGAACATGACATGTATTTAATGGGAGTAACAATGGCTTGTCTTGCCAATCCAGAGGAAACTTCACGTCATAAGGAAAGAAAGAGACTGAGGGCATCTTACGTGTTCCAGGGTAAGAAAGTATGCCTTGATGCCTTTCTTTACCTGGAGAACTGCACACATTACCAGCTTAAAGCCATCAGGAAACATGTAATGGTGAATGGAGTGACTCCTAGGGTGCATGGCAACCATGGCAAGAAGCCTCCAAATACTTTCCCCCTTGACACTTACCAGCATGCTGCAGCCTTCCTCCAGAGCTACATAGCTAGATACTCCCCAAATACCAACACTCCTAAGAAGCCAAACAAATCTGGAAAATCACCTCCAGTTTATCTACCTGCAGATATTACCCGGAAGAAAATACACAATGCTTATAAAGAATACTGTGAACACTTTGAACCAGATGTGAAGGTGATGGGTTATTCTTCCTTTAGGCACTTCATGAAAGAACAGTTCCCTAATGTCAAATTCTTCCGGATGGACAAGAAGGCAGAGCGTTCAGGTGGCCAAAGTGATGATGATGATGATGATAATGACAATACAACTGGAGCACAGAATGCTGCAGCACAGACACAGGAACAGCAGCAACAGCAAGCACAACAGCAACAGCAGCAAGCTCAGCAGCAGCAACAGCAGCAAGCCCAGCAGCAGCAACAGCAAGCACAGCAACAGCAACAACAACAACAACAGCAGCAGCAACAGCAACAACAGAATCAGAGGCAAGATCAGCAACAACAACAGCGAGTTGAAACAGGTGCTCAACAGGTAATGCAGCAGCAGGCCCAGCAGCCACCACAGGAGCCCCCAAAGGATGCCCGAAATACGCCACCTGTTACTGCTGCCCCTGCTGCAGCCACAGTACCCCCCAACACTCATCCTGGGGTACCTGCCTCTATGCCCCATGCTCCAATCAGTACCAACTACCCAGCCTATTCACATGTGCAGCTTCCTCTTAACCTCCAAACGCAGCAGCCACTCTATTCGGCTTGCATGCAACCAGGGATGTTTGCCCCAGGTCAGGCTCCAACACAAGTGCGCCCAACAGGGTTCCCTTACACCAGTCTGTAGGGGACTAGGTAGGCTTTTCACACTGAGAAAATGGGACCACTTGAACTGTTGCCACAAGTGAAGTCTTCTCCTTTTGTATCAGTTGAATCCAGTTAACTAGCTGGTGATATAGATAGTGTTGCTGGAAAAGTGTAGGTGCTAGAAACAACCAGCATGTGTGCCTCAGTGATAAGTGATCTGAGCTTCTGACAGCTGTTCACCAGCCAGTATATTAATTAATGGATGATGTTTCAGAGTTTAGACAAGATACTCCATTTTGTTGAAGACACACAGTATAATGGCAGCTTGATTAACGTAGTAGCTATTTGTTTTTTACTTAGATAATGTCAATTGCAACTTGACAGTCATATAATGCAGGTGGTGTTACTGAAGGGTACCTGGTATTGGGCATTAGTTTGACCAGTGACATGACAATGAAAGCTGTTTTACCGAGCATCTGGGTTACGATATTGTGGAAATGCTCTATGCTCCAAAAACAGCAATATCACATATACAGTGTATATGCCAGTTTTAAATTAGGTTTTTTATTCGACCATACAGCAGATTTTGAATTGATTTGCTGTGGACATCATTTTGATCTCTATACCTGTTCGTGTTGTGTAAAGTGGCTCTGGTACTGGTAATTTGTCCAGATACTTGAAAGTAATTATTAGAATTTTACAAACACTTTCTGCAGTTCAAATGCAGGTCACTTAATCACTTGAAAATCAGGAAGAAGCTGATGTGCCTGTTTCATCTAAACTATCATGTGGTTTATCATCATCATCATAATCACCAGTAGTTTTAGCATTTATTAACTTTGTACGTTACCCAGTGAATTCCATGCTGAACATTTCCTCACGACAACAGTATACCATGAAGACATTGTTATGCATGAAGTTCCAAGCCACAGTATAGGCCTTAGCTTTCCAAGTTTGTAGTTATAGGTTATAATAAGAATAGGTTTAATAGGATATTGGAAACAAAAGACTTCTGTCATTCCATATGGGCATTAATCACCATATCTGGTTGCCAGTGATTGCCTCGCGAAGTTTTTCTAGAAGTTACAGACTGGAAGTATATAGTGAAATTTACTTTTGATTAGACTTTTCTATATCCTGTCAGAGTTATATCTTGCAAAACATAGTACATGTATATAGTCGTGAGATTTGTATCTTCAAAACCATCCAGTGTTTAGGTTAAAATAATAGGTTTCAAAAAGGTATAGTGCAGAATACTTAATCATTAGTTGGCCCTCTGTGGCACATATTTTTATGTACATATATTATTAACAGGTTAACAAGTGCCAAACAGCACCTGCCTCCCGTGCTTTCAAAAAAGGAAGAGTTGTTGGTGTGGTGGAACTTTTTTTTTTTTTTTTTTTTTTTTTTTTTTTTTTTTAATATAAATAACTCAGTCTTAACACGTTGGTTTGAATCCACTCCCTGCCCTGTGCTTGGAGAAGTGTGACTGCTGTCATGTTACATTAATACCAGTAACCTGTTTTATATTTATTTATTTATTTATTTATTTATTTATATATCTTTTGTGCCTGTCCCAGAACAGTATTGTTTTTAATTTATTTAATCAGTATTTTTTTTTTACTGATATCTATGACATCCTTTCATCATAATTTTTACTTAGGTATCTAATTTTGTCATGCTCCAGTTCAGTATTCAACTTTCATTTGTTCCACTTGACCCACAAAAATACCTCATGATAATCTCGCATACCTCCTCCATACACAATCAGTAACTTATTGCATTAAATACTTATGACATCTGCCTAGGATGTTTCAGTCTTCAGTCCACCAGGTTCCTCCATGGTCCCTCCTCCTTGTACCATTCTCAACACTAAGGCTCGCATTATGGTACTCACACAGCTGAATAAAATGGTCTGCCATTAGCTGAAATAGAGTTCTAGAGTTGTCCTGACCATCAGAAGGCTAATAGCGACAATCTTATGACAGGCCAAAAAATAGAAAGCTGTAGTTATTCTGACCATGAGAGGATTAATGTCAGGATGTTACCTTTACATGCAGTTCCCATTTAGCTAGGAGAGAAAAATTAAGTACAGCATCAGAGAGTTGTACATCATTGCCAAGTTTGAACATGTGAGTCTGACTTCAGCTAAAACCTGAATTATTCTTTGGGTGTGTATTGGCTGCATTAATGTAGCTGATGTTCCCTGTGTTGTGATACAGACATATAACATTCCAATAATTTTAGGTTTTTAGCTTTTCATTATTGTAAGATGTATATTATTTATACCAGTAGATTACTTCTATGCTGTACCCATTTATTTATACGTAGGAGTATAACTTGCCTCCTCTCTCGATCATACACTTCCTGTCCATACCTATTTTTTTTCATTCTGTCAGTAAAGTTGGTCACACAAGGAGAATTCATGGGTTTGTACATATAAATACATTAGATAAAAGTCGGCAACAGATTGTGAAGGAGTGGGTATTTTTTTGTATAAGATACAAGACTCCATTTTGTTTGTATCATGTGTCAATATTGTTCTCTTTACAGTTTCAGTTTCCACTCCCTGTTCAGGTCTGCAGATACTGTAAGAATACAGTATCTTGAAAATTCTTTGATGTGTATCATGAAAGTATATCATGAGTATTAGGGTACCATACAAATATCTGTATAATTATATTTATATATATAAAGTAAATATATACTGGAGGGTGTCAGCATTTTCATGAATTACATACTGGGAATCCCTTGCACATCATGAATTTGGAAGTAGGTATTTCTGTAGTTAAAACATTAATTTTGTTTTGACCTTATCGCTAAAGTACAACTTTTCCCAAGTTATCATATTTACACTCCAACTTTAAGTGAAATACATATACATCTGCCTAAACACACAAACACACCACAAAAAGAAGGTCCTCTCAAACACTC
Source organism: Coenobita brevimanus (assembly GCF_032717465.1). Classification (NCBI taxonomy): domain Eukaryota; kingdom Metazoa; phylum Arthropoda; class Malacostraca; order Decapoda; family Coenobitidae; genus Coenobita; species Coenobita brevimanus. Next base: position 23,653,356 of record NC_137007.1, on the reverse strand, counting down.
GGTACAAGCACTGTCTTCAAGAAGTCACTCTGCACACTCCATAACTATATATGTGCACTCTCCAACTCCTGACGGAGACTCTGCAAGCATTCAAGGAGCTAGAAATCATTCAGTCAGTACACTCTGGAGTAACATACTCAGTGCATCAGCAGTGTTGGAAGGTCCATGAACGAGCAGTTTTTAACTCTGCCAGGTATTTTCCAGCAAATGTGATACAGATATCCATGATTGTGCTGAGAGAATAAAGCTTCTTCTTGTGATTTACATGTATGAAAGCAGTAGTATGCAAATCATAAGACTTACACATTTTTATCCTAGTTACCAGACAAGGTAAGATATTCCATGCAGAACGTACTCTGAGCATTACTGAATTTTTGTTCATGCAAAATTTCTTTCTTTTTTTGTTACCTTCATTTATTTGAAATAGTTTCCAGAGCTGTCACTGTTATTTAATGCTAATGGCTACGTTCACTCTTTTGTAATATATGTTGCTAACAAGGGTTCGTAATTGTAGACATTGCTGCCCTTGCCTGTAGCATTCTTTTGTGTGCCATAGAAATTTGACTCTCTCTCTCTCTCTCTCTCTCTCTCTCTCTCTCTCTCTCTCTCTCTCTCTCTCTCTCTCTCTCTCTCTCTCTCTCTCTCTCTCTCTCCCCTGTATGTGTATATATATATATCTATATAGTTAGATAGATATAGATAGATGGATGGATAGATAGATAGATATCGATGTAGATACATACATACATACATACATACATACAGTACATACATACAGTATACTGTATATGTATCTGTATTTGCTGTTTTTGTAAGACCTTAAGACATACTCATTGAGTTGCTTTCCTTTACAGTCCTTTTCAGACAGCAGTGTAGCCTTTAGAACCATCTGGACTTTGACATCTGTGGCATATCACCAATTGCAAAAGACTGTGATCAGAGTCTCATTATTGTAATTTTCGATGAATAATTAGTACTCTCAAGAGTAGGCATAATTCATTTCATGGCATAAATTATAAATACTCTCAAGATTTGTATCAGTCATTTCATGCTGAATACTTACTAAAGGTGACTCTCTTATATTTTGAAGTATACTTGCCATTCCCCTTCTCCAGACTTGGAAATGCAAATAGCTCACGATTACATTTTCATATGCTGTTTTAAAAAATATGCATTCAGATATCACTGATTCTTACTGCCATTGATGTAGTTCCCAGGGTACCCTGTTTATTATTATTTCAAACCTCCTACAGTAATTTTGATAATTTTTTCCGTAATATCTTCACTTTTTCAGAATATAAGAAGCTTTATGACAAGCTATTTTTGCTCTGCACATTTGAAACAAACTTTAACTTTGGTACTGTACAGTACTTTCTTTGTATATTGAGCTTGTTTCCTCTTCCTTTAAAACTTAAATTTTAGTGATTTTAACCTCAACACTGTTACATTTTTTTGCTGTTTCTTCTCTACCTTTTCACCACATAGCTCGATACTATGATTCTCTTGTAAAGTTTGTAAATTTATCCACCCCCATTTTGGCAAAATGAACGTGTATGGATCTGATTTAGCTCATTGTATACAAAAAAATCCGTATATTAGCTCAGAGTATACATCTTAATATATGTCATTCATTTGGCGCATCTTGCTGAAAGTTAAAGATTTAGCTTGGTCACGAGATGGTTAACCAATATCGTCCTATCCAGTCAGTTTTCTGTTTGTTTTTGTGACTACTGAATCTGTCTGTAGCAAAAAAGGTAATAAACAACCTTTGTAGTTCAATCCAGATTTCATTAGGTGATTCCTGAGTGTACAGTATTGTCCAAGGTATACCTAAAACCCTTTTTTGTAGCATGTTGTTGTTTATTTTAATGTAGCTTCAAGGAAGGCTTAAGGCTGACTTTCCCACTTAAATGTCTTTTCAGTTTAAAGCCGTGACAGAGCTCTTAAACTGTCTCAGATATTGTATCTTTTTGCTTTATTCTTCTTTTCCAAGTGATAACACTGAAGAAATAAATTAAATCAGTATTTGTAATTTTATGGCCAGTACATCTGTCACTATGTATTATTCATCAGGTTATGTTGCATCCCATTGCTAATAATTCAGATACACCATGCATTCTTTTCTTGAGGGACTGTCTCATTCTCAGTCATTAAAGATGCTTGTTAGAGACAAGTCTAATTGCTGTCAATGCCTCATAGTTTTTCTTCATCAAATGTCTTGTCAGTCTTCCACGTTACAATGCGCAGCCTATTTTCGTTATGAAAGTCAGTTCCTTCACTATTCTTACTACAGTATCAGTGTCTCCTCTAGTAAAAAAAAAAAAAAAAAAAAAAAAATTAAGCTCAATTTGTATTTAGGGAGCTGAATGTGCTCTTCCTTGTTTTCCTCACTACTCAGGGTGCTAAATCTGTGTAGGGGCTGCATGTATTCATGCTCATCTTTTTTCATCCTGACTTAATTTTTTTATTGCAGCATTACCTAATTTTTTCTGTCTTTATGAAGTGAACATTATCAGTCTGAAAGGAGACACCACAGCACCACACTTTATAAGCTTATACAGTATACAATACTGTATCTTTCTGTCAAGCTAAATAGTAAGAGCCAACAATTATTTTCTCATTTGCACAACTGCTCAAGTCCAATCTTCCTTGTGACATCATTCCTTTCATATTTCATCCTCAAGTCTTTCAGTGCAGTGTCAAAGCATTTTGAATTGTACAGTGTATCAATTTTTTTTTTCTTTTTTGAAAATTGTATGAAGGAAAAATTCTGCTTCAATCCCATGCTGCTTAAAGTGTATGAGTGATTAACTGTTCACCTACCTCAAATGTGTTACTTTGCAAAAGTGATGGGCATTATTATTATTATTATTATTATTATTATTATTATTATTGTATTATTAGTATAATTTGTTCAAGGATAAATAATTTACATGAAAATGAGCTCATCCTGTTTCATTAGCACATATTTACGGTACCTGTTATGCACAGTGAATATGCAGGATGTTTGATCATCCTTGTGTGAAATTATCAGTGTTCTTTTTCAACACCCCCAACCCATTATTCCCTAGAAACACACCACAAACCTCAAGAGCATATGCCCTCAGAACCTACTAAAAGTTTCTCAGAATCCACTACAAGCCAAAAGCTTCCTTTTATATTATGCAAATTTTTTATAGTAAGTGTAATTTTATCCTTTGAGATTCATTGCCACTATGTCTTCAAACAGTAGCGCAGGGCAGTCAGCATGCTGACAAAAATGGTTACACATGCTTATCACTTTTTGTACGTAAGTTTTGTATTTCAGTGAGAACAGCAGTGGAGGAAGGTAAATACCATTTCCTAAATTCTTCCATTGCTGAAGTCTTAACCATTTCAGTCTGATGACATATTTTGCATTGTGTTCTTGCTGCTACCAGATGATTTTATAAAGGTTAGAACTGGAGGGGTTAAATACAGCTTCCACTTATCCTTTCACCACTGTGGTGCCCTCATAATCAGAGTAAAATCATCTGAGGTAGGAAGAACAAAATGAAAAATACATCTCCAGATTAAAAGGGTTAACACTGAGGAGGGACAGCAGACTACCTGCCTCGCCCTAACCTTTGCCTTATTGGAGCAAAAGATTTAGATGTATACAACTAACTACTGGGTGTATCCAAGGGATATTTTCCATGAGAACTAGATTAATTAATTTTTGTATAAAAATTTTAACAAGTTGTAAAAGAATGAAAGAAAATAAACTGTGATATTAAGGTACATGTGGAGTGTTTTGGTGTCCCATATTGTGTCTACATCAGTATACCAATGTTTGTTGTAAGTCAAGGATGTGTCCCTAGAACCTCTTTTGTACATACAGTATGTATGTATATATATATATATATATATATATATATATATATATATATATATATATGTACAGGTATACCTTGATGTGATACCACAGCTTAGCGATGGGGGGTAGAAATACCATCACACTGCACCTAACAATGGCCAAACCCCATTTTAACGATGGGTTTTTATTTTTATTTTTTTTACCGATTTCAATGATATTTTAGACAAATATTTTGTGTTTAGGTTGATTTATAAACTGTTTTTAGACTTTGATGTGTTTTAGTCATAGGTGGGATGAACAATGTCATTTTGGGGTACAGTTTACTAAGTTTGATTTTTTCTAGGCCTATACAGCATTTGATTATTTTCATATTTTATTTTTGGATTTAGATGTGTTATAAACTGCTTTTAGGCTTAGTTTAGCTTGTTTTATAGCTGTTTGGGTTTAGGTTATCTACAAACTTGTTTCTGGACTCAGTTGGGTGGGTTCAGGACTTGGTTGGGATGGGGAACCCAGAGCTCAAAAATGCATCCCAATACTATACATGTTAAATCTACCCTGAGATATGATATACCGCCTAACGATGGGTTTTTACACGACCAATTGCATAGTTAAACTAGGGTATACTTGTACATGTATATACATGTGTATACTATATATACATATATATATATAAATTTGCAGGGAAAACGTGGCAAAGATTGGCTCTGTCAAGGAATTCGTGGATAAGGTTGGGGGAGGCCTTTGTTCAGCAGTGGACTTGTAATGGCTGATGATGATGATATATATA